>NC_136261.1:410447661-410899055 GCF_964187855.1 Myxine glutinosa | reverse complement strand
ACGGCCACAAACAAGGCCATCTTTGACCAAACCCTTTCCTTCGACAAATACACTAAACAGATCACAAAGTCAGCCTTCTTTCACCTGAAAAACATTGCCCGTCTCCGCTCATCCCTCTCCTCCACGGCTGCAGAAACCCTCATCCACGCCTTCATCACCTCCCGTCTGGACTACTGCAATAGCCTCCTCTATGGTTCACCCTCAAAAATCACCAATAAACTCCAATACATTCAGAACTCCGCTGCCCGTCTACTCACTCATTCCCGGACCCGTGACCACATCACCCCCGTCCTTTACAAGCTTCACTGGCTCCCCATCCCCCAGAGAATCCAGTACAAAATCCTCCTCTTGACATACAAAGCCCTCCATAACCTGGCCCCATCCTACCTGGCTGACCTCCTCTCCAGACACACTCCCACCCGCAACCTCCGCTCTGCTGGTACCAACCTCCTGACCCCCTCCATCCGGACCAAATTCAGATCCTGGGGGGACAGGGCCTTCTCCATCGCTGCTCCCACCCTCTGGAACTCACTACCTCACACCATCAGAGACTCCTCCTCACTCACCACATTCAAAACATCACTAAAGACCCACCTGTTCAACGCTGCATTCAACATTCAACCCACAGCATTTAACCCCTGACTATCTCTTCTCCTTCTCCCTCCTTTTGCTTTAAATATTTCCCTATTGATTCTTGTCTTTTTGCAATTGTTGTTTTCATGTATTGTTATGCATTATGTTTGCCACTCTGTCAAAGCGCCTTTGGGCTTCTGGAAAAGCGCTATACAAAATAAATGAATTATTATTATTATTATTACTAGGGCATGCCCGTACTATATATATGCCCGTACTATATATCTAACTAAAATTATATCCCCCCCCTCTATTTACATGAAATGGTTTGGTCCATTCGCAACGCCAAAGCGAACGGCGAACGGCTTGCGAGTACAGTGACAATCCCCCCCCTCTATTTACATGAATGGTTTGGTCCATTCGCAACGACCACAGAACCCCCCCCTCTATTTACATGCAATGGTTTGGTCCAAAGCGAACGGCTTCCGGAGTTTGGTAAAGCAATCGCCATCGCGTGCACAAACGCGCAGGAAAGCGAATGAATCGCAAATTCGTTTTTATTAGTTTTAAAACTTTATTAAAACATAGTTTAACGCCAACATAGTTTGCAAACGTGAAATAAATGAATACGCTCTCAAATGTGCCATCCGAGGCAGAGTGTGTCCTCCACGTTCGGCACACGCGATCGTTCGCTGCTCTCTGATTGGTTGAATCGTTTTTTGGACATAGCTCGGTAAGTAATTGTCCGATTAATATGAAACCTTGAAAAGGCACATCCTCGGGTCCCCAGCAATATACCTGGCAAGTTAAAAGTATATCGGACCGGTAGTTGTCGAGAAACAGCGGTCACAGACAAACAAACAAACGTACAGACAGACAGACAGAGATTACTGGAATTATAGATAGATTATTGTTAGGCTATCAGTCTTGTTTTTTTTCTGATCTCATGTTTAAGTATTCAAACCACTCACATTTGTTACTGTTCTGTTATGAATTATTTTATGGATTCCTCTTTTCTCTTCTCAGGTTTCTCCACATTTATAATCTTTTTCTTGTGCTTCTTATTTCGATTCCTCCACTTTTTGTTTTCACAAGAGCGAGCCAAATGGAAGTACAAGGTTAAATTGACAGTGGGGTAGCAAGGAAAAAAATCTGGCATAACAGAGAGACAGACAGTATAAATCAGCAAGTCAGTTCACCCTCAACAATCACCAATAAACTCCAATACATTCAGAACTCCGCTGCCCGTCTACTCACCCATTCCCGGACCCGTGACCACATCACCCCCGTCCTTTACAAGCTTCACTGGCTCCCCATCTCCCAGAGAATCCAGTACAAAATCCTCCTCTTGACCTACAAAGCCCTCCATAACCTGGCCCCATCCTACCTGGCTGACCTCCTCTCCAGACACACTCCCACCCGCAACCTCCGCTCTGCTGGTACCAACCTCCTGACCCCCCCCATCCGGACCAAATTTAGATCCTGGGGGGACAGGGCCTTCTCCATCGCTGCTCCCACCCTCTGGAACTCGCTACCTCACACCATCAGAGACTCCTCCTCACTCAACACATTCAAAACATCACTCAAGACCCACCTGTTCAACACTGCATTCAACATTTAACCCACAGCATCTAACCCCTGACTATCTCCTCTCCTTCTCCCTCCTTTGTGCTTTGAATATTTCCCTATTGATTCTTCTTTTTTTGCAATTGTCTTTATGTTTTGCTATGCGTTATGTTTTGCACTCTGTCAAAGCGTCTTTGGGCTTCCTGAAAAGCGCTATATAAAATAAATGCATTATTATTATTATTATTATCTCACCATTCAGCATGATGAGTTGATTTAAGATCTTGTTCATGCATTTTGCATTTTGCGACATGCTTTTATCGATCTTGTTCAAACTTGGCACACAGAAAATGAATGATGGGTGACATATGCCCGTCATCCTTTTTCAAGTTCAGATACAATATGGCCGACTGGCGGCCATTATGTGACTTAAATGCGTCCCCAACCATTGCTCGGACATGCATGGACCGATTTTCTTCAAACTTGGCAAAAAGACAAAACATGAGAGTATACATATGCAGAGGATTTTGTTTTGTCATCCGACCAAAGATGGCCGACTGACGGCGTGTAACTTCATACAAAAAATTACTAAAACCATGGGGGCTTTGACATTTTATGTCTTTTTCTTCTTGTTTGCTTGTACATCTGGTTTATTATACCTGTAACTCTAGGTTAGGGTTAGTAAACCTGAGAGTTGTTATGCTCACAGGGCTTATTGAGTTCAATAATGTTCAATAATATTGTGTAAGGATTGCTCAATAGTGAAGGTGTGCTCGAGGTCTATCTCAGTGGACTGCTGGGTCGGCTGTGGAACCAGAATAGGTCCTTTTTATTTGTTATCTTGCAGTTTTATTTTTATTCTTTTGTTAAAAGACATTCCTTTTCTACATTATTTTCCCCCTTCGAGGCCTCCACATAATTTCATGGGTGAAAACCTTGTTAGTGTCTGTGAAGCTAAAAGGTAGAAGAGAGGCAGGAAGAAGAAGTGCATGGCCGGTGAGCAAGGTGGCTCATCAGCGAAGGAAAACGGTTGGAATAAAGAGGCAAGGCGAGTGCCCAATTTTGCCACAAATAACTCGGCCTATGAGGGCCCATGGAGAAGTGCAGTGTTCCCCCCGAGGGCTTCCAGTTGGAGGCACCGTCCACGTGAAAGCTACGGCTGTGGGACTGGTGAGGAAGAAGCTATCAGGGCATGGCACATGTGGCGTCGGATGTTAAAACGGGATGTAACAGAAGCAGGTACTGCTCGGTGAGTATCGGCTTGGCCAACCTGAGGCAAGTTGTTGTTTCCTGGTGTTGGAAAAGTTGCGCTGATTGATGGGTTTGTGGAGTGTGAGAACACGTCCCGAGAGAGATAGAGAGAGACAGAGAGACAGAGACAGAGACAGAGAGAGAGAGAGAGAAATGTGGTGGAGGGCCATCTTTGGGGCCTGCAGCTGAGACAGGGCTGCTGGAAGTCATCTCAAACAGACTTGAATTCCCTTCCCCCTCATTCTCTTTCCATTGTTATTTTTTTCGTTATACTCTGGCAAATATTATTTTGTTATTTTGCTTCCCTCTTCCCCCCCTTGGGATTAGATAGGGATATCTGTTGGGGGCGATTGATTGTCATGTCTGTATCGTCTGGGCGCCTGCCTGTCTGTCTTTACTTAATTACTTATTTATTTACCTCCACATGTCCATGGAATTTTCCTATTGTTTTTTTTAAATTCTATTGCTTGGTCGTATATCCTACGTTTTGGTTTATCCTTAGTGAAGGATTTGTATTTATTTTGAACTCACATTGCATTGCTGGATTGGCATACATTTGCATACTGTGTATCAGAGAGTCGGGGGTGTGAGGTTGCGTAAGCACGCGGATAATCTCGCTTTTTTTTTTTTTTTTGTATACAAGATCGAGGCTCGTGAAAGAGCGAACATTAATCACACAGAAAGACAAACCGACACATAAAACATATAACATCGGGAGCGGTAGACAAGATGGGGAGAGAGGGGGAAGGACACAAACACAACATTTGAGAGCAGGGACCGAGAGACATGGAGACATCGAGAGATCTGAGAGAGGGCGAGGGCTTTGGGGGGGGGGGGCATGGGAAGGGGGCGGTGGGAGAGGTATAAAACATATGGACACTGCCAGGACTTCCAGGAAAGAAGTTGGAATTTCAAACAAGGTGGATCTGGGGTGAATTAGCGGGGGTAGATCATATCTGGGTCATATCTGGCTGCTTAAACGGCACGACCCACAAACGGGGAACGTATTGACCTCCCTAATACATCAATTATGACCTCCGGAGCAATAGGCTGTACCCGAGCCCTCTACCCAAGGGCCAGGTCATAACAGAGTACTGTAAGTCAATTTCTAATCATCGTTTCAAGAAGACTTTTTTTTTAAACTAATTATTCCCTCCACTATCATTAACTTTGTTTTTGACATGTTTGTGTTGCAGTGACCTGCCAAAGGAGATAATCAATCAAATGAAAGCTCAGTTTGTCTACACGGTTCAACTTTTGGGTTTGTATATGGATTCCGGGAAAATCTCGGGCCTTGTGTTGGAATGGATGCCTCACGGCTCAGTGGAGGACTTCAATAAAAAGGTCAAAGCCGGCTGGGCATTGCGTCTGCGTTTGCTTCATGAAGTTGCTTTGGGTATGAATTACCTGCACTGTATGCAGCCCAAACACTTGCTGCACCTCGACCTGAAGACTGCTAATATACTACTGAATGAGCACCTGAACATCAAGGTGGGATCATTAAAGAAACATTCCCTCTGAAATGTAACATGTTGCTGTAGTTTTGCCAATAACTTGTTGTCTTAGGCAAGATCCATTATCAAGATGGAAGGCAGCACTAGCAAGTACATCTGCCCAGCAAGCCGAGGCTCAGTTCCCAGGTCTTGCTTGCTGGGCAGCAAAACGAGTTTGTGTTGTCTTCCTTTTTAAAATGTGTTCTTGTGATTGTGTCCTGTTTGCAGGTGTGAGTAATTTTCCAATTGGTGGATTTCCCCTTCTTTCAGACCATATTATTATATTTTACCTTCATCTGCCTGATAAAGTGGCTGTTGTTGTTGTTATTGTTGTTGTATAGCCCCGGAGTGTCCTCACAAACAAGCCTGCAGCACGGAGACCGCCGATCGATCTCCCAGGAGTGATCCAGAGATACCCCACATCCAGGCTAGTGTACGCCCATCTTCACAAAGTCAGGGCCACGACAGAAGTAGAGAGAGGGAAAGAGAGAGACAAAGACAAGAGGGAAAGGGCCAGTCCATGGGGACCGATCGGCTCTCTGACTGTGTCCGCTCTGCGCTGATGAATACTGGCAGGAGGGAAGAATAGGGATGATTTGGCCCCTGACTTGCATTGGGTCAGGGGGGCAGGGGGGCTGCGAGGGGTGATGGGGGTACAACCACCGCGAAGAGGCATCCCCGATAGTTGTCCTATAAAGTGGTTTCATGAAAAGGTAACAAATGGAGCAGGCATAAGATGATGATGAGAGAAAGAGAAAATGAATGAATGAATGATCGTTTTAAGGCCATTTTCCCCGCTAGAGTGGGGGTTGGCCTTGCAGGTCCCATGACCTCATGGGGCCCTGTTTGAGGCAGTTTTTATGGCCGGATGCCCTTCCTGACGCCAACCCTTAGTCGCCTCTTACGATGCGCAGGGATATGGTGTATCTATTCTAAACCTGGGTACACACCATGATCATTCATCCCAGCAAGCTGGTACTCAATTTGCCGACCTCGGAAGGATGACAGGCTGAGTCAACCACCCTGGTGTTAATTCAGCAATCGACCGGGATTCGAACTCAGGATCCTAGGATCCCAAGCTAGTGCCCTAACCGCTAAGCCAACACCAGGCTGATGAGAGGAAGAGGAAACACTGAAATGATTTAAATGATCACATCCACTTGTGGAACCCAAAGAGGATAGAACAATGGAAGTGATGCAACATGAAGAGCTATCACTCATAGCTGTATGATCTTTAGCATTCCTGTATACTTGTCACCAATAAATCTACTTTTGTAAAGGAAAGGAGGGACATGCACAATCTGAGAGGAAGATTAAACAAACATTTGGATTGTGGATGAATAGCAGTCTGAGATGCATGACGTCTGCTCTCTCCTTTGTGACATCATAGTAGTAGGAAAATGTGGATTCTGAGACATTAATTTCTCCTTTGTGACATAATAGTTGAGGAAAATGTGGATTCTGAGACATTAATTTCTCCTTTGTGACATAATAGTTGAGGAAAATGTGGATTCTGAGACATTAATTTCTCCTTTGTGACATCATAGTTGAGGAAAATGTGGATTCTGAGATGTGAATTTCTCCTTTTTAACAGCATAGTAGGAGGAAAATGTGATTCTGAGAGATGGATTTGTCCTTTGTGACATCATAGTAGGAGGAAAATGTGGATTCTGAGACATGAATTTCGCCTTTGTGACGTAATAGTTGGAGGAAAATGTGATTCTGAGACATGAATTTCGCCCTTGTGACGTAATAGTTGGAGGAAAATATGATTCTGAGACATTCATTTCTCCTTTGTGACGTCATAGTAGTAGGAAAATGTGGATTCTGAGACATACATATACATAGCAGGATATCTCAAAAAGTTGTGGACGGATTTGGATGAAACTTGGTGAACAGTTTGTGTGTGTGAAAAGGACTAATCGTTTCGATTTCGGTGAAGATCTGAATATGGATTCGGAAATGAGAATTATTTGATGTTTAAGTGATTCTTCACCATTGAGAGATCGGGTGAAAAGCGATATATAACATGATATTTTATAAAGTTATGCACGAGTTATGAATAAACTTGATGGATGAGTTGGTTAGGTGACAAGAACAAGCCGATTAGATTTTGGTTCAGGTCCGAATCCAGATCCGGCCTATCAGTGGGATACAAAATACAAAACGTAAACTGTTCACCAGGCAGAGGTATGCGCTCTACCGAGTACCATTCTAGTTTAGCCTTTGTTTCAAATTCCTTCCAGTTTCACCAATGTTGAATTGGTCACAGTCTCTGCATGACCAATCATAAACTACTCCTGATTTATCACCAGTTGATACCTTGCACTTTCATTTTGAGGTGACATTACGGATGGTGTGTCGAAGCTTGTATGCTACACCCAATCCATGTGCAGCAAATACTATGTTGCCAATCCTTTCAGAAAGTCCCGAGTAGTATGGTCTTTCACGGACCGGGTGGTCAGGTGTGACATTTGACTAAGGTTAGGTCAGGAATTTGTAACCTGCCCAGGGTGCCGGCAATAGCTTGCCAACTCTTCGCAAAGGATAACGTTGGATCTTTAACGTCCACCAACTAATGTCGGTGATGGGATGCCCAGTTTAATGTCCATCGGAGGGACGGCACACATATCGACGAAACACCAGGATGATAGTTTATGTATGGGTCGGGATTCAAACCCAGGCTAGAAATGCAAAAGCAGCACCGGAAGTGGCCACCGATGCACGGAGAGACACAAACTTCAATTTGTATAATAGATTTGTTAATACTTTATTTATTTACTTTTTGACACATATAATAAGAGCTAAAAAGGCTGCTGCTGTGATTTTGCTTTGTTTATGTAATTGTTGCTAACCCTGGTGTTGGGCTAGCGGCTAGGATGCCAGCTTAGGATCCAAGGATCCTGGGTTCGAATCCCGGTCGATCGCTGAATTAATGCCAGGGGGGTTGACTCAGCCTGTCATCCTTCCGAGGTCGGCAAATTGAGGACGTTCACTGGTAAATCCCTGTTTGTCTTAAAAGGCGACAAACAGGGTTGGCGGCAGGAAGGGCATCCGGCCGTAATACATTGCTTCAAAAAAGGGGACCAAAAAAACAACAACAACCACGGTCCCGAAAAGGCCAACCCCCGCTTTGCGGGGAAAAATGGCCTCTAAACGGTGGGTTTTTTTTTTTTTTATGTGATTGTTGCTATCCTAATTTAGGCTCTTCATCAAAGAAGGTTATTTTAAAAAGTTACAAAAGAGAGAGTAATGATGGGGGATTGGAGGGGGGCAGGAGAGGGTCTGCGAGGTTGTTTGCCACGGTGTCCGAGCTGCCTCTCTCCGCCTCTACTAGGTGCACCGGCACCTGGCCGGAAATGAATTGTTGCCTCGGGAATAAAAGCGGACACGTGCCGAGGCTCAGGCAGGGTAGGATTGGCCTGAGGAAGCTCACGGGCGAAACGTCATCTGATGCCGGATCTGCTCTTGCTTGTTTATTACTAGAGTAGCTGAGTATATCCAGTTACCTTTTTGGTTGGATATGCTGGGGTTTTTTCCTTTTTTTTAATGTATAATCCCAACCACCCCCATTCTTACATAATTTTTTTTTTGGGAAATTTAATAAACAGGAATAATTTCCTGTGTGAGGCTCGTGTGAAAAAATTCTGACTCCACCCAGGACTCAAACCCAAGGAGCTCATTGCTAATGCGACAAAAGCCCACGGACCTATTGAGTCTTTGGGACTCTATTTGTTCTTGAAGCTTTATTTATTTATTTATTCTTGTCCGAAACACAAGCCGTGTAATCGTGTGTGTGTGTGTGTGTGTGTGTGGGTGTGTGTGTGTGTGTGTGTGTGTGTGTGTGTGTGTGTGTGTGTGTGTGTGTGTGTGTATTCCACTACATGCCTTTTCGATCATATTGTTGCGGTTTTGAGTTTTGGTAACAGTCAGTATAATAAAGGTTAAATTTCCCCCTCATAGTTAGTCACACGAGCAACATGTAGCCTCGCGATAGTGTAGTTATCTCTTAGTATTTGTGAGCTTAGTCCTTTTCCTATGTTAGTTCTGCATTGAGTAGAGTAAGGAGAATAGGTCCTACTCCTACATTCATTGACTATCCCACCTCCCTAGCCTCATGCCTCTTCGCGCTGCCTTTGATTCTTTTGGCGCAAATTAACACGAGGCTGGCTAGGAGGGTCGGGGCGGGACCGAATGAGGCCGGCAGAGAAGCTGACGGTAAGCGCGAGCCGCCAATCAGGGCTCACAGGGTGTGGCGGCAGCACTGCGTCACAGGGCGTGGTTGGAAGGTTCGAGAAGGTTCGGGGCGTACTGATGTAACCCGTCGCGCAAAGCCCCCAAGAGGACTCGCGAGCAGCAGTTGGATCGAGTCGAGCAATAGAGGACTCACGAGTAAGTTGAGCAGGAGGACTCGCGAGCAGTTGGATGAAGAGAGCAGTACGAGGACTGAGCTGGCATTGAGTGGAGAAAGACGCGCATGAACCAGGATACGCGCTCATATGAAAGTGACTCTCGGTTGAGCTTGAAGCCGAGCCGCATATAGTGCATTGAGTTACGCGAGTGATAAACGCGCTGTGTAACCGCCAGCCGCGCTGAGAGACACGTACTTTTCCTTCCTACCTCATCGGCTGCCTTTTGTTCGGGAGACATGCTACGAGGATCCTTCCACCCCCTACGTGCCTTCTTCGCGGGACATGCGGGGACCGTGGAGAGCCGGACGGGGCCGTTCCTGGACGACCACGTCGACGCGGTTGGCCTGAACATCAACCTGCCTGCAATCCCCTGTGTGAGTGTGACGGGCCCGGGTCTGGGGGTTAAGAATAAGACTGATTAAGTGCTGCTCTGTGTCTCTGCGTCTACCGATCATTGTACATACATGGGAATAATAATTAAACCTGTGTTCTTCCTTTCCATTCGATCGTTCCCGTGTTTTCCTCATTGACTAAGCGTGGTACGAATAGAACCGCTCGAATCTGGGTCCAATAATTAACGGTGACTGCACGGACCACGTGGTACTCAATCCGCTCGGCGTACCCAAATCACACGTGGCTCTTGCGAGGCTTGCTTCCCCGCTTCTGTGGTGGCGCAGGGATTTAGGTACGAGCGAGGATTGTCCCGAAACCCTACCTTGCATTTGCCCGGAAGAGGCGTTTCAAGTCTCTCGGTTCCGCCAAGCCCAGAAAGAACAAGGGGCTTAATCCCCCCCTTAGTAAGGGTAAGAAGGGCGGCAGAGAACCATAACAATGTATAGAAAATTTATTTTAAATGCATCTGTTTATTTGTTCACAGTCTTTGATAAACAGTACATTTCCCACTGTACTGAATTTTAAATCAATATATTTTCTCCCAAATACCACCTGTATTGGCTCTCACATGTGCACAAAAATGCAAAAACTCCAACCTTTCCCTTTCCCATTATAATAATAATAATGCATTTATTTTATATAGCGCTTTTCAGGGAGCCCAAAGACGCTTTGACAGAGTGCAAAACATAATGCATAGCAAAACATAAAAACAATTGCAAAAAAAGAAGAATCAATAGGGAAATATTCAAAGCACAAAGGAGGGAGAAGGAGAGGAGATAGTCAGGGGTTAGATGCTGTGGGTTAAATGTTGAATGCAGTGTTGAACAGGTGGGTCTTGAGTGATGTTTTGAATGTGGTGAGTGAGGAGGAGTCTCTGATGGTGTGAGGTAGCGAGTTCCAGAGGGTGGGAGCAGCGATGGAGAAGGCCCTGTCCCCCCAGGATCTAAATTTGGTCCGGATGGGGGGGGGGTCAGGAGGATGGTACCAGCAGAGCGGAGGTTGCGGGTGGGAGTGTCACAATTTCGGTCTTCGAGGCCGGCCGATAGGCACAGTGTGACCGGAAGGGACGAGGTTCTCCTGACCACGTGGCCCTTGACTTGGTTTGTCCGCACAATGTGGGCGCTTTCAGGATGAACTTTAGCCGGGGAGCGTTTGGGCGCCCCGGTGTGATACTGCCGCCCACGCGCATAACAACTTGTGAGTGCACGTGGGTCCCGGCGGTCCCACTGGCCTAGCGCTACCATGTTTAGACAGCGAACTCCGTCCCCGGGCACCGGCACCTACTCCCGGAAGTTTGAGAGATCAGCAGTGCCGGGCACGGTAGCACACCCGCGGAGCCCCGGCGGACCGGGGACGCACGAGCCTACGCATTAGCGTGCTACGGCGGAATCAACGGCTTCGGCCACGGCCGGGCCGATATTCGGCCCGGTCGCCCGGAAATGAACTGGTTCGACGCCCACGCTAGAGAGGTCGCGGGCGACTGAGATGTATTAACAAACAAGTGAATCCTCTTGGATTGCGCTGAGGTTCGGGCATGGAATTTCTAGGAGGAAGTATAATTTGTATGCAATGAAAGTACATGTAATATGGGATCGAGTAAGATTTGACATATCCACTTTTGTTATTCCCGATTCCTCATTATTTCAGAGTACATAGGCATAATGAAGAATATGACAATAAAAATCAGTATACAGAATTATTTTATTTAATTAATGCAAAGGAATTGGAAAGTCCGGCACGAATTTTTAATATATCTCGCCATTTTCCCGTCTGTTATTTTAGGCGGTGTATGACCGACCGTGCAGCGATTTAAAAAAAATATATCTTGGCAATTTTTTCAACCGAGTCTAACACTATGTTAGCGACTGTTAAAAATGAAATGATATATCGAATTAGAATTGAAATAAACCTGTGTGAGGGAGAAAGACAGCACGGGCCTAACTAAGCAGGCCTCAAAGCTATGCGAGTTAATAAAATGGTGGATATTTGTTTATGAAGCCTCTCCCAGAAGTCCCCCAACACGAACCAATCAGGAACTGCCACACCCACTTATATGATCTCAGAATTCCTGTGACAGGAATTAGCGTTACACTGGCTGGAAGTCAATCGCTAGAGGCACTTCCTCAGCGCCAATAATTAATTAATTTGAGACGTCCGATTTCTAGTGTTTGGAAATTTGGAAGAGCTTGACCGTAGCCTTTCCCTTGCGAGGGCAAGGAGGAACTTAACACTTGACACTTAAGCTTAGTTTGAAGTACACCCTGCCAGCGCTCCCGGTGGGACGGCAGGGCAACCAGAAGGGACGAGGTTCTCCTGACCACGTGGCCCTCGATCTGGGAAGCGAGAGGCGTTCCATTAGTGGACACGCCCCTCACGCCCGACTTTTGGGCGGCCCCGGCAGGCCGTTTGTTTTGACGTTCCGTGACAGGCCCCGCACCCCCACCTCCGGGCCGACCGGGCGACCGGAATGAATCCCGGTGTCCCGATCCGAACCTTCAGAGCGGGCCGGCTGGGGAGTGCCAAGCACCCCGTACCTGCACTTTCCGTCCCTGCGGTCCCAAATACCGGAACCACCCGAATACCACTTTATTCGACAAAATGAGGTGCGGCCTACAGCCTTAGAAAACCAGCCCTATATAAGTCAATACCTCCAATGACACAGGCGCGCATTCGTGCCGCGTGACGTGGTGACGTCATCGCGCTTTCACCTTAAAAGACTTATTTGATATAAGTTAATATCTTGATATAAGCCTTAGAAAACCAACCCTATAGAAGTCAAATGGTCCAATAAAGGGTGATGGGAGGGTGATGGGAGGGTGATGGGAGGGTGATGGCAGGGTGATGGGAGGGTGATGGCAGGGTGATGGGAGGGTGATGGCAGGGTGATGGGGGAGGGTGATGGGGGAGGGTGATGGGGCAGGGTGGTGGGGCAGGGTGATGGGAGGGTGATGGGAGGGTGCAATAATCCGGTGCAATAAGCGAAAACCGATTCAAAATGGCCCCTCGCTACGATTTTCCACGATCACATTTTATTTTCATTGATTTATTCCCTCCAAGTGTTACCTCTCTTGAATTTTCTCTTTTAAATGAACAAAGGTTTTGGGACAGTCACAGCAACCAGGGAGCTAATGGTCGCTTCTGTTCTGCTTGTAATGCTGTTTGCAGATTGCTGACTTTGGTCTGTGTGAAGTTCATCAAACAACCAGTTTAATTTTCGTCGAGAAGGATGTCATCACTGGAACTTTACCGTACATGGCACCGGAACATTTCGACATTAATGAAAAACAAAGCAAGAAGTGGGACATTTACAGGTCAGAATCTTAATCTTTCATGACAAAGTTGCTTCTTTAGGTGGTGAACCCAGGTGTGAACAGAAACATGGTAATGAATGAACAAGCAGGAATAAAGGAGAGAGAGTAGGGTAGGAAATACAGAAACCTACAAGTAAAGGGTTGTGTTAAGGATGGTTAATTGGGGTAATAATATGGCAGGTATGGATGGGGGCAATGAAATAGTACGTATAAGGCAATGACCTGGCTTGGTTGGTGTTGTAGTCAATTTGAAGTCCTAAAAGGAAGATTAAGATTGAACTACCTTGTGAAGTTAGCTCCATAAATGGGAGAGACGAGGAACAAAACAGTGGAGGTGTGTGATAATGCTGGATTTTTAGAGTTTAACCAGGTGGGGATGACTGGAAGAACAGTCACATCCTGGAGGATCTGGGTCAGGGTCAGACTGAGATAATGACGTCAGATGGCCTGGAGGAACTTGGTCAGGGTCAGACTAAGATATGGCCTGGAGGAACTGGGTCAGACTAAGATAATGACGTCAGATGGCCTGGAGGAGCTGGGTCAGGGTCAGACTGAGATAATGACGTCAGATGGCCTGGAGGAACTTGGTCAGGGTCAGACTTAGATAATGAGGGCAGATGGCCTGGAGGAGCTGGATTCGTGTAAACTAAAATAATGAAGGCAGATGGCCTGGAGCAATGGTTCCCAACCTGTGGTATGCGTACCACTAGTGGTACGCGAGGGCCTTCCAGGTGGTTCGCGACTCAACCTTTAAAAAAAATGATTTGGCCTGATAATTTTTTTATTTCTGATTTCTGATATATTTCATGATTTCCGATGTGCTGTGAGCAAAGTTATGCCCCGCATCGACCAGCTGGTGGAGAAGAAACAGATGCAGCCCTCGCATTAAATTGAAATAAGCCTGATATCTTATAGAATTGAGTTTTTCTGGAACCAGGTGGTACGCGGATTGAGTTTTTCTTGAACCAGGTGGTACGCGGCAACGGTACGGGACCTCCAAGTGGTACTCGATCAGAAAACGGTTGGGAATCGATGGCCTGGAGGAACTTGGTCAGGGTCAGACTAAGATAATGAAGGCAGATGGCCTGGAGGAGCTGGGTCAGAGTCAGACTAAGATAATGACGTCAGATGGCCTGGAGGAACTTGGTCAGTGTCAGACTAAGATAATGAAGGCAGATGGCCTGGAGGAACTTGGTCAGGGTCAGTGTAAGATAATGATGTCAGATGGCCTGGAAGAGCTGGGTCAGGGTCAGACTAAGATAATGAAGGCAGATGGCCTGGAGGAACTTGGTCAGGGTCAGTGTAAGATAATGATGTCAGATGGCCTGGAAGAGCTGGGTCAGGGTCAGACTAAGATAATGACGGCAGATGGCCTGGAGGAGCTGGGTCAGACTAAGATAATGACGTCAGATGGCCTGGAGGAACTTGGTCAGTGTCAGACTAAGATAATGATGTCAGATGGCCTGGAGGAGCTGGGTCAGGGTCAGACTGAGATAATGACGTCAGATGGCCTGGAGGAACTTGGTCAGTGTCAGACTCAGATAATGATGTCAGATGGCCTGGAGGAGCTGGGTCAGGGTCAGACTAAGATAAAGAAGGCAGATGGCCTGGAGGAGCTGGATCAGTGTTAGACTAAGATAATGAAGGCAGATGGCCTGGAGGAACTTCGTCTGGGTCAGACTAAGATAATGAAGGCAGATGGCCTGGAGGAGCTGGATCAGAGTCAAACTAAGATAATGAAGGCCGATGGCTTGGAGGAGCTGGGTCAGACGGGTCAGACTAAGACAATGAAGGCCGATGGCTTGGAGGAGCTGGATGTGGGTCAAACTCAGAAAATGAAGGCCGATGGCTTGGAGGAGCTGGATCGGGGTCAAACTAAGATAATGAAGGCCGATGGCTTGGAGGAGCTGGATCGGGGTAAAACTAAGATAATGAAGGCCGATGGCTTGGAGGAGCTGGATCATTGTCAATCTAAGATAATGAAGCAGATGGCTTGGAGGAGCTGGGTCAGGGTCAAACTAAGATAATGAAGGACGATGGCTTGGAGGAGCTGGATCGGGGTAAAACTAAGATAATGAAGCAGATGGCTTGGAGGAGCTGGATCAGCGTCAAACTACGATAATGAAGGCCAATGGCTTGGAGGAGCTGGATCAGGGTCAAACTGAGATAATGAAGGCCGATGGCTTGGAGGAGCTGGATCAGGGTCAAACTCAGACAGTGAAGGCTGATGGCTTTGAGGAGCTAGATCAGACGGGTCAGACTAAGATAATGAAGGCCGATGGCTTGGAGGAGCTGGATCAGAGCCAAACTAAGATAATGAAGGCCGATGGCTTGGAGGAGCTGGGTCAGACGGGTCAGACTATGACAATGAAGGCCGATGGCTTGGAGGAGCTGGATCGGGGTCAAACTCAGAAAATGAAGGCCGATGGCTTGGAGGAGCTGGATCGGGGTCAAACTAAGATAATGAAGGCCGATGGCTTGGAGGAGCTGGATCGGGGTAAAACTAAGATAATGAGGGCCGATGGCTTGGAGGAGCTGGATCATTGTCAAACTAAGATAATGAAGCAGATGGCTTGGAGGAGCTGGATCAGGGTCAAACTAAGATAATGAAGGCCGATGGCTTGGAGGAGCTGGATCAGGGTCAAACTAAGATAATGAAGGCCGATGGCTTGGAGCAACTGGATCGGGGTAAAACTAAGAAAATGAAGCAGATGGCTTGGAGGAGCTGGATCGGCGTCAAACTAAGATAATGAAGGCCAATGGCTTGGAGGAGCTGGAGCATTGTCAAACTAAGATAATGAAGGCTGATGGCATGGAGGAGCTGGATCAGGGTCAAACTAAGATAATGAAGGCCGATGGCTTGGAGCAACTGGATCGGGGTAAAACTAAGATAATGAAGCAGATGGCTTGGAGGAGCTGGATCGGCGTCAAACTAAGATAATGAAGGCCGATGGCTTGGAGGAGCTGGATCATTGTCAAACTAAGATAATGAAGGCCGATGACTTGGAGGAGCTGGATCAGGGTCAAACTGAGATAATGAAGGCCGATGGCTTGGAGGAGCTGGATCAGGGTCAAACTCAGACAACGAAGGCCGATGGCTTTGAGGAGCTAGATCAGACGGGTCAGACTAAGATAATGAAGGCCGGTGGCTTGGAGGAGCTGGGTCAGATGGGTCAGACTAAGACAATGAAGGCCGATGGCTTGGAGGAGCTGGATCGGGGTAAAACTAAGATAATGAAGCAGATGGCTTGGAGGAGCTGGATCAGCGTCAAACTAAGATAATGAAGGCCGATGGCTTGGAGGAGCTGGATCAGCGTCAAACTAAGACAATGAAGGCCGATGGCTTGGAGGAGCTGGATCGGGGTAAAACTAAGATAATGAAGCAGATGGCTTGGAGGAGCTGGATCAGGGTCAAACTGAGATAATGAAGGCCGATGGCTTGGAGAAGCTGGATCAGGGTCAAACTGAGATAATGAAGGCCGATGGCTTGGAGAAGCTGGATCATTGTTAAACTAAGATAATGAAGGCCAATGACTTGGAGGAGCTGGATCAGGGTCAAACTGAGATAATGAAGGCCGATGGCTTGGAGGAGCTGGATCAGGGTCAAACTGAGATAATGAAGGCCGATGACTTGGAGGAGCTGGATCAGGGTCAAACTAAGATAATGAAGGCCGATGGCTTGGAGGAGCTGGATCAGGGTCAAACTGAGATAATGAAGGCCGATGACTTGGAGGAGCTGGATCAGGGTCAAACTAAGATAATGAAGGCCAATGGCTTGGAGGTGAGGTGGTTAAAAAAGCCGAGGCCACCAACCATGGCTCGGAGAAAACCTTTGACCTTTCCTTGTGCTCTGTAAATCACAATTGATACATAAAATTCTCCTATCCTATATCAATGCAATCACCTTGCGATGAACCAAACTTTTTTTTAGATTCCCTTGTAACCTCGACCTTATCATCCTGTAAACGTGAACTTGACTCGGAGACTGAACCCTGCCTAATGCATCTTTCCTCTCCAGACCAAAATGACTAGAATTTCTTACGATACTTGAAATGTGACCGAAACAAACTTCTACAAGGGAGATTTCTAAAGATCTTTGACATATTTTCTAACTTTTCAGCAAGTTGTCAATGTGATCACGAAATAAAATGTCGGCTGTCTCGTCATTTACTGATACCAGTAAGAAATGTCTATTAAGAGGACCTCGTGAAATAGCAATTAGTAAATAGTGAACTTGATCATTTGTTGGTACACCCCATGTTTTTGAAGTCGACATGTTTCTCATTGTGTTGTGCCTCATAGTCGGGTTGGAAGTTTAGGTTTATAACCCCGCGTGCGCGAAGCGAAAAGTGGGGTTAAGTGATTCGTTGTGTCCACGTATGTACGTGTCTGCATATTCTGTTAAGAGCGTACATTGACAACCGTTCAATGTAGGAAATTGAAACTTTACCACATGTTACATGACCATTTGATATCGCGCATAATGAGCATACATAAAAAAAACCATTCAAGGGAAGAAATTTAAAGTTTACCACATGTTACATGACCATTTGATATAGCTCATATTGAGCGTACATTGAAAACCATTCAACGGAGGAAATTGAAACTTTACCACATGTTACATGACCATTTGATATCGCGCATATTGAGCGTCCTGTGCTTGGATGAAAAACCGTTCAACTGAGGAAATTGAAACTTTACCACATGTTACATGACCATTTGATATTGCACATATTGAGCGTACATAAAAAATCGTTCAACGGAGGAAATTGAAACTTTACCATGTGTTACATTACCATTTGATATAGTGCATAATGAGCATACATAAAAAAACCATTCAAGGGAAGAAATTTAAAGTTTACCACATGTTACATGACCATTTGATATAGCTCATATTGAGCGTACGTTGAAAACCGTTCAACTGAGGAAATTGAAACTTTACCACATGTTACATGACCATTTGATATTGCACATATTGAGCGTACATAAAAAATCGTTCAACGGAGGAAATTGAAACTTTACCATGTGTTACATTACCATTTGATATAGTGCATAATGAGCATACATAAAAAAACCATTCAAGGGAAGAAATTTAAAGTTTACCACATGTTACATGACCATTTGATAAAGCTCATATGGAGCAAACATCGACATCCATTCAACAGAGGAAATTGAAACTTTACCACATGTTACATGACCATTTGATATAGCTCATATTGAGCGTACATTGAAAACCAATCAATGGAGGAAATTGAAACTTTACCACATGTTACTTTTTTTTAATGTAGAAGGCTCCAGGCACAGACTATGTCGTCCTCATGGAGGCCAGGCCCAAATAAAAGAGCTGCATTGATAGAAAAGTAAAGAAGGAGAGAATAGTCTAAGAGTTTTTGAGAAAGCAGAAAATATGCTTTTTGAAAAGGGGAAGATCATAAGTGCTTGGAAAAACATGTGAAGGTAAAGAGTTCCAGAGTTTGGCAGTGGATGGGGAAGAAACAAACATCATAACGACCCACCCTTAAGTTGCCAATGGCCACACAATAATCATGAGATGTAGTGGCTTGTCGAGTATTCCGTGGTCTCGCTAATGGCAGAGGTAGACAAGCAGCAAGTTCTTGGGAGCAGAAACCGAAGTAATATCTGTAGAAAAGAGAAAGAGAGCCAACTTTGCGACGTAATTTGACCGGGTCAAGTTTTGAGGTCAGATTGGGAGAGTTGATAAGCCGAATTACTTTTAATTCAATTCTGTCCAGTAAGTATGTGGAGCGAGAACCTCCCCAGATGTGAGAGCAGTACGCTATACAAGGATGAATCAATCCTTTATATGGTTGAAGCAACTGTTGAGAGGAGAGGACCAAGAGACCATACATACATGACCATTTGACATAGCTCATACCACAACAACAACAACAGGCATTTTAAGGCCATTTTCCCTGCTAGAGCACGGGTTAGCCTTGCGGGCCCCATGACAATCTTCTCCATTTTGCCCTATTTTCTGCATCTCTCCTTGTTAACCCCCTTGCCCGCATTTCTTCTTCCACCATCTTTAGCCAAGTCTTTCTCGGTCTTCCCCGTCCTCTACTTCCTTCTACATTCATTTCCATCATTCTTCTCAACCAGTCACTTTCATCCTGCTACAACCAGCAGTAGCTGCCACACTGGTAAATGACCCTCTCAGACCACTACATTTTTGATGAACCCACTCAGCGCACATTGTACATTGAATGGAGTTCACTCCGACACCCTTCCTGCACACAGCACACGGCCACTTCCCAGTTCTTTCCACCTCACCACATGCTTTACCACTTGCCATCACTATTCACCTTCAGACCTTTTGTCTCCATACATTCCTTCCACTTGTTCATCTTTTCCTTCAGTCCATCCATACTTTCTGCAATCAACACCAGATCATCTGCATACAACTCCCATGGTAAACCCTCCTTTACGTTCCGAGCCAGTACCTCCTTCACAGCTACAAATAGTAGTGGACTTAGTACCGACCCCTGATGCACTCCAACCTTCACCTCAAACTCACCACTGTTCCCGTCCTTCGTCCTTACAGCTTTGTGCACTCTCTCATACATTGCCATCATTACTCTGATCAACCATTCCTCCACTCCTAACTTACTCAATGCCCATTTCACTACTTCGCGTGGAACCCTATCGATTGCTTTCTCCAGATCAACAAACAACTTCTTCCTCTTCTCCATGTACTTCTCCTGCAACTGCCTCACAATAGAAAGCGAGTCTGTCATTCCTCTCCCTGGCATCAATCCAAACTGCATTTCGTCGATCTTCACTTTCTTCCTTATCCTCCTCTCCAACACCCTTTCCAATACCTTCATTCCATGCTCCAATAACTTTATCGCTCGGTACAAGCCACACTCCAGAGGGTCACCTTTCCCCTTGTATAGAGGGACGAGGGTACTCAGTTCCCAATCCACTGGAATGCGGCCTTCTTTCACCACCAGATTACAGATCTCTGTCATTCTCTTCACACCCCAACTTCCCGCTGCCTTCAACATATCTCCGACAACTCCCGTCGGCCCTCCCGCTTTTCCACTCTTCATTGCTTTTATCGCTTCCTCAACTTCCTCCTCAGTTATCTTCTCTGTCGGTCCAAAAACTGGGTTACTGGTCCTAAAACTGATTCAAGGGTTTATCCTTGGGCCTTATTTATTGTTATGGCAAATTCTGCTCGAATTGAGAACTGGTGACGTATACCTGAAATGATTTAGTTGTAATTTTGTTGGAAACAACATCGAGATTATGTAACAATGCAACAATGTAACACGATGATGCAACAAGGTCATCTGCCATCTGCTTGGAAATCAGCCAACATTACCACTTTGCACAAGAAAGGTGCAAAAACAGATCCTTGCAAATACAGACAAATCAGCCTGCTCCCAATAATCAGCAAGGTCATGGAATCAATCCTTACTTCTGACATCACATCCTTTCTCTTCTCCAATGGCTTGATCTCGGATCATCAATTTGGATTCAGACCAGGTCATTCTACTCTGGACATGTTGCTTTTGCTGTCTCAACAATAGATGGAGGTCCTCAATGCCAAACAGGAAATCAGAGCTGTCTCCCTTGACATATCACGTGCCTTCGATACGGTCTGGCACCCAGGTCTGCTCACCAAACTCTCCTCCTATGGTATCCATGGAAATCTCCACGCATGGCTTGCGGACTTCCTCTCTGGTCGCAGTCAACGTGTGGCCCTGAATGGATTTCTCTCATCTCCCCTTCCTGTTCAGGCTGGAGTTCCCCAAGGCATTGGTCTGGGCCCTGTGTTTTTTCTGGTCTTCATTAATGATCTCTCCGACTCTGGAAAATCCTTTCTATCTCTTTGCTGATGACTCCACTCTCTGCCGCTCCATATCCCAACCCTCAGATTGGCAGGCAGCAGCCCCTTCACTCTCTGCAGGCCTGGACAGAATCACAAACTGGTCAATCAAGTGGAACATCTATCTATAATTCCAGTAATCTCTGTGTGTATGTTTGTTTGTATGTTTGTATGTTTGTATGTCTGTGACCGCTGTTTCTCGACAACTACCGGTCCGATATACTTGAAACTTGCCAGGTATATTGCTGGGGACCCGAGGATGTGCCTTTTCAAGGTTTTAAATTAATCGCAGAAGTAGTTACCGAGCTATGTCCAAAAAACGATTCAACCAATCAGAGAGCAGCGAGCTATCACGTGTGCCGAACGTGGCGAACAGACTCTGCCTCGGATGGCACATTTGAGAGCGTATTCATTTATTTCCTGTCGGCAAACTATGTTGGCGCTATGTTGGCGTTAAACTATGTTTTAAAACTAATTAAAACTAATTTGCGTTTCTTTCGCTTTCCTGCGATATGCGACCTTCCGGAGCTCCTGTGAGAGCGTGCGCCATTACGGATAGTACGGGTACGGGCATGCCATATGTTGGCATTAAACTATGTTTTAAAACTAATTAAAACCATTTCATGTAAATAGAGGGGGGGTGATTGTCACTGTACTCGCAAGCCGTTCGCCGTTCGCTTTGGCGTTGCGAATGGACCAAAACATTTCATGACCCAAACCATTTCATGTAAAGCGTTCGCCGTTCGCTTTGGCGTTGCGAATGGACCGAAACATTTCATGGACCAAACCATTTCATGTAAATAGAGGGGGGGGGATATAATTTTAGATATATATATAGTACGGGCATGCCCTAGTGTCTTGAAACCCTGACAAATCTCACACTCTTACTATGTCTCTCCAAAAAGACCATCTGGACAACCCTCCCATATACTTTCTCAACAATCCACTCCAAGAAGTTCTGTCATTCAAGCTTTTGGGTCTCACTATCTGTCATGATCTTTCCTGGGAAAACCAAATTTCCAAGTTGGCCTGCGAAGTCCTTCCTTGGCACACATGAGCTCCTCACCACATACAAGGCTTTCACCCACAGCTCGATGGAATACTGACTGCTCTCCCCTCTGGCCTGGTGCTCCTGCCTCACATCTAGCTCGGCTTCACGCTGTTGAAACCAAAGCTTTCAGAAACATTGGTATCTCCCGCGATGAAGCTGATTCTGAGGGCCTTTCACTCACTCACCGCAGGCAGGTTGGTGGTCTTTCTGTCCTCTACTGACTCCTCTCCGGACTTGCTCCCCCAGCCTGTCTGTGCCATGTCCCCAAAATATTCCTACAGGTCGCACAAGATCTGCCAGCAAACCTCTTCTGGGTTAAACTGTCAAAATCAAGACTCTCTGCTCCCCTTCACTCTTTCATTCCTCTTTTTCCCCACCTCTGGAACAAACTCCCTCACTCTCTTCAATCCCACTCCTCCCTCCATGTTTTTAAAATAGCTGTTCAACACCATCTGTTATCTTCCCCCATCCAAAACCTTGATCTTTTCTACCCCCCTTAATTCACCCCAGAGCCACTTCTCTGAAATAACGACTTCTTTCCTGGAAGTCCTCGCAGTGTCCATGTGTTTTATACCTCTCCCATCCCCCACCCTCCTTCCTATCCCCCACCCCCTTTCCCACGCCCCCCCCCCCCCAAGCCCTCTCCCTCCCACAGATCTCTAGATGTCCCTGTTCTCAGTTGTTGCACTTGTGTGCTTCCCTCTCTCTCCCCATCTTGTCTCCCGCTCCCTTTATTGCATGTTTTATGTGTCAGTTTATGTTTTTAGCCGCGTCGCAGACGCTGCTCATAGAGTGCCCTCTGCTGTTGTTGTTGTTGTTCTTCTTCTTCTTGTTCTTCTTGTTCTTGCAGAGAAGACAAAACCTCAAAGCTCCACCCATTCTGGGAACCATAGCTCCACCCATTCTGGGAGAGCCTTCATATAAACAAATATCCACCATTTTATTAACTCGCATAGCTATGAGGCCTGTTTTGTAGGCCTGTTGTGTCTTCCTCTCTCACACAGTTTTATTTCAAATCAAATTCGATATATCATTTCATTTTTCACAGTCGCTAACATAGTTTTAGACTCGGTTGAAAAAAAACGGGAAGAAAATCCGATGAAAGTTGCCCTTTATAGAACGAAATGAATTCTCAAAGGCCTGTAACTTCAAGTCCATTGAGATATTGTTTTTTAAATCGCGGCATGGTCAGTCATACACCGCCCGAAATAACAGACGGGAAAATGCCGAGATATATTATAAATTCGTCCATTTGATGACAATCGTCACGATGAAATATTTAATTTATACCTCGTCACAATAATGTGGAGAGAGGAGCATAGCTTCGTTCACGTGTCGCCACATACGGGAAATTGCCGAGATATATTTTTTTACAATCACGGCATGGTCAGTCATACACCGCCTGAAATAACAGACGGGAAAATGCCGAGATATATTAAAAATTCGTCCATTTGATGACAATCGTCACGATGAAATATTTAATTTATACGTCGTCACAATAATGTGGAGAGAGGAGCATAGCTTCGTTCACGTGTCGCCACACACGGGAAATTGCCGAGATATATTTTTTACAATCGCGGCATGGTCACTCATACACCGCCTGAAATAACAGACGGGAAAATGCCGAGATATATTAAAAATTCGTCGCCACACACGGGAAATTGCCGAGATATATTTTCACTTTGCACAAAAATAACATCAAGTAATCGAATCAATAGGAATGTCCTGTGCCTATAACATCGACGTTATAGGCACAGCTGCATCTAGGCATTGTGTAACATCGACGCGGGTTTTGTTTTAATTAAAACTTTTTGTACTTGTTCATGATTAATGTTCGCTCTTACACGAGCCTCGATGTTGTATACAAAAAAACCAAAAAAAAGAAACCCAGTGACTCGTAAAAAGAAACTTACCAAATGGAATGCACAATATACAGTTTAAAGTAAGTCATTTTGTTTTCATTGCAATATTTGTCAAAATCAGTACCCATGTAGTTATGGTAAATAAATACGTAAGTCAGACTCTGAATTAGCAAGCGGACGGGCACAGGAGCTGTCAATCATTTTTTGATTATGAATTGATTTGAACCTAATTGAGAATCGTAACTTTGTACAAGCCGCCATTTGGAGTGCTCCAGTTTAAATGAAAGCCGCTACGCTCAGGGCATCTCAGGTAGTGTTAGCTCCAGTGTCACCAGGTAGGGCTCGGCCATCTATATGTTACTACATTCAGGGCACCTTATGTAGTGTTAGCTCTTGTGTCATCAGGTAGGGCTCGGCTGTCTATATGTTACTTCACTCAGGGAATATCAGGTAGTGTTAGCTCCGGTGTCACCAGGTAGGGCTCGGCCATCTATATGTTACTACATTCAGGGCACCTTATGTAGTGTTAGCTCTTGTGTCATCAGGTAGGGCTCGGCTGTCTATATGTTACTACACTCAGGGAATATCAGGTAGTGTTAGCTCCGGTGTCACCAGGTAGGGCTCGGCCATCTATATGTTACTACATTCAGGGCACCTTATGTAGTGTTAGCTCTTGTGTCATCAGGTAGGGCTCGGCTGTCTATATGTTACTACACTCA
Source organism: Myxine glutinosa (assembly GCF_964187855.1). Lineage (NCBI taxonomy): Eukaryota > Metazoa > Chordata > Myxini > Myxiniformes > Myxinidae > Myxine > Myxine glutinosa. The sequence goes on along the minus strand of NC_136261.1, from coordinate 410,874,572 downwards.
GGGAATATCAGGTAGTGTTAGCTCCGGTGTCACCAGGTAGGGCTTGGCCGTCTATATGATACTACATTCAGGGCACCTTATGTAGTGTTAGCTCTGGTGTCACCAGGTAGGGCTCGGCTGTCTATATGTTACTACACTCAGGGAATATCAGGTAGTGTTAGCTCCGGTGTCACCAGGTAGGGCTCGGCCATCTATATGTTACTACATTCAGGGCACCTTATGTAGTGTTAGCTCTTGTGTCATCAGGTAGGGCTCGGCTGTCTATATGTTACTACACTCAGGGAATACCAGGTAGTGTTAGCTCCGGTGTCACCAGGTAGGGCTCGGCTGTCTATATGATACTACATTCAGGGCACCTTATGTAGTGTTAGCTCTGGTGTCACCAGGTAGGGCTCGGCCGCCTCTACGTTAATATATGTGTGCATACATTTAAGATTGAATTTGGGAGTGCATTTGTCATTTGTTTCATCATAATTGCCAGATCGATGTTTATGTTGGTTCTTGCAATCTGCTGTAATCTTTAGACAGTGTTACGTTGTATGTGTGGCTCAAATGCTTCTGTTATACGTACAATGGAGTTTGACTTTGTGCTGATGAATCTTAATTTGCTGATGCATGTTTCTCCTGTGTGCCGAAACAGCTACGCTGTGGTGATATGGGCGGTTATATCTTGTTCTGAACCTTACGAAGGTAAGAATGTTGGTTAATTTTGGATAAAAGTTTGAATAATAAGGATGCAAGGCCTCATCATGGACAGCACCTAAAAAATTGGACATGTAGATTTTGCATTTAAATAATTAAATATGTTGGTAGTGAAGATGGAAAAGTGCATGCAAATAAATAAATAACTCCAGGTGGTGTCCAGGTAATTTCACTTCTTCTTGAATCATCTGATCATGTGCTTGTGAGAGTCAAAATATGCTCCACTTCCATCGACTCGCTCACTTCAAATGGCACCACAGCCGATGCCACTCGTGAGAAGGCCGAATGCCTCAATTCTGTGTTTGCTTCAAAATCTTGTGGCCCGACCCCTGGCTTTTTGTACCCATCCGACACAGCTGCGCCAAACTGCTCCTGGACTCCGTGTCTTTTGCACCTGAGAAAGTGGAGGAGTGTCTATCAACCCTTCACTCTGATTCTGCAACCGGACTGGACGGCGTCGACTCACGTGTCTTAAAAACCTGCTCTGCGACTCTTGCACATTGTCTCTCTGCCGTTTTCACCCTATTATTTGTCCGAGGTCATCTTCCACCTGCTGGCAGTCGGACAACATCACCGCATGACATTAAACAAGGTGCAAAAACGGTTTGCTTTAAGACAGAAATATTGTCTTACAATCGCTGACGTCCTGTGCTGAAGTCCCAAGGAGTCCCAGAAGTACTTTTCTGAAGTCCCATGGAGTCCCAGAAGTACTTTTCTGAAGTCCCATGGAGTCCCAGAAGTACTTTTCTGAAGTCCCATGGAGTCCCAGAAGTACTTTTCTGAAGTCCCATGGAGTCCCAGAAGGCCTTTGCTAAAGTGCCATGGATGGTGAGAGAGGTACCAACACCCAGACAATTTGCAACACCCAGACAACAACCCAGGGAATACTCTCCAACGTTTGGTGATGGGTACTGTGTGCTCTTTAATGTACACCGACTAATGCCGCCAATTCATCCGAGGGACGGCACCCACAGTGATGAATCACCCTGCCTATGAAACCCCAGGAATGCAGCTATAGCTGGGCGGAGATTCAAACCCAGGCTGAACAGCTTAAAGGTGACTGCGTGCACGTACAGGCCATCCTGTCAGCCCATTGAAGAGGTTAAGTCACTCAAACTTTGGGCCTCACTATCAGCCATGACCTTTCTTTGGCCTCGCCATCAGCCATAATCTTTCTTTGGGCCTCACTATCAGCCATGATCTTTCTTTGGGCCTCACTATCAGCCATGATCTTTCTTTGGGCCTCACTATCAGCCGTGATCTTTCTTTGGGCCTCACTATCAGCCATGACCTTTCTTTGGCCTCGCCATCAGCCATAATCTTTCTTTGGGCCTCACTATCAGCCATGATCTTTCTTTGGGCCTCACTATCAGCCATGATCTTTCTTTGGGCCTCACTATCAGCCGTGATCTTTATTTGGGCCTCACTATCAGCCATGATCTTTTTTGGGCCTCACCATCAGACATGATCTCTCTTTGGGCCTCACCATCAGCCATGATCTTTCTTTGGGCCTCACTATCAGCCATGATCTTTTTTGGGCCTCACCATCAGCCATGATCTCTCTTTGGGCCTCACCATCAGCAATGATCTTTCTTTGGCCTCACCATCAGCCATGATCTTTATTTGGCATCGCCATCAGCCATGATCTTTCTTTGGCCTCGCCCTCAGCCATGATCTTTCTTTGGCCTCGCCATCAGCCATGATCTTTCTTTGGCCTCACTTTCAGCCATGATCCTTCTTTGGCCTCACCATCAGCCATGATCTTTCTTTGGCCTCACTATCAGCCATAATCTTTCTTTGGGCCTCACTATCAGCCATGATCTTTCTTTGGGCCTCACTATCAGCCATGCTCTTTTTTGGGCCTCACCATCAGCCATGATCTCTCTTTGGGCCTCACCATCAGCCATGATCTTTCTTTGGGCCTCACCATCAGCCATGATGTTTTTTGGGCCTCACCATCAGCCATGATCTCTCTTTGGGCCTCACCATCAGCAATGATCTTTCTTTGGGCCTCACTATCAGCCATGATCTTTCTTTGGCCTCACCATCATCCATGATCTTTCTTTGGCCTCGCCATCAGCCATGACCTTTGTTTGGCATTGCCATCAGCCATGATCTTTCTTTGGCCTCGCCATCAGCCATGATCTTTCTTTGGCCTCGCCATCAGCCATGATCTTTATTTGGCCTCGCCATCAGCCATGACCTTTCTTTGGCTTCGCCATCAGCCATGACCTTTCTTTGGCCTCACTATCAGCCATGATCTTTATTTGGCCTCACTATCAGCCATGATCTTTCTTTGGCCTCGCCATCAGCCATGACCTTTCTTTGGCTTCGCCATCAGCCATGACCTTTTTTTGGCCTCACTATCAGCCATGATCTTTCTTTGGCCTCACTATCAGCCATGATCTTTCTTTGGCCTCACCATCAGCCATGATCTTTCTTTGGCCTCGCCATCAGCCATGATCTTTATTTGGTATTGCCATCAGCCATGATCTTTCTTTGGCCTCACCATCAGCCATGATCTTTCTTTGGCCTCACCATCAGCCATGATCTTTCTTTGGCCTCACCATCAGCCATGATCTTTATTTGGCCTCACTATCAGCCATGATCTTTCTTTGGCCTCACTATCAGCCATGATCTTTCTTTGGCCTCGCCATCAGCCATGATCTTTATTTGGCCTCACCATCAGCCATGATCTTTCTTTGTCCTCGCCATCAGCCATTATCTTTCTTGGACAAACCACACTTCTAAGTTGGCCTCCAAACCCAATCATGCAACGTCCTTCCTTGGCACTCCTGAACTCTTATCCACCTACAAGGCCTTAATCTACAGCTTGGTGTAGTACTGCCCTCCTCTCTGTGCTTGCGCTACTGCCTCACGCCTTGGTCAGCTTGATGCTGTGGAAACCGCGATGAAGCTGTGTTTACGGGCCGGTCAATTTCACATCTCAGACAGGTTGGTGATCTGTCTTCTACCACCTCCTTTCTGGTCTGCCCCTCCTGCTCTTTCCTTTCTTGGAACCCCTACACCAACCCCAGGTTTCTGCAGGACGCACACGGTCCACCAGTAATCGCCTTCTAGTGTAACTCCCAAAATCCAGAATCACTGCTCACATCCACTCACGTCTTCCTCTTTTTTTTCCCGGCATGTGGAATCAACTTCCACATTCTCTTCAACCTCATTCTTCCTCCATGTCTTCAATACTGCTGTTCACCATCATATATCATTCCTCATACTTGACCACCATCCTTTCTCCTCACGTTAATCCTCCCAAAGTTCACTTTTTTTCCAATTTTCCACTTATTGCTGCACATTATACTTTACAGATAATTTGAGTAAGTAACACGGGGATGATACTCTCGGCCCCTCGCCTTTTGGGTGGAATGAGGAATAGATCTGTGTAATATGAAAGCTAAATCGTGAACCGTTTTTTAAATATCATGACCCCAACCAAGCAACCAAGATGGTTGTCATGGCAACACATTTCAGCCAATCACAGCCATGATCTAATCAGGTTGAGATAATGTCATGAGGAATAGATATCTGCAATATGAAAGCTAAATGTTCAACGGTTTTTTAAATATCCCGTGCACAAGCCAAGTTACAGGGATGGTTGCCATGGCAACACAATTCAGCCAATCACAGCGATGATCTAATCCGGTTGAGATAATGTCATGAGGAAATTTCGCATACACAAAAGCACATGGACAGATGATCGGTCTGTTGGAGGGAGCTCATTTTAATGTCGCCCATCTCCGACCTTTTCGGAGGGTCGGGGGACAATGAACTTGTAACGTGAAATGTGACAGTGGAATTTTGTCGTAAGGAGGGCACAAGTGATGGAGGAATTTTAATTTGTAACTTTACCTTCACAATTATTTATTTTTATCAACAAAGGTGAAAAAAAGAAAACGATGTTTATCGTTCTAGAACGAGTGAGGTTGTCTCGATGATAACACAGGAATCTAAACGTCACATTGCTTTGTTTTGTTTATTTTACAAGGTGTGGAAACAACTAGGATCCAGATGTTTGTCAAAGCGCCACACCATCAGAGGCCAACGATGCCACAGGACGTACCTGATCCTGATCTTATCAAACTCATGGAGCAATGCTGGGATAAATATCCTGAAGAGAGACCATTTTTTGACGGTAAGGGATGCTTCAGATATTCATTATCAAGTAATGTGTCATCAGTCATCACTGTGTTCTACAGCTGCTACCATTTTGTTTTGTTTTTGGGGAACTTTATGTTTTCAGATTGTCCGTCCGTCTGTCTGTACAGGCTAACCCGTGTTTTCAAAGGGCAACCACATGTCCGATTGAGACAAAACTTCCAGGGTGGCAGCAACACCCACGTGGAATGTTTTTTTGATAATTGTGACCTCATGGGTCATGTGGTATGGCAGCCATCTTGGATAGAAAAAGGAACCTTATCTGATCAACCCGAAACGCCACAAATGTGATCTCCTACCCATACATATATGCAGAGTGGACATTTTTGATGTCTTATGTCACGTGGTTTGGTAGCCATATTAGCTTGAAAGCCGATATTTTAAAACCCCCCTTCTCCGAAACCGCTTCACAGATCGATGTGAAACTTGTCAGGTCTGGTAAAAATGTGATGATTGACAACAGCTGAAGGTATTTAAATCAAACGTGTATCTTTTAAGACAGTCAACGAGGGCATCTACTCATTGTCATGGGCAGGGAATACGCGGAGACATTTTGACCGCAATCGCATTGCTCTAGTTTTCTATTTGAAAAAAATTGTATACAAGGTCAAGGCTCGTGGAAAAATGAGACCACTGAACTGATCAGGATGCAACAGAACAATAGGAACAGCAGAAAGAGAGGGAGAAACAGCAACAGTAGGGTTGAAGGATATAATAGAGGGACACTTGGACATCCAAGAGAAGTGAGTGATGCACGGAGTAGACAAAATGTGTTCTTTATTTCAAAATAGAGTTAACGTGAATGAAATGTGCAATGAATGGTTGCAGCATTTATAGAGGATGTTATGAAACAGAACATGTGGCACTCAACAGAATCCTATCATCTCCTCTCCCTGTCAAGGCTGGAATACCCCAAGGCAGTGGTCTGAGCCTAGTTCCGTTCCTGATCTTCATCAATGATCTCTCTGACCCTCTGGAAAATCCTCTTTATCTATTTGCTGAAGACTCTACCCTTTACTGTGACATCCATCATCCTTCAGACAGGCAGGCTGCAGCCTCTTCCCTCTCTTCAGAACTTGAGAAAATCACAAACTTCGCTAACACTTGCAATACGTCTTTTAACCTTGAGAAATCCCACATTCTCTCTCTCTCTCTCTCTCTCCTTCTGTCTCTCTGAAAGGACCGTACCACAAACCCTCCCATATACTTTCTCAACAACCCTCTCTTCCAATATTATCAGCAAAGTCATGGAATCCATCATTGCTTCGGATATCAAATCCTTCCTCTTCTCCAATGGCTTGATCTCTGATCATCAATTTGGATTCAGACCAGGTCATTCTACTCTGGACATGTTGCTTCTGCTGTTTCAACAATGGATGGAGATCCTCAATGCCAAACAGGAAATCAGAGCTGTCTCCCTTGACATATCACGTGCCTTTGATACGGTCTGGCACCCAGCTCTACTCACGAAACTCTCCTCGTATGGTATCCATGGAAATCTCCACGCATGGCTTGCAGAATTCCTCTCTGGTCAGAGTCAACGTGTGGCCCTGAATGGATTTCTCTCATCTCCCCTCCCCTTCCTGTTCAGGCTGAGTTTCCCCAAGGCAGTGTTCTGGGCCCTGTGCTTTTTCTGGTCTTCATCAATGATCTCTCTGACTCTCCGGAAAATATTCTCTATCTCTTTGCTGATGACTCCACTCACTGCCGCTCCGTTCCTCATCCCTCAGATCGGCAGTCTGCAGACTCCTCACTCTCTGCAGACCTGGACAAAATCACAGACTGGTCAAACAAGTGGAACATGTCTTACAATCCTGACAAATCTCACAATCTTACTAGGTCTCTCCGAAAAGACCGACTGGACAACCCTCCCATGTACTTTCTTCACAATCCTCTCCAATAAGTTCTGTCACTCAAGCTTTTGGGTCTCACTATCTGCCATGATCTTTCCTAGGAAAACCACATTTCCAAGCTGGCCTCCAAAGCCAGTCGCCAAATGGGCATTCTCCATCATGCGAAGTCCTTCCTTGGCACACCTGAGCTCATCACCACATACAAGGCTTTCATCCACAGCTCAATGGAATACTGCTGTCCCCTCTGGGCTGGTGATCCTACCTCACACCTAGGTCGGCTTCACGCTGATGAAATCAAAGCTTTCAGAATCATTGGAATCTCCTGCGATGACGCTGATTGTGAGGGCCTTTCACTCATTCACCGCAGGCAGGTAGGTGGTCTTTCCGTCTTCTACCGACTCCTATCCGGCCTAGCTCCCCCAGCTCTATCTGTGCTCTGTCCCCCAAATATTTCTACAGGTCACACAAGATATGCCAGCAACCCTCTTCTGGTGAAATTGTCAAAATCAAGACTCTCTGCTCACCTTCACTCTTTCATTCCTCTTTACCCCCGCCTCTGGAACAAACTCCCTCACTCTCCAATCCCACTCCTCCCTCCAGGTCTTTAAAACAGCTGTTCACCACCATCACTTATCTTCCCCCATCCAAAATCTTGATGTTTTCTACCCCCGTTGATTCACCCCAGATCCCTTTTTTTGAAATACCGACTTCTTTCCTGGAAGTCCTAGCATTGTCCATGTGTTTTATACCTCTCCAACCCCCCCCCCCCCCTTCCCATGCCTCCTCCCCCCAAGCTCTCCCTCCCACAACAGATCTCCCGATGTCCCCGTTCTCTGCTGTTGTGCTTCCGTGCTTCCCTCTCTTTCCCCATCTTGTCTCCCGCTCTCTTTATTGTAGGTTTTGTCTGTCTGTTTGTTTTTTCTTTTGTGTGTGATTAATGTTGGGTCTTACACGAGTCTCGATCTTCTATCGAAAAAAAACAAAAAATAAAAGTCCAGTCACTCAAACTCTTGGGCCTCACTCTGAGTCTCAGGCATGATCTTTCTTGGCATGCCACATCCAAAGCCAGTCGCCGACTGGGAATCGTCTGTCGTACACTTGCCTCACACCTTGCTCACCTTGATGGAGTACTGCTCTCCCCTCTGGACTGGCTCCCCTGCATCACACCTCGCTCATCTTTATGCTGTGGAAACCAGGGCCTTCAAGATTATTGGAATCTCTCAAGGGGAAGCTGAATGTATGGGCAGATCATTTCACCATCGCCGTCAGGTCGGTGGTCTCTCTGTCTTCTTCTGCCTCCTTTCTGGTCTTGCACCATCTGCCCTCTTTGTCCCCCCCTCCTCCCTCTACTCCACCCAACACACCTCGGGAATCTGCAGGGTTCACGTGGTCCACCAGAAATCCCCTTCTTGTAAAACTTCGAAAATCAAGAATTACAGGTCGCCTCCATGCATTACTTCCTCTTTTTTTTTTCGACTGTGGAATCAACTTCCTCATTCACCACAATGTCATCCTTCTCTCCAGGACAGTTGTCCACCACCATCTGATATCCCATCAAAAACCATGATCTTGCCTATCCCTGTTAACCACCCACTTCTCCCCCACCCCCTACCTTCTTCCAAATTTCCAGTTTTTCCTTCCCGAGAGTTTGCTTCTGTATCAATCTTGTCCACCCCAGGAATCCTCCCTTACCCCCATTCCTTGCCCCACCCATTATTCGTCCACGTTTCCCTCCGTGTTAAAGTTCAATCCAGCTGTTGGTGTTTCCCCACTCGCGAATACTCCTTTATTTTGTTGCGTCCCGATCCCTTCAGTGTTCTAACTCTTCCACGAGCCTCGACTATATATACTTCCTGTTGATGTTTAAAAGCTGTTGTTTCAAAGTTTTTGGTCAAATTAGAATTTTAAAATGACAATAATGATGTCATAGGTCACGTGTTGCAGGCGCCATCTTGGAAATACCGAAAAACTTTGCACCTCGATATCTCCGAAACAGCTCCATGGAAAAAATAGAAATGTGGTTCATTGTAAAGTATTGCCCATGGGGAATAACAGATTTTAATGATGATGTCATAGGTGCCTTCATTATGACGTCATAAATCGACAAATAGAATGCTTGATCCGATCAGTATGAAATTTATTGAGCGTAATCTAGGGATAAATTGGTCGAGGGAAAAAAAATTGTGATGACGTCATCGGTCACGTGGTTCAGCAGCCATATTTTTACGTCACAACTCATAGGGCAATGCCGTCTGGAACAGCATTTGTCAATTTGGGGTATGTATGTATGTCCCTCACAAACGTCCACCAATCAGAGCTGAGAATCTGGTCACATGACAGGCGGACAGTAGATTCTCCACTCAGCAGATCCAGGCCCAGCTATGCTGTCGTTAGACTATCGGTCTTGTTTTAAAAGTGCAGGTTTCTGTGGAAGAATTCCCTGGCTGGGTTAATGTCAGGGGCAGTTGATATGGAAGACCAGTCCTGAAGTGATGCTTTTGCAGTCCCTGCCAATCTGCCTGAATGGAATGCCAGACTTGCCGGCGTTAAGGCAGCTCTCTGAGAATAGCCAGAGAGAGGGTAACTCTTACAACTATATGATCACATGAACCAATTGGAGCAGAGGAAGAGCAGGAAACATTTGCGGGGACGTTTGCCATCCCTAAGTCCAAAAGTGATTATTTGCCAGTGGGAGAAACCCGGGTCGGGAAGTTGTTTCCATTTTGAAACAGAGGGGGTTCATGATTGCAAAGGCACATATGAAGACACAATAGACAGAGAATGGCATTGAACCTGGAATCCCAGTATCATGAAAAGGAATTTGAACCTGGAATCCCAGTATCATGAAAAGGGATTTAAACCTGGGATCCCAGCCTAATTATATAGGATTTTAACCTGGAATCCCAGTATCATGAAAAGGGATTTGAACCTGGGATCCCAGCCTAATTATATAGGATTTTAACCTGGAATCCCAGTATCATGAAAAGGGATTTGAACCTGGGATCCCAGCCTCATGAAAAGGGATTTAAACCTGGGATCCCAGCATAATTATATAGGATTTTAACCTGGAATCCCAGTATCATGAAAAGGGATTTGAACCTGGGATCCCAGTATCATGAAAAGGGATTTTAACCTGGAATCCCAGTATCATGAAAAGGGATTTGAACCTGGGATCCCAGCCTCATGAAAAGGAATTTAAACCTGGGATCCCAGCATAATTATATAGGATTTTAACCTGGAATCCCAGTATCATGAAAAGGGATTTGAACCTGGGATCCCAGTTTCATGAAAAGGGATTTAAATCTGGAATCCCAGCATAATTATATAGCATTTTAACCTGGAATCCCAGTATCATGAAAAGGGATTTGAACCTGGGATCCCAGTTTCATGAAAAGGGATTTAAATCTGGAATCCCAGCATAATTATATAGCATTTTAACCTGGAATCCCAGTATCATGAAAAGGGATTTGAACCTGGGATCCCAGTTTCATGAAAAGGGATTTAAACCTGGGATCCCAGCATAATTATATAGGATTTTAACCTGGAATCCCAGTATCATGAAAAGGGATTTGAACCTGGGATCCCAGCATAATTATATAGGATTTTAACCTGGAATCCCAGTTTCATGAAAAGGGATTTAAATCTGGGATCCCAGCATAATTATATAGGATTTTAACCTGGAATCCCAGCCTCATAAAAAAGGAATTTAAACCTGGGATCCCAGCATAATTATATAGGATTTTAACCTGGAATCCCAGTTTCATGAAAAGGGATTTAAACCTGGGATCCCGGTATCATGAAAAGGGATTTAAACCTGGAATCCCCATTTCATGAAAAGGGATTTAAACCTGGGATCCCGGTATCATGAAAAGGGATTTGAACCTGGGATCCCAGCCTCATAAAAAAGGAATTTAAACCTGGGATCCCAGCATAATTATATAGGATTTTAACCTGGAATCCCAGTATCATGAAAAGGGATTTGAACCTGGGATCCCAGCCTCATAAAAAAGGAATTTAAACCTGGGATCCCAGCATAATTATATAGGATTTTAACCTGGAATCCCAGTTTCATGAAAAGGGATTTAAATCTGGAATCCCGGTTTCATGAAAAGGGATTTGAACCTGGGATCCCAGTTTCATGAAAAGGGATTTAAATCTGGAATCCCGGTTTCATGAAAAGGGATTTAAACCTGGAATCTCCGTTTCGTGAAAAAGGGATTTAAACCTGGAATCCCCATTTCATGAAAAGGGATTTAAACCTGGGATCCCGGTATCATGAAAAGGGATTTGAACCTGGGATCCCAGTTTCATGAAAAGGGATTTAAATCTTGAATCCCGGTTTAATGAAAAGGGATTTAAACCTGGAATCCCCATTTCATGAAAAGGGATTTAAACCTGGGATCCCAGCCTCATGAGCATTAGCATTCACAGGGGAAATCCATTGAGGCCCACTCATTTGTCCTCATCCCTTTGTCCATTGCCCAGTTTCACATTAATTTTGCCTTGCTGTATCCATCCAGGATGTTCTTGTTGTCTGAATTTCTTCAGGATCACATTGAGCGTGCCGTGTCTTGTAGAGTGTGCAATGAGGATGGAGAAGATGCAGAAAGGAAAGGGTGAAATCAAGCGAGATGTCGATAACGCACTTTCAGTTTTGCAGGTGAGTCTCAGTTTATTGGGCAATGGATGCCTTTTGATTTATGTTTAAATCTCATTTTATTGAAATATTTTGGATTTGCAATGCGCACATGGCTGGTGACACACACTTCTCATTTGATCCTTCATCAAGTGTATATGCACAATGGAACATAATGAAACAAAGGCAACGCAAACAGACATTTGGCCCATCGGCCTTGTGCAGCCTCCTCGGTATGTGTCTGTGAGGCTTGCGCTGTCCACAGAGGGTGAAAAAACAATAGCAATGAAAACAAAAAATGTCTGAATACTCATTTTAAAAAAAACATGAGTGGGGAGGGTCTCAGATATGAAGCAGATCAGAGGTGGAGGAGGGAAGGAAGGATGTTCCTTTACTGGGAGACACCTGTACACCCTGATATGAAAAGCAAACGGAAAAGTATCCGTGGCTAATCTGTACTCTTTGTGAACATACAAATATTGTAATGGTCAGCCAGTCCGACGCTGTTGCCGAATTCAAATCTGGTGAGACACTGAATGACCACGTCAGTACCCCACCTTAGAGACCTCCCACCGGATCCTCGCGTCCAAGGCAATGTTACCGTGCGGATTGAGATCTCTGTGCCAGGCGAGTGGCATGCTGACGGCAATCACGGGATAGATCTAACCTTTGGACGAGCAACCAGGATCACATGTGAAGCCGGGAACTCTTATGACCAATCACCAAGACAGTGACCAATCTATTATCTACCTTCAACAGGATTTGCTCAGAGCCACCAGATGAAATCATTGGGACAAGCAGGATGCGCCAGAGAACAAGTTAGTTTTATACATGCATTATTTAAATAAATGACACAAGAAACAGGATCACTGTCGAGCGAGCGGGGCCGAGCGATCTCCAACGGCACAGTCACATGGAACAGCGATAACTCCACATTTTATCACAGCACTTGGCCATGTAATCCCGCCTTTCTCTCTTCTATGATCCGCAAATTTGCATAGGTGCCTCGGCCCAATCCCAACCCAGCGCGAGGGCGTGTATGCTCTGTTATCTACAAATTTGTATGAGTGCCTTTGGTCCGATTGGCTGCCTAGGTGCGGGTACTTTCAGTTCTGTGATCTGTTCTTTGTCCGTACCGGAGCTCTGCTTTAATCAGGGTTGGTGCTGTGAAATTTTGCTCACGCCGCGAGGGTTCAGTCCATAATGGGGGAGACGAAAGATGGATGCGGGGAAAAATACATTAAAGTAAAAAGGGAAACTGGGATTAGAAAACCACGAGGGAGGTGAACAGATATATATTAATTACATACGCAGCGTATGTCTATTCACATGGAGTATGATACGCTTAACTACACAATTACTTACAAAATAACCACCATAATATTATTACTTACAAAACAATACAAGATTATTTAACCCCTAATGATCATTTTCACAACACTATTTATACAAAATTGATTTTTATCATCTTTAAACATCATCAATACATTTCAAATGTCCATAATCTGATTTTTATCATATTTACGTAGAATCGATACATTTAAAATCTCAATGAACTACTTTTTATAATCTGCATACAAAATCGATACATTTCAAATCTCTCACATCTGCTTTTTATCATTTTCATACAAAATCGATGCATTTTAATTCTGATAAAGTATTTTTGTTGAACCGTCTTCCTGTAAAATCTTCAATTTGGTTTTACGTGCCGAGCACGTAACTCACGTGTGCCCACTGGCAATTTACTCGCTCACAGAGAAGTGATTGAACCAAGGAATCAATAGAAGTGATAAATAAATAATTCAGTTTCATAAAAACATGAGTAGAAAAAAACAAGGGAGAAAGGAATGAAACAACAACTGTTGTAGAGAGATATTGTGTAGAGAGATATAGTCAACGTGTGGCCCTGAATGGGTTTCTCTCATCTCCTCTTCCTGTTCAGGCTGGAGTTCCCCAAGGCAGTGTTCTGGGCCCTGTGCTTTTTCTGGTCTTCATCAATGATCTCTCTGACTCTCTTGAAAATCCTCTCTATCTCTTTGCTGATGACTCTACTCTCTGTCGCTCCATTCTTCATCCCTCAGATCGGCAGTCTGCAGCCTCCTCACTCTCTGCAGACCTGGACAAAATCAGACTGGGCAAACAAGTGGAACATGTCTTTCAATCCTGCCAAATCTCACACTCTTACTACGTCTCTCCGAAAAGACCAACTGGGCAACCCTCCCATCCACTTTCTGAATAATCCTCTCCAAGAAGTTCTGTCACTCAAGCTTTTGGGTCTCACTATCTGCCATGATCTTTCCTGGGAAAACCACATTTCAAATCTGGCCTCCAAAGCCAGTCGCCGACTGGGCATCCTCCGTCGTGCGAAGTCCTTCCTTGGCACACCTGAGCTCCTCACCACATACAAGGCTCTCATCCGCAGCTCAATGGAATACTGCTCTCCCCTCTGGGCTGGTGCTCCTGCCTCACACCTAGCTCGTCTTCACGCTGTTGAAACCAAAGCATTCAGAATCATTGGAATCTCCCGCGATGAAGCTAACTCCAAGGGCCTCTCACTCACTCACTGCAGGCAGGTTGGTGGTCTTTCCGTCTTCTACCGACTCCTCTCTGGCCTTGCCCCCCCCCCCCCCAGCTCTCTCTGGGCTCTGTCCCGCAAATATTCCTACAGGTCGCACAATATCTGCCTGCTTGCCTGCACAATATCCTGTGCTTGCCTGCACAATATCTGCAATGTTGCCAATCAACCCATTCTTATGGTTAAACTGCCAAAATCAAGACTCTCTGCTCAACTTCACTCCTTCATTCCTCTTTTCTCCCGCCTCTGGAACAAACTCCCTCACTCTCTTCAATCCCACTCCTCCCTCCAGGTCTTTAAAACAGCTGTTCACCACCATCTCTTATCTTCCCCCATCCAAAACCTTGATCTTTTCTACCCCTGCTAATTTCACCCCAATTCCAGTTTTTTGAAATACCACCTTCTGTCCTGGAAGTCCTTGGTGTCCTTGTGTTTTATACTTCTCCCACCCCCCCCCCCCTTCCCACGCCTCCTCCCCCCAAGCCCTCTCCCTCCCACACATCTCCCTGCTCTTAAATGTTGTGTGCTCTAAAGTGTTTGTGTGCTTCCTCTTCTCTTGTCTTCCGCTCCCTCTTTTGATATGTTTTGTTTGTCTGGTTGATTTGTTTGTGAAGTAAATGTCAGCTCTTTCACGAGCCTCGATTCAGTATACAAAAAAAAAAGAAAAAAAAAAAAAGAAGATGATGTCCTGATGTAAGGAAAATCATGCTTATAAGTATAAAACAAAATGGGGGCAATGCCCCTGGGCCCACCAGGTATAACCCACTGTTAAGCGTTGATGACCCACAACTGGCCCACAACAAATTTCAGGATGACCCACAACAACCCCTTCCAGAAACTCCCATAGACCTGGGAGTTTATCTTTGTCGGCGAGATCTTTGTCGGCGAGTCACGTTTTTTTCGAAGCTGTCCACGCTCTCATGCTTTCGAAATTAAGTAATTTTTCACAATTGTGTTTTTGGCGAAACTGTATTTATCTTTCGGTGTGTGTACCTATAGTGTGTCCTTAGGAAGATTCCCGGTGTTAATTTTTCATACCTGTATAGAAAATCGTTGGTTAATTAGTGTCGCGTCTTTTGAGGCCTTGTAGGCTACCGTGTCCTACCTTGAGGCTTTGTTTTTTCTCTCAGCGGTCAGTCAATTGTGCCCCAATTACTTTCGTTCTCTTAGTTTTTCCCCAGTCTTTTCACCCCACACATCCTTGTTTAAAATCTCAACTAAAAAAAAAACAAACAAAAAAATAATTCCTTCTTTATTCTTATTCGTTGTTCTTATTCGTTTATTTGTTGTTCTTATTCGTTCGTTTGTTCGGTCTTTGATCACGTGTTTCACCTCCATTTCCCCAGATAGTTTTCACTGTTATATTTTAAAATGTTTAAACTTTCCCCTGAAGTACTGTATTCTGTCGTATATTATAACACCTTTTTCTTCTTCTTCTTTAAAAGGGTGTTTTCGACTTGCTCACCAAATCTATTCATTCCAAAAAAAAATTCCATCTCTTACAGTTCCTCTTTCCTACATTTCCGAAACTCACCTGCTCTCCATTGCCCCTCCAGCATCCTCAAACGTATTTTTGACTCGAAGGTCACAAGAAACTCATTTTGCAATAAATGTTCGTTTCCCATTAATCGTACACTTTCTAAAATCAAATATCACCCCTCCGCTCATAATCTTCCCCATCACCCCTCCCCTCCAAAACTTCCCCATCACCCCTCCCCTCCAAATCTCCCCCCTTTCCCCTCCCCTCCAAATCTTCCCCATCACCCATCTCTTTCAAATCTTCCCCCTTGCCCCTCCCCTCCAAATCTTCCTCATCATCCATCCCTTTCAAATCTTCCCCATTGCCCCTCCAAATCCTCCCCATCACCCATCCCTTTCAAATCTCCCCCCTTGCCCCTTCCCTCCTAATCTCCCCCCACACCCCTCCCCTCCTAGACTCCCACTCGCCCCACCTAGACTCCCTCCTCACCCCTCCCCTCCATATCTCACCCATCTCCCATCCCTTTCAAATCCCCCCCCCCCCTTGTCCCTTCCCTCCTAAACTCGCCCTTGCCCCTCCCCTTCAAATCTCCCCACCCTCATTTCTTCTCCATTTCCCCCCTCTCCCTCCTCCTCCTCAAAATGTCCTCCCCGCTTCTTCCCCCTTCCAACTCTCACCTCCATCTCCCCCAACCTTCTGCCTCGCTCTTCCCCCGCCTCAAATAACACCTCACTGTGCCTCACCCAATCACCATCAAACCTTTTGTCCGCCCCATCATTCCCTTTCTCCGAGCTATTCTGAAATCCCTGACACACTTTCAACAGCTCTCCCTACATCTTCCTCCTCTTCCAACTCTCACCTCCATCTCCCCCAACCTTCTGCCTCGCTCTTCCCCCGCCTCAAATAACACCTCACTGTGCCTCACCCAATCACCATCAAACCTTTTGTCCGCCCCATCATTCCCTTTCTCCGAGCTATTCTGAAATCCCTGACACACTTTCAACAGCTCTCCCTACATCTTCCTCCTCTTCCACATCTTACCCTACCCCTCCCCCCCACCCCCCTCCCCCGTTCTGTATCCGATGCTCCCCCTTCCTCTTCATTAACGGTATGGACCTCAAACATCCAGGGCCTTCGCTCAAACTTGACTGATCTCTCCATACAGGTTGCTTCTGAGAAACCAGACGTGATCGGCTTAACAGAAACTTTCCGCCTTCATGACGTCTCTGATTCCTTAGTATCTCTCCCGGGTTACTCCCTCCTCTGGTATGACAGACCTGAGCCTCGTCCTGGAGGTGGGGTTGCTATCTTTATCAAAAACTCTCTTCCTCACTTGCCCTGCACTGCCCTCTCTCCACCTCACCCCCAGGAATACCTCTGGCTACGGCTTCCCCTTCGGTCCCACCTTTTGTTCATATGTGTGTTGTACTGTCCACCAAACAGTGATGATTCCATCTACATCTCACTGTCTGATAATATGGACCAACTTCTAACTACTCATCCCAACTCTCTCTTCCTCATATGTGGTGATTTCAATTGTCACCATGCCAGTTGACTGGATGTGGGTACCTCTCTCACCAGCCATGGCTCCTCAGCAAAGGACGTCTGCGACTCACTGGGACTGACACAATCTGTCAATTTCCCGACCCGGATCTCAGTCAACGGAGCATCTTCTCTTCTGGACTTGGTTATGACTAACTTCCCTGAAAATGTCTGCTGCTCTTCTTCTGCTCCAATCGGCTCATCTGATCATGTGCTTGTTAAAGTGAACATCTCTGTGACCATTCTCAGAGAGCCTCCTCAGCATCGACGAGTCTGGCATTTCACTCAGGCCAACTGGCACGGTCTTCAAGCAGCCATCAATCATCTGGACTGGTCTCCCATCTCTACCACCTCTGACATCAACTCTTCCTGGGAATTCTTCCAAAGTAAATTGCTCTCTCTCATGCACAGATTTATCCCATCTCATCTTCAGTTGTCATACCCTTCCTCCCATCCATGGTACACGGAATATTGTGGTGAGGCTGTTGCCCAGAAACAACTTGCCTTCATCTCCTGGAAAGCAAATCCAACGGAAGGAAATCTCATTTCCTTTCACGAAGCCCGAAACAAGTGAGTGTCCACCCTCAGGAGAGCCAGGAAACAATATCTCTCCGTTCTCAAGACCGAACTCTCTTATCTGTCTCCCTCTTCCAAATCCTGGTGGCGTCTGGTCAAATCTGTTTCTGGTGTTTGTTCCCCTTCCATCCCCTCCGTTACCTCAAACGGCTACACAGCTGACTCCGCACGTGAAAAAGCTGAATGCCTCAACTCTGTGTTTGCCTCTAAATCTTGTGTCCCAAACCCATCCCTCTCTGTACCCTCCGTACCCAGTCATACCCAGCTGCTCCTGGACTCTGTCTCCTTTCCTCCTGACAAGGTGGAAAAGTTTCTGTCAACCCTCGACTCTGATTCTGCAACTGGACCTGACGGCATCAGCCCACGGGTCCTAAAATCCTGTTCTTCTGCTCTTTCACTCCCTCTCTCTGTTCTCTTCACCCTCTCTTTTGCTCAAGGTCATCTGCCATTTGCTTGGAAATCAGCCAACATCAACGCTTTACACAAAAAGGTGCAAAAACAGATCCTTACAACTACAGACCAATCAGCCTTCTCCCAATTATCAGCAAAGTCATGGATTCCATCATTGCTTCAGATATGAAATCTTTCCTCTTCTCCAATGGCTTGATCTCTGATCATCAATTTGGTTTCAGACCAGGCCACTCTACTCTGGACATGCTGCTTCTGCTGTCTCAACAATGGATGGAGGTCCTCAATGCTAAACAAGAAATTAGAGCTGCCTCCCTCGACATATCACTTGCCTTCGATACGGTCTGGCACCCCGCTCTGCTCACCAAACTCTCCTCCTTTGGTATCCATGGAAATCTGCACGCATGGCTGGCGGACTTCCTCTCTAGTCGCAGTCAACGTGTGGCCCTGAATGGGTTTCTCTCATCTCCTCTTCCTGTTCAGGCTGGAGTTCCCCAAGGCAGTGTTCTGGGCCATGTGCTTTTTCTGGTCTTCATCAATGATCTCTCTGACTCTCTTGAAAATCCTCTCTATCTCTTTGCTGATGACTCCACTCTCTCCTGCTCCATTCCTCATCCCTCAGATCGGCAGTCTGCAGCCTCCTCACTCTCTGCAGACCTGTACATAATCACAGACTGGGCAAACAAGTGGATCATGTCTTTCAATCCTGACAAATCTCACACTCTTATGATGTCTCTCCGAAAAGACCGACTGGACAACCCTCCCAGCCACTTTCTGAATAATCCTCTCCAAGAAGTTCTGTCACTCGAGCTTTTGGGTCTCACTATCTGCCGTGATCTTTCCTGAGAAAACCACATTTCCAAGCTGGCCTCCAAAGCCAGTCGCCGACTGGGTATCCTCCGTCGTGCGAAGTCCTTCCTTGGCAAACCTGAGCTCCTCACCACATACAAGGCTTTCATCCGCAGCTCAATGGAGTACTGCTCTCCCCTCTGGGCTGGTGCTCCTGCCTCATACCTAGCTCGTCTTCACGCTGTTGAAACCAAAGCGTTCAGAATCATTGGAATCTCCCACGATGAAGCTATCTCCGAGGGCCTTTCACTTACTCACCGCAGGCAGGTTGGTGGTCTTTCCGTCTTCTGCCGACTCCTCTCCGGCCTTGCTCCCCCAGCTCTCTCTGGGCTCTGTCCCCCAAATATTCCTACAGGTCGCACAAGATCTGCCTGCAACCCTCATATGGTTAAACTGCCAAAATCAAGACTCTCTGCTCACCTTCACTCCTTCATTCCTCTTTTCTCCCGCGTCTGGAACAAACTCCCTCACTCTCTTAAATCCCACTCCTCCCTCCAGGTCTTTAAAACAGCTGTTCACCACCATCTCTTATCTTCCCCAATCCAAAACCTTGATCTTTTCTACCCCCGCTAATTTCACCCCAAATCCACTTTTTTGAAATACCAACTTATTTCCTGGAAGTCCTTGGTGTCCTTGTGTTTTATTCTTCTCCCACCCCCCCCCCCCTCCCCCTTCCCACGCCTCCTCCCCCCAAGCCCTCTCCCTCCCACACATCTCCCGATGTCCCTGCTCTCAAATGTTGTTTGTGTGCTTCCCCTTCTCTCCCCATCTTGTCTACCGCTCCCTCTTTTGATATATTTTGTTTGTCTGTTTGATTTGTTTGTGTGATAAATGTTAGCTCTTTCACTAGCCTCGATTCTGTATACAAAACAAACAAAAAAAAAGCCGGATTTTTTTTAATGCTGTGAACAAACTTCAGTCCATCACGGGTGAGGAAGGTTGTGATCAAGTTTCATCGAAATCGTGTGTGTAGTTTCAGAGAAGAAAATCCAAGTGTTTACATAATGACTCACTGACGGACACCATACAATGCTAATACCTCACTTGAACAATTTGCTCCAGGTGAACTGACATTTTCAGGCTAATCTACTTAGCCAATCCTTATTCACAACAAAATCTCTCAAGATGTCTGACACTCAGAGAAAGAAAGAGTGATACAAGTTATGGGATAGATAAAGGAAATAAGAGGTTTGGTTCAGGCCTGATCACGCTGAGTGAGGCACCCTCGCTTAAATTGTATCAGAGAATCAGGCTGTGATTCCCCCACGCACGACCTGCCGCCATGCCGAGGACCAGTTCTTACTTCCAACAGGGGGGAAGGAGTAAGTGAGTCTGAAAACGAGTTCTGGTGTGGGAAGACAGCGCTCACACTCTTCACGCTCCCTGTTCTCAGGTCGGACCTGACACAGACCTCATGCGAGAGGGTCCCAGCTCTCAACTGAACTGTCTCCTCAGAACCTTGGTTCCAAACTGTCCTAGCGTGACGTCATCGGGCAAGCTCATTGGCCATCTGGCAGGAGCACACCACATATAGGTGCGTTGCAGCATCGCACATGGACCAGCCGACTCGACAGCCATCTCAAGATGTCTGATACTCAGACCCCTCCCTACAAGTGCATTTTCAAAACAATACATTTCAAATGTCTGATCTTCTTGCTGTTTGTCAAACTTACACCAAATCCAGCAATCTGAACTCTCCTGGTGCAAGTTATTTTTGTCCTTCATTATACTTTGTTTTGGGCCTTTGTTGAGCCTGGTGTTGGGCTAGCGGCGAGGGTGCCAGCTTAGGATCCTAGGATCCTGGGTTCGAATTCCGGTCGATCGCTGAATTAACGCCACGGGGGTTGACTCAGCCTGTCATCCTTCCGAGGTCGGCAAATTGAGTACCAGTACACTGGTAATTCCCTGTTTGTCGTAAAAAGGCGACAAAAAGGGTTGGCGGCAGGAAGGGCATCCGGCCGTAAAACATTGCTTCAAAAAAGGGGACAAAAAACAACAACCACGGTCCCCGAAAAAGGCCAACCCCCGCTTGCGGGGAAAAATGGCCTCTAAAGGTGTTTTTTTTTTTTTTTAATACTTTGTTTTGGCACATGAGCAGCTGCCCTCAGGGCATGTATGAAGACAGCAGAATCATAATGTTGGTACTTATTTGCTCTCTCCCTGGTGGTGTGAATCGCAGCCACATGAGTGATCTTGTTCATTTCGACGGACAAAAAACGTGGAGATGACAAAGGTCACTTTGAGTTTCGGCTGCCGCAAGTAGACGAGTTATTGAGAATAGGTATTACGAGTAAGGAAGTTTACACATGCTCTTGCTTTGGTGCCATGTTGAGGCCTGGATCATGTAAAGATCTTCCTTCAACATCTCAAATTTGCATGCTGAACCTTCCAAAGTTTCTATTGAATGGAGGGATTTATTTGTCACATTTTTGTCCAAATTCTTCTCCTTCCTCACTACCACCGTTCCCCCAGCAGCAGAGGCGTCCAGAGGAGGTGAATACACCCATTCAGGAACAAGGGTCTAGTGATGTATGCCAGCAGCAGAGGCGTTCAGAGGAGGTGAATACATCCATTCAGGAACAAGGGTCTAGTGATGTATGCCAGCAGCAGAGGCGTTCAGAGGAGGTGAATACACCCATTCAGGAACAATGGTCTAGTGATGTATGACAAACAACAACCACAACAATGATCAGCAGGTGAGGATGAAGCATTTGATTTGTTTGTCATGAAACGTGATGAATTTCTCAAACTCAGGAACTTTCACGAAAACATGCGTCAAGTTAGACACTGCGAGTAGTTTTCATTCCCATCATTGCTTTTTATAATGTAGTAATAATTTGTAACAACTGATAAATATTGTTGAGTGTTCCAGTAACTTCTCTCAGATCTCCGGTACATGGACCTGTGACACAAGGATATATCTCTCCAATAATTTGTAACAACTGATAAATATTGTTGAGTGTTCCAGTAACTTCTCTCAGATCTCCTGTACATGGACATGTGACACAAGGATACATCTCTCTCCAATAATTTGTAACAACTGATAAATATTGTTGAGTGTTCCAGAAACTTCTCTCAGACCTCATGTACATGGACATGTGACACAAGGATATATCTCTCCAATAATTTGTAACAACTGATAAATATTGTTGAGTGTTCCAGTAACTTCTCTCAGATCTCCTGTACATGGACAACATGTGACACAAGGATACATCTCTCTCCAATAATTTGTAACAACTGATAAATATTGTTGAGTGTTCCAGAAACTTCTCTCAGATCTCCTGTACATGGACATGGACACAAGGATACATCTCTCTCCAATAATTTGTAACAACTGATAAATATTGTTGAGTGTTCCAGAAACTTCTCTCAGACCTCATGTACATGGACATGGACACAAGGATACATCTCTCTCCAGTAATTTGTAACAACTGATAAATATTGTTGAGTGTTCCAGAAACTTCTCTCAGATCTCCTGTACATGGACATGTGACACAAGGATACATCTATCCCGTCGTTATGACCTATCGCCTTCTTGACACTTTTTTTCTTTTTCTTTCTTTTTCTCTTCTTTTTTCACTTCAAAAACCTCCATTTTTGCACTACTTGGATAAGATTAGTGCTGCATCTCAACCAATCAAATGTGCCGTTTGCACGCTCAACATTGGCCAATAATAGAGATTCAGACAAAATGGCGGCCCCAAGGAAAAATCGAAATATATATATATTTTTTTTTTTTTTTAAAGGCACTTCCGATGGTCCTTTTTCTCAAGATGCCGCAGGGTAAGGTGTTCGATGGGCAATATAGTTTCGGATGTACCACAGAAATTGATGACATACCTGTATTATTGGTACCTATACTGTGAGCATTCCATCTTGAGAATATTTTGGGGACTCTCCAGCTAATGGTCAATGGCAATGAACAACAAAGATGGGGAGGGGAGGTGTTTAGTGTACTGGTGGCAGTCAAGATCAAGGTGGCAAGTCAATCAAGATCGACGTCCAGGTTAGTCACCCAGTCAGACAGGGCTCCTGATTAGTCACCCTGTCAGACAGGCTAATTGGACTCCTGATTGGTCACTAAATGAGATGGGCTTCTAATTAGCCAACCAATCAGATTAGGCTCCTGATTGGTCAACCAATCAGATTGGGCTCCTGATTGGTCAACCAATCAGATTGGGCTCCTGATTGGTCAACCAATCAGATTGGGCTCCTGATTGGTCAACCAATCAGATTGGGCTCCTGATTGGTCAACCAATCAGATTGGGCTCCTGATTGGTCAACCAATCAGATTGGACTCCTGATTGGTCAACCAATCAGATTGGGCTCCTGATTGGTCAACCAATCAGATTGGACTCCTGATTGGTCAACCAATCAGATTGGACTCCTGATTGGTCAACCAATCAGATTGGACTCCTGATTGGTCAACCAATCAGATTGGGCTCCTGATTGGTCAACCAATCAGATTGGGCTCCTGATTGGTCAACCAATCAGATTGGGCTCCTGATTGGTCAACCAATCAGATTGGACTCCTGATTGGTCAACCAATCAGATTGGACTCCTGATTGGTCAACCAATCAGATTGGACTCCTGATTGGTCAACCAATCAGATTGGACTCCTGATTGGTCAACCAATCAGATTGGACTCCTGATTGGTCAACCAATCAGATTGGGCTCATGATTGGTCAACCAATCAGATTGGGCTCCTGATTTGTCAACCAATCAGATTGGGCTCCTGATTGGTCAACCAATCAGATTGGGCTCCTGATTGGTCAACCAATCAGATTGGGCTCCTGATTGGTCAATCAGATTGGGCTCCTGATTGGTCAATCAGATTGGGCTCCTGATTGGTCAATCAGATTGGGCTCCTGATTGGTCAAACAATCAGATTGGGCTCCTGATTGGTCAACCAATCAGATTGGGCTCATGATTGGTCAATCAGATTGGGCTCCTGATTGGTCAACCAATCAGATTGGACTCCTGGTCACCCAATGAGGTCGGTATCTATGTTGGTTTCACGAGGAGAAGGTATTGCACGTGTTCGGACCACCTGAAATCCAACCGGGGTCTCAGCTCTCGGGCATTTCTCATCTTCTGTGTGAATGAAACGAAATACGTGTTTGGATTATTAAAACAAATAGTTCAAACAAATCAATATTGATACAAATATTATGACCCTGAGTGAGGTTCTCAGTACCATGACCAGTGGAAACAATCTTGCGTGAGGTCCAGGTCCGGCTGACAAAGCTTTCCTTTGTGAGAGAGAGAGAGAGAGAGAAAGAGAAAGAGACAGTACATTGACATCTCATAATGTCCTTGTTATTTATGAAACTTTACTGAAATTTATGAAGCTTCTCCATCAACTGGATCCACACGAAGTAATGGCATCTTCCCACGGTGCTCCGTGATGCAGCACCACCTGCTGTCACCAGGTGAGCAGGTTTTTTTTTTTATTGGACGCCATGTCATTTGTTTTGAGTCGTTATGCAGACTCAATAAACGGGAAGGATGTCGAATTGGCCACAAAGTCGATTCGCATTCGGATTCTGGTTCGCTTGCTCATTGTTACGTCACTCGGTCACGTGACTCGCCAGATGGTCTCACAGCAGCAGGATTCGAGGGTTCGACTCTCGACTCGAATGTAACTGTCACATTGAAAGCTCACACATGGGCTGTGCATCACAAAACATGACGTTAAGCTGGGTGTCCTGTCTGCTAGCATGAGCTTGTGGTGGTGGTGGACAAGCAATTCAATGGCGTCTGTGGAGTGGAGGAGGTGGGTTGTTGCTGGTACCCTGAGCAAACTCCAAATTCCTGCCAGAATCACCTTCAGCCGAACGCCAGGCATGACCAGCCGGTTCGTGAAAGACTATGTGTCCAAAACATCCCACAGAAGGGTAGGAATAATTGGAGACGTGGTACAGGTAGGAATGAGTCTAGGTAACCATGTTATGTTCATTGGTACTGCTGTGTCCACCAGAGGTGTTTACGGTCCGATAATTTGTTGTGCCTCGACCGACGAAGTCGCCGGAAGCATTACGTTTTTGGGTTGTCCGTGCGTCCGTGCGTCCGTCCGTGCGTCCTTCCTTCCATGATAGGTTGTCATTACTGTGATAACTTAATAACGGCTAAAGGGATCTTAGTCAAACTTTGTGCAAGTATGTAAAATGAGGTGAAGGTGAACTGATTAGATTTTTGGGTCACGAGATCAAAGAAAATAGATCATGTTAGGTAAAAATCCTGTTACCACAATAACTTGTGAACCAGTGAAGGTATTTTGACCAAACTTGGTGCATGTATGCATAATGATGTAAAGATTAACTGATTCGAATTGGGGTCACGAGGTCAAAGGTCAGAGGTCATGTTAGGTAAAACCCTGTTACCGTGATAACTTGTGAACCAGTGAAGGTATTTTGACCAAACTTGGTGCATGTATGCATAATGATGTAAAGATTAACTGATTCGAATTGGGGTCACGAGGTCAAAGGTCAGAGGTCATGTTAGGTAAAACCCTGTTACCGTGATAACTTGTGAACCAGTGATGGGATTTTGACCAAACTTGGTGCATGTATGCATAATGATGTAAAGATTAACTGATTCGAATTGGGGTCACGAGGTCAAAGGTCAGAGGTCATGTTCGGTGAAAATCCTGTTACCGCAATAACTTGTAAACCAGTGATGGAATTTTGACCAAACTTGGTGCATGTATGCATAATGATGTAAGGATTAACTGATTAGAATTGGGGTCACGAGGTCAAAGGTCAGAGGTCATGTTAGGTAAAACCCTGTTACCGTGATAACTTGTAAACCAGTGATGGGATTTTGACCAAACTTGGTGCATGTATGCATAATGATGTAAAGATTAACTGATTAGAATTGAGGTCACGAGGTCAAAGGTCAGAGGTCATGTTCAGTGAAAATCCTGTTACCGCAATAACTTGTAAACCAGTGATGGGATTTTCACCAAACTTGGTGCATGTATGCATAATGATGTAAAGATTAACTGATTAGAATTGAGGTCACGAGATCAAAGGTCAGAGGTCATGTTAGGTAAAACCCTGTTACTACGATAACTTGTGAACCATTGATGGGATTTTGACCAAACTTGGTACAAGTATGTATGATGATGTAAAGATAAGCGGATTAGATTATGGGGTCAAAAGGTCAAACATCATATCAGGTAAAAATTTACTACTTGAGAACAGCTGAATGGATTCAAATCAAACTTGGTACAAGTATGTATGATGATGTAATAATGTGGGCGGAGGCATATTGGATGACGTCATGATGTCTAAAAGTGCCGTTCTAGTCATGTTGATGTTTTTTCCTCGTATTTGGTCTTTATTGGTCTGGATTCAAACCTGGAAATCTCACGAACTGCCCGAGACAAACGCAATGTCCCCACCTGTGGTGCACACACACCTCACCTCACACTACAGGTACGTCGTGCGTTTTGAGCTTTCACTATTGAGATGGCCCTTTAACACAAACTCCATGTCCGAGTTAAATCTGTGTCGATCATTGGTCGGTGACGTATAATCCAACCAATCACCATGTCCCATCCAAAAGGTCTCGATTTTCGGCCTTGCCAATGAGCAATGAAATTGTCCCTGTGGATGAGACTTCCAAACATCACAGATTATACCATTTGCTCTCCATTCCTCATTGAGATTTGACACCACATTTGAGCACAGGCCGAATAAGGAATGGTTTATATTGATGATAATTGTTCGTTTCGATCATGATGAACCCACTTGGTGCCATGAACTCCACTCTACCGTCCTGTGGGAATGATATCTGAGCATTAAATTAATTATATTAATGGGGAAGGGCATAAAATATTAAAGGGACAATGAGAGGTGTGATAGACCATTTATTACTTTTGGAGGTCCTTCATTAGCTGTAATTAACTGTAAAGCATCACATGATCATTCATCAACACCCTGAGTGCTCCAATACAAGCGAGCGAGTCCTTCCTGGGGTCCAAGGGTCGTGCTGCCTTGGATATCTTTGGGAAGCCTCCAGTTGCTATAGAGTCCCTGATCAAAACTGGACCTCATTGGAGCTTTCAGTTAACACTGAGTTATCAAAAACTGGACCTCATTGGAGCTTTCAGTTAACATTGAGAAATCAAAAACTGGACCTCATTGGAGCTTTCAGTTAACACTGAGTTATCAAAAACTGGACCTCATTGGAGCTTTCAGTTAACATTGAGAAATCAAAAACTGGACCTCATTGGAGCTTTCAGTTAACACTGAGTTATCAAAAACTGGACCTCACTGGAGCTTTCAGTTAATCCTGAGATTCTGCTGCATATGCAGGAGTTTCCAATCAAACATTCTTCCTTTTATCCAATCACGAAGATCTGAGAGAGTTTTCTGGCAAACTCAACATTTCTCCTCCATGATATAGATATCATTTCTGTTATATTACCTTTATTTACACATTTACTTCTTCCTGCAGTGTTTCATTCCCTCTGATAACCTTGATGTTTAAACTTTGGGTCTCAGGACACATGAGGACTTTATAATGTATTTCAGACACAATGATGTACAAAATGGAAAAATGACCTCCTGTTACCCCTCCATAAGTTACCCTTCCTTCCTCACTCCTTGGTCTTCAACCACCTCCTTCCATAAACCCCTACCTATTCTTTTCATTTTTCCATCTTTACGTGCTTCTTCTCGATGAAGATCCCACAACTACTTTGTGTACACACTTTGCAGATGAAACACTTTTTATGTAGATTTATCTGCTGGAAACGTTCACTGTCCTTTTCACTCCTGTTTGCACGAAATGAAAACTCATTCCGACATCATGTGACTTTAATGGATTACTCAACAATGTCCTTGAACACTCGTTTTATTTGGTTGCAGCACTTTGTGCGGATCATCATGGTGGTAATGGACGTGTCCACCGCATCATCTGCCCATCGATCCGTCCACCGCTTCATCCGTCCACCGCATCATCCGTCCATCAACCCGTCCACTGCATCATCTGCACATCGACCCTTCCACTGCATCATCTGCACATCGACCCGTCCATTGCATCATCTGCCCATCGACCCGTCCACCGCTTCATCCGTCCACCGCATCATCCCTCCATCAACCCGTCCACTGCATCATCTGCACATCGACCAGTCCACCACTTCATCCGTCCACTGCATCATCCGTCCATCGACCCGTCCACTGCATCATCTGCACATCGACCCGTCCATTGCATCATCTGCCCATCGACCCGTCCACCGCTTCATCCGTCCACCGCATCATCCCTCCATCAACCCGTCCACTGCATCATCTGCACATCGACCAGTCCACCACTTCATCCGTCCACTGCATCATCCGTCCATCGACCCGTCCACTGCATCATCTGCACATCGACCCATCCACTGCATCATCTGCACATCGACCCGTCCACTGCATCATCTGCACCTCGACCCGTCCACTGCATCATCTGCACATCAACCCGTCCACCGCTTCTTCAGTCCACCGCATCATCCATCCACTGCATCATCTGCACATTGACCCGTCCACCACATCATCCGTCCACCGCATCATCCGTCGACTGCATCATCTGCACATCGACCAGTCCACTGCATCATCCGTCCACTGCATCATCTGAACACTTTCACCTTTGGTGTGAACACCTTTGGTGCACTTTCAAAATTCTTCCGTTTAGCAGGACCTGTACAAAATATGTCACCGTTATACATCATCCCGACCAATCACATTTGCCACTCGCTCTCTCAACATTGGGGAATATCGAGAGTCAGACAAAATGCTGGCTTGAGGGAAACATAGATACGGGAAATATAGATCGTGCTCAGATACACATTAAGCAAAAGCTAAATTTGGGGTAAGGTGTTCTATTAAGCAAAAGCTAAATTTGGGGTAAGGTGTTCTATGAACTCTGGAGTCAGTTCAAATTTTTTTTCCTCTTTATGATTTTGTTTATCATTTCCTTTTTTTAACGCAACTGGACTACCGTCCAGTTGAGTTCATCACATACTAAACCCTCCTGCGTCCATCGTCCGTCGTCGTCGTCATCTGTCGTCTGTCGTCCATTAACTTTTCGACGTTAACACTCCAGCGTCCACAAATATCAACCGATTCTGATCAAACTTGACATGCAGCATCCTTACCCCAAGGACCATGTTGGTATTACATTTCAGCCCGATCAGTTGAAAAATGGCGGACTTGGGCGACCATTTTGTTTTTGGTCATGAAAACGACGTTAACACTCTAGCGTCCACAAATATTAATAGATTTTGATCAAACTTAGAATGTTTACCCCTTACCACACAAGGTAGGTTGCTATTGCATTCCAACCCGATCCCTCACAAAATGGCCGCCATAGGCCGCCATATTGTTTTCAGCTCCGAAACGACGTTAAGACTTTAACGTCCACAAATATTCATGGATTTTGATCAAACTTGGTGTGTGAGACTCTTACCACACAAGGTAGGTTGCTATCTTAAGTCAAATCTAGTACAGACAACTGACCTACTTTAAAGTTGTCCAGTCAGTTCAGTTGAGTTCTGCTTCCCTGGAAGCTCTAGTTTCTACTCACAATTCTCAGGGTCTTTTATATTCGTTTGTTCCTTTCCTTATTCCTTCTGCTGCTTGTCTGAGCCATATATATGTGTGTGTGTGTGTGTGTGTGTGTGTGTGTGTGTGTGTGTGTGTGTGTGTGTGTGTGTGTGTGTGTGTGTGTGTGTGTGTGTAAATAAATAATTTCCCTTTCATCGCGTGAAAGCAATAAACAAAACATCACACAAAGATGAACAGAGATAACGACTCATGGAAATGTTATTTTTGTGTTTATGAATTATATTCCCGACTAACATCTTTTAAAGATTCTCACTTTGAATAAAAAGTTAAAACTGAAACATTTTGGTTTTTTTCTCATGATTATAGCATTGAGTTCAGCACATGATGTCCTGCCCTCCAGGAGCAGATTGGGATCTCAGAACGACCATGTAAAATTTTCTGTAACTGACCCGTGCCACCCATCCAATAATTGTCTTATAATCTCATTTTCAGTTTGAACTCTATTCTTACTTTTTACCTCGGCCAACGAAGGTGGATGGAGATTTTGTTTCCACCTGACTGTCTGTCTGGCTGTGAGCAGGATATCTCAAGGTTGTGGATGGATTCAGACGAAATATGGTGGATAGGCTGAGTGTGTGACCGGTACGAATTGATTCGATTTTGGTGAAGATCTGAATATGGATTTGGATACGAGAGTTATTTAATTTTTTAATGATTCTTCACCATTGAGAGATAGGGCGAAAAACAATGCATAGCAGGATATCTCAAAGTTATGGATGGATTTGGACGAAACTTGGTGGACAGGTTGGGTGTGTGACAAGGAAGAACTGATTCGATTTTGGTGAAGATCTGAATATGGATTGGGATACGAGAGTTATTTAATTTTTTTATGATTCTTCACCATTGAGACAAGGGTGAAAACAGTACCATAGCACGGTATTTCAAAAAAAAAACATATGGGTGGATTCGGACGAAACTTGGTGGACAGATTGGGTGTTTGACAAGGACAAATCGATTCGATTTTGGGATCAATTTTTTTTACAATTTTAAAACGGATTCATCACAATTGAAAGATGGGCCATAAACTATATGTTATATAACATGATATATCAAAAAGGTGTGGACGGATTATGACAAAACTTGGTGGATGAGTTGGGTAGGTGACCATGCACAAGCCGGTTAAATTTTGGTTCAGGTCCGAATCCAGATCCGACCTATCAGTGGATACAAAACGTAAACTGTTCAACATGGAGGAGGTATGCTCTCTACCGAGTGCCGTTCTTGTTTAATAAATGAAAACTGGTAAAATGGACTATAATATGTACTTTCCATTGCAGTTGTACTATGGTAAACATGAGATAACCTCACTGTTGTTACGTGGTCCTCCTGGTAACTACCTGGTCTTGGTGACCCCCGGACCATGGGACGACCCCGCCAGAAAGATATATGATCTATACGCTTTCGTAATGCAATCAATATGAAAGACACAAACAATTCAGGTCAATAAGCAACCCCACACCAAGGATCCGGATCAATTAATAATATATTCTCAATCCATCAACAACCATCAACAATCAATCACAATATTACTAAGCTTGCCATCTCATATATTTCCCCCCTTTCCCCACTCACGACCCCTCATTAGTCACTGTCCCTCACAATGTCTCTGGGCCCCTCCAGACCAAGGTGAAGGTCGACTTCTCCGCACACGGGCGGTTGAACGGACCCCTGGCTGACGTGCTCCCAAACGTGCACGTCGCGTACCGAGAACAGCTGCTGCAGCACACACCTCCTTGCAAAGCAAAGCGGGCAAAGCAAAGCGCGCGAGGCCCACGGTGCGACCAGTACGCGTCCTTGTAGACGTTGAGGCGAACTGTGCCAGACGCTTGGTTCCGTGCACGAACCCACGGCAACTTGACGCGTAACCGGTAATTACCCCGCGCAGGTAACTCCTCTCGCCAGACGGGCTTTCAAACGCAGCGTTCCCCACGCTGCTCAATATCGACACCGCTCGCGTCGGAGCTGGGCGATGAGCAGAAGATGGCCGCTTTCTCCCGGACCTCGTGTCTTTTTTCTTCTTCTGGTTCACTATCCCGTTTCTGGTCTCCTGTTATCCGGAGCCTCTCTAACCATTTAACCACAACAACCTTTAATAGAATAAACATTAATAAGCAATGACATGAATAGTAATTCACCTAAATCCGGGATCCGTAACACTGTGCAAAGCGAAATAAGGGGTTGAGTAATTGGTTCACTGGTCTTTTTATGTACAAACGTTAATTTATGATTAAGGAACAACTTAAACTTATTAATTGAATGTTATATTTTGAAAACTAATGGGAAACTGAAACTGCAGTTTAGCAGTACTTTACCTCTGAATTCGTCCTGATCGCACATGCGGAGAGAACAGTGAATGATTTTCTTACTCTTGTCTCCCTGTATGGCAGTCGAACAAAATTGAAAATCATTCCAAACAGGAAACTTACTATTTTAAGGACACAAACAACAAGCATGAAGAGCTAATGTAACATGTGAAATAAGGTGGTGTAAAAGGTGCTGCATCAATGGTGGCAATCTTCCCGAAAAAAAAATCTTCACCTTTAAAATCTTTATTTTATTTCGGTTTAATGATACCGTATACTTGAACATTGTATAAGATAAATCACCTTTTTTCACTTTAGCAAACCTGTTTAGCAGTACTTGAACAAAATATTACGGCATTTTCCATCACCACAACCAATCAAATTTGCCGCTCGTAGGCCCCACCCACGTCCTTGTCTCAAGACTCCGTAGGGTAAGGGGTTCTATGACCTCTCGAGTTTTTCATTAGAATCAAGTTAATTTAGCAGGTACATTTTAAAAAGGAAATAAAACTGTTCATTATTTGCATGTCTAAATTAAGTTAACAAGCATTGTTCCACACTTTTATCCCAAAATGCCTCTACGAGTTTCTTTTTCTGCAAATCTGATTGGGATGTATTTTTTTTTTGTATACAAAGTCAAGACTCATGTAAGAGCTAACATATTACACATGAAAACATGCACGGACCCATAAAACCTACAATAAACAAGAAAGAGCGATCAGAGATTGCAGACTCTCGCCAGGATTTGTTTTCAGTGGTTTTTAAGGCTTTTGTTTTAAAACAAATATGGCGGCCGAACCACGTGACCGATGACGTCATCATTTTTTTTTTCTCCACCAATATATTCCTAGATTATGCTCAAGAAATTTCATCTTGATCGGATTAAGTTTTGTACTTGTCAAATTATGATGTCATAATGGAGGCACCTATGACATCATCATTAACAGATGTTATTCCACATGATGTTATTCCACATGGAGAGTTATTTACAATGAGCTACGTCTTAATTTTTTCCATGCAGTACTTTTGGCGATATAGAGGTGCAATTTTTTTTGTTTTTCCATGATGGCGGCCGGAGCACGTCATCGATGACGTCATACTTTTGTTTTTCTCCAATTTATCTCTGGATGACGCTCAAGAAATTTCATCTCAATCGGATGAAGTTTTGCACTTGTCTTATTATGTCATAATGGAGGCACGTATGACATCATCATTAACACATTTTATTCCACATGGAGAGTTCTTTACAATGAGCCATGTCTCAATTTTTTCTATGCAGCGGTTCTGGAGATATAGAGGTGCAAAGTTTTTCGGTTTTTCCAAGATGGTGGCCGTACCACGTGACATATGGCGTTATACTTATTTTAAAATTCTACAGGTGGAGTTGCACCTATGGTGAAAATTTCCTGTCAATCGGACCAGCAGTTACAGAGAAAATCATATTTATTATTTGCCGACAAACAAAAAGAGACAAACAAATGAAAAATCGGTCAGAGACCGAGGACTTGCCGGAATGTACTTCTTTTTTTTTTTTTGCCAACCACTCTCCGCCATCACGGTCATCTCTCCAACTCACAATCCCACGAGATATGCGGAAAGGATGACCCAAAACCAATTATCTTCTTTTTGATTCGTATATAAACATCATTAAAAGTAAATAATGACCTCTGCCAAAGTTCAAACGACATGGGTTTAATCCCTACATGAGAGAATTCCACAAAGCTATTTGGGCGGTGTATAAGCTAACAGATCGCTGTCTCCATCGATCTTGCCAAGGTCGTAACACCTATCAGCTCAAAATCCTTTTAACTGTTGACTTGGTAGTTTTTACAATGAAGGAAACACGTATCGGGAGTACATACGACATAGCGATTGTGAATGTGACAGCTCTGAGGCGTCTTTCACTTTGCATCGCAGTGACGGCGAGCACCAAAATGGCGGTTGTACGATTAAAATCTGGCTTCAAGCCCCCTCACCACCCAAAGCCTTCAACGAGACATATTAACAGGCTCCTCCCCTTCATTCCCGTTCTTCAAAGCAAAGCCGTAAAAATTGTTGTATCACCATTATATATTACAAGCAACGGTACCCGCCCAAAGGGCGGGGCTTCAATTTGACTTTCAATTCAAACGTGTTGGGTGACCTTGAGCTTGACCTTGGTCCTAGAGAGTTAAAAATTGGGCACAGTCTACCAGGGCAAGGCAAATATGTGTGTAAAGTATGGCGATGCTACGTGCAACGATGTAGACGTAGTACTGCGCACAAACAGACAGACTAGAAATCGGTCAGAGACCGAGGACTTGCCGGAATGTACTTTGACAGAGTTATTAGTAAAAAAGCAATTTTTGACCTTCATTTTGACCTTTCAAGGTCACTCAAGGTCAAAGGTCATGGTGCCAAATGAAATGTCGTATGTGACTTCCTATATGTCAGTAACAGTAAGTATATGCATATCTCTTGTACTTTTAGAGTTATAGTGGTTTGAAATATATTTTAAATGAAAACTCGACTACCCCCTGATTTCACGTTTTGGGTGACCTTGAGCTTATTGGGCACAGTCTATTCCAGGGCAAGGCAAATATGTGTGTAAAGTATGGCGATGCTATGTGAAATGATGTAGACGTAGTACTGCGCACAAACAGACAGACAGACAGACAAACCAACCAACCAACATACTTGCCGGAATCTATTCCGCCAAGTAACAAACGGACTCAAATGCTATACCCTTTCCTCTGGCAAGGGTAAAGGAAGCGGGAGACAAGAGGGGAGAGGGAGGAAAACATACAAGCACAACAAGCGTTACGCCTCGGTCCCCCGTCGGTGAAGTGATGCGAGTTGACAAAGTGGAAGACGCAAGGCGGCTATCTTGGATTTTGACGTGGCGACCCAATTTTCAATAGCGTTCTCCCTTGTGCGTAGATACACCCACACGCCAGATTAGAAGTTGGTACTTCGCTTATTTTTCAAGATATTCATCTCACAAGGTTCAGACATACATGGCGGCGGCCATCTTGGATTTTGACGTGGCGACCCAATTTTCAATAGCTTTCCTCCTTATGCTGAGATACACCCACACACCAAATTAGAAGTTGGTACTTCGCTTATTTTTCAAGATATTCATCTCACAAGGTTCAGACATACATGGCGGCGGCCATCTTGGATTTTGACGTGGCGATCCTATTTTAAACAGCGTTCTTCCTTGTGCCTAGATACACCCACACACCAGATTAGAAGTTGGTACTTCGCTTATTTTTCGAGATATTTCGCTCACAAGGTTCAGACATATATATGGTGGCGGCCATCTTTGATTTTGACGTGGCGACCCAATTTTCAATAGCTTTCTTCCTTATGCCGAGATACACCCACACACCAAATTAGAAGTTGGTACTTCGCTTATTTTTCAAGATATTCAGCTCACAAGGTTCAGACATACATGGCATCAGACATACATGGCGGCGGCCATCTTGGATTTTGACGTGGGTTGCACCCACACACCAAATTCGAATGCGGTCCTTCGCTTATGCATGCATGCCCGCATGCACACCCGCACGCACGGACGGACGGAGGGGAAAACCATAGTCCCCCTTTCGCTCCGCTGTGCGACGGGGGACAACAACAGTAGAGAACAGAGACGTCAATAGATCTGTGGAAGAGAGAGAGAGAGGGCCGGCGGGGGAGGAGGGTGGAGGAGGAAGGGGTACACAGTATAAAGCAAATTAACACTACGAGGAATTTCAGGAAATAAGTTGGAGATTGAAAGAGGCGGATTTGGGGTGTTTTAACGGGGGTAGAAAAGATCAAGTTTTTGGATGGTGGTGAACAGCTGTTTTAAAAACCTGGAGGGAGGAGTGGGATTGAAGAGATTGAGGGAGTTTGTTCCAGAGGCAGGAGAAAAGAGGAATGAAAGAGTGAAGGTGAGCAGAGAGTCTTTATTTTGGGAGTTTCACCAGAAGAGGGTTGCTGGCAGATCTTGTGCGTCCTGAAAGAATATTTGGGGGACAGAGCACAGACAGAGCTGGGGGAGTAAGGTTGGAGAGGAGTCGGTAGAAGTCAGAAAGACCACCAACCTGCCTGTGGTGAGTGAGAGAAGGCCTTCAGAGTTAGCTTCATCGTGGGAGATTCCAATGAATCTGAAAGTTTCTCCAGTGTGAAGCCAAGCTTGGTGTGAGGCAGGTGCACCAGCCCAGAGGGGAGAGCAGTATTCCATTGAGCTGCTGCTCAAGTAATACTGCCGTTCCAATAGCAAATGACTTGCTGTCGCTCTCCCAGCCATTTGTTCCATACTTTATATTTGTTCCATACAATGTCCGTTTCATACTTTCATTCTTATTTCTACTTTTCATCCGAATTCTTCAACATCTACAATCACGCAACT
The DNA here is from genome assembly GCF_964187855.1 of Myxine glutinosa. Lineage (NCBI taxonomy): Eukaryota > Metazoa > Chordata > Myxini > Myxiniformes > Myxinidae > Myxine > Myxine glutinosa. Next base: position 410,838,490 of record NC_136261.1, on the reverse strand, counting down.
CCCCTTAAATTATGAGGCATCCCCAAAATGCACGGGGTTGCCCCAAAAGATCAGCTAGGGTCCATAGGTAAGCTTGGTAGGGGGCTCCTCCTTCTCAATCCACATTTCTTTATCACTCTTTCCCGCTTCCTCGTACTCTGTAGCCGCTGCTAACAATAAATTTGTTTGGGGAACTTGTTGTCCTGGGAGGATCGAGTAAAACTGAAAACGACTGCACCGACAGCATTTGCTCGAGGAGCACAATGGCATTGTTACCATGGAGACTGCTCTTTTGTTAAGTGGTGCTGTGCACTCTGTTCCGTTGGAGTGCTTGCTTGAGCGCTTTGAAACAAGCGAGCCTGCTTCCTAGCGGAACACTTTATACACCTGGTCTCCTCGCGTACTTGCCGATCTTTAGAAATCATGTTGATTGAACTACGTCCTGAAATGTGGATAAAACTGTACAAGAAAATACATTCTATCGGTGAGGAAATGCCGGTGTGGTGGGGGGGGTTGGGAGGGGTGAGAAGCCAAATTCTTAAACCATCTAGAAGCTAGATAAACATATATCTACCTATGCTAGGTTACTTTTCATGGTTACCTGCTTTGAATACCATTTCACCTCACAAACCTCATTTTAAATTCACAGCACAAAGGAAATTGTTGTTGACTTTCGGAAAAAACAAAACTCCCATTCAACCCTCAGTTGTTGTTGTTGTTGTTTAGCCCTTGACAATTCTCTCGAACAAGCATGGAGACAGCCGATCGATCTATCAGGAGCGATCCAGAGATCCTCCACATCCAGGATGGTGTACCCCCCCCCCCCCCCCCCCTTGCCTTCATGAAGTCAGGGACACAACAGAGTTAGAGAGAGGGAATGAGAGAGAAAAAGGGAGAGAGAAACAGACAGACAAGAGAGAAAGGGCCTGGCCTGTCCATGGGGACCGATCAAAACTCTGACCTTGACCATGCTGCCTGGACAAATCCGGGCAGCAGTGAAGAATGTGGAAGATTTTGCCCTCGACTTGCATTGGGGGGTACAACCACCATGAAGAGGCATCTCTGGGTATTCACGATGCTTAAGAAGAAATTGTCACTTCTTTTAAATTTTCAGGCATACATATTTCCAATGACTTTAAGTGGGAGATAAACACCATTAACTGTGTGAAAAGGCTCAGCAACGGTTGTTCTTTCTGAGAAGGTTGAAAAGTTTTGGTGTCGGCCATCTTGTGTTGATGAGGTTATATCGTGCAGTGATGGAGAGTGTCCTTACACTGTCTGTCACTGTTTGGTAATTGGTATGGCAGCTCAACGTGGGATGATTATTGGGTATGATCTACCTTCCATCGAGAGACTGCACTCCAGTCGAGTAGCGAAAAGAGTGAAAACTATCATCCGTGGCCAGTTCTACTCCACCCAGCGCATGACATTTTTGAACTTTTCCGTTCTGGTAACCGTTATCGTTCCATCAAAAGCAACTGTAATCGCGTTCACTGCAGCTTTTACCAAACTGCAAGCCGCACCCTCAATGAACCAAGGCATAAACTCTTTGTATGAGCTTCGAAAACCTGGATAAGGATCATTTAAATTTTTAAACCATGACACTGTCTTATTTCATCACAAAATGCTGTTTTAGGCCTCTCTGCACTCATTGCAATGAATTGATGAATCACACTACAGTGTGTTCCAAAAGGACTCGAACAACTTTGGTTGTTGATATATTTAGAACCACAAATGATACAACGATACATTTTGGTTTATATGATACAGAAACTCAAACTGTTGTGCACATCATCAATACACTTCAATTGAGCTCCGTTTGTCATGATGAGGACATCAAGTTCTTGCCATGTTCGCCTTAGCATGTTTGCGTCCAACTGTGCGCATGCAGTTGTGATCCGAGAACGAAGATCCTGCAGATTAGCCACCTTGGTGTTGTGGACACCTTTGACAAACCCCCACAGAAAAAAAATCAAGGGGGGTTATGTCTGGATGTCTGGTGATCGTGGGAGCAAGGCGGTTGGTCTGTCTCGGCAAATCCAGCGACCTCGAAATTTTTCATTCAGGACAGCTCGAATGACTAAGGCTCTATATGGGGGAGTGACATCCTGTTGAAAAATGATATCGGGTTGCAGGTCTTCAATCTGTGGGAAGGCGAATCCTTCCAACATGTTGAGGTCACTGTATCCTCCGCAAAGAAAAACGGACCCATCAAGTGGTCGTGGAGAAGGCCACAGCACACATTGACCTTTGGACTGTCGGGTATGTGTTCACAGACCATCTGGGGGTTGTCAGAGCCCAAGATCTTCACATTGTGTCTGTTGACCTGCCCTGATACATGAAAACAAGTGTCGTCTGTGAACATGACCTTTTTCAGGTAATCTTCATCATCCTCTACCCAACTGAGGATTTCTAAGGCAAACGCCTTGCATTTTGTTTGAGTTCCTGCATAATCTGCACCTTATATACATAACGTTTCAGTCTTTTATACAAAATCCTGTGTACATTGGTGGTTTGTAGTCCCAGTTCTCTGCATGCAAATCCTGTGTACAGTGCTGGTTGGTCGTCCCAGTTCTCTGCATGCAAATCCTGTGTACAGTGCTGGTTGGTAGTCCCAGTTCTCTGCATGCAAATCCTGTGTACAGTGGTGGTTTGTCGTCCCAGTTCTCTGGATGCAAATCCTGTGTACAGTGGTGGTTTGTAGTCCCAGTTCTCTGGATGAAAATCCTGTGTGCAGTGGTGGTTGGTAGTCTCAGTTCTCTGGATGCAAATCCTGTGTACAGTGGTGGTTGATAGTCCCAGTTCTCTGGATGCAAATCGTGTGTACAGTGGTGGTTGTTAGTCCCAGCTCTCTGGATGTGACACGGATTGATTTTCTTGGACTTAGTTGAAATGATTCACGCACTCGTTCAACGTCTTCTGCGCCTGTGCTTGGTAGACAGGTACTTTCCTGTTTCTGACAACTTCCAGTCTCCTTATCCCCAGATTCCATATCACTCTCTGATACTAGTCCGCAATGGCGGATTCCTTCCATACATTGTATGGAAATTATGCTGAACATGTGTCGGATCTCATCTCTATCTATCTATCTATCTATCTATATATATATACGTATATACTGTATATATATATATATATATATATATATATATATATATATATATATATATATATATATATATATATATATATATCTATATATATAAAGTAGAGTTGGCCTCTATCTATGATCTCTAAGATCTCGAGAACCCGTGGACGGATTTGCGAGCGGAAAGTACTGTTCGACTCGGGATGGTCCCAGGAATGTCACGGAGACATAAACATTTAAAAAATTTCGGGTTTTAAAATTAGCGTATTATTAGCACTAGCAGAAGAGAGAGGGATTCGAAGGGAGGGAGCGCAGCGCTTCTAGCGCTTCTGACTACAGCACACCTTAAAATTAAAAAAACTTCGGGTCTACAATCTCTAAGATCTCGAGAACCCGTGGACGGATTTGCGAGCGGAAAGTACTGTTCGACTCGGGATGGTCCCAGGAATGTCACGGAGACATAAACATTTAAAAAATTTCGGGTTTTAAAATTAGCGTTCCCCTCCCCTCCTCTTCCCCCTCCCCTCCTCCTCCCACTCCCGTGCAAAGCCGGGTACCTCTGCTAGTATATATATATATATATATATATATATATATATATATATATATATATATATATAAAAATATATATAAATATATATATATAAATATATATAAATATATATATATATATAAATATATATAAATATATATAAATATATATGTATATATATAAATATATATAAATATATATGTATATATATAAATATATATATATATATATAAATATATATGTATATATATAAATATATATATATATATATATATATATATATATATATTACATACATATATATATATATATTACATACAAGTCATACATGGCAATAAAGTCCTACATATACTGGAATTCATAAATACATACATTGGAATTAAAGTCGTACATACATGGCAAACGGAATCCATTTCCTGTTCATTGTTCCATTGGGACACAGCCAGGATCTTTTAAAGATCCTCCAGAAATTCCTCCCTGCACATTGTAACAAAGTTTAAAATAAACATTTGTTTTTATAAACATTTACTTTTACTGTTTAATCCTTCAAAAATTCTCAATATTATACAACAGATGCAGACGTATTTCAGATAGAACCAGTCTGCTCTTTCTCTCTGATGAAGGGATAATGCTCGAAACGTCATGTGCACCTCATTCCCCAAGACGTGAACCCACTTTTCGCAACTTTTCCGTTGATTAAATCAAATAACCTTTCATTGCCTCATAACACGGAATGAAGAGCGGACGCGTTTCTATAATTTGGTCACATTGACCTTTGTTTTTCCACAGAGATCTTCGGCTCATGGAGGACCTTGTGCAGGTATCATGTGCAGGACATGGACATCGATAGACATGGTTGTACTTTTACATGAATGCCAAGGACATGGGTGGATAACAGACAAATCCTTGTGGGATGTGCAATTTGAACATGGGTGTCCTAGGACAACGACAACCACCACTTCCAGCACCACCACAATAGACGACAGTTGTACCAAGCTTTCAACATCACCACCAATATGCAATATCACCAAACGACCACTACCGGAATCTGCGTCCTTATTACCAACACATAACTAAATAATTAAATTAAATAAACATACCTTCTCATGACGTCACATTTACACGATACAGGTCGTTAATAGCGACGGTATCGGCACACAATGGCCTGCATGCCCCCGAGAGATACCTGGAAGGAAATGGTATATTTAGCTTCCGACACCTGGAAGCATACTGGACAGCCGGCTTTATTTCATCATCCGAAGAACAGCGTGATCCAAGATGCAGCGCCACCTACTCGGTGTGCAACATGATTAGTAGACGTTTTGCAGGAAAAAAAACCGCGACCGGGAAAGCACGTGACCGCGCGTCCGTTACGTCATGACGGCTGACGTTACGACCGCCGCTCCCAAACGACGTCGGAAGAGGCGTCGAGCGTGTCGCTCGGGACGAGAACGAGGTGAACGGTGGAGTTGGAGCAGTTACCAGGTGAGACGGTAATCCGTGCATTCAGTGTGGTTCTGCAGGGTCAGAGGTCAGGAGGGTTAGGATAAGTAGAAGGTATTCCTTGTGAAAGTACAAAATAACGGGAATGGAATCGGACTCGTGACGTCAATAATCGGACTAAACAGGGACGAGTTATTTAACCCTCTGAGTATGGGATTTGTTTTTGATAAAAAATACCCCCGGTACCATAAAATTGGGTGAATAGGGACAGCAAGGTGAATAGGGACAGCAAGGTGAATAGGGACAGCAAGGTGAATAGGGACAGCAAGGTGAATAGGGACAGCAAGGTGAATAGGGACAGCAAGGTGAATAGGGACAGCAAGGTGAATAGGGACAGCAAGGTGAATAGGGACAGCAAGGTGAATAGGGACAGCAAGGTGAATAGGGACAGCAAGGTGAATAGGGACAGCAAGGTGAATAGGGACAGCAAGGTGAATAGGGACTCAAACTGAAAAAAAGTTCGGAAACTTTTTTCGCTGAAAATTGATAACCATACTGATTAGTTGATATTTGGGTTGAAATTGTTCTCTTGTTTTTAAAAAAGCAACTTATAGTCCCTATTCACCGCATATATGGGTTAAATAGGAATAAATAGGATTGTTATGGCTGTCCCTATTCACCGCATATATGGGTTAAATAGGAATAAATAGGATTGTTATGGCTGTCCCTATTCACCGCATATATGGGTTAAATAGGAATAAATAGGATTTTTATGGCTGTCCCTATTCACCGCATATATGGGTTAAATAGGATTTTTATGGCTGTCCCTATTCACCCCGTTTTACGGACAGTCACTAATACAAACAAATAATAATCAAGAAATTGGGACAGTTTGGAGAAACTTTTTATCCCATATTTTTTTTCATTGGCACCGTGGTTTATATTATGGGTGCATATTATGTGCATTCATCTGAGCTATCAATTTAGCAATAAGTTGGAAACTCAGGATTGTTTATTGATTATTATTTTTTTGTATTAGTGACTGTCCCTATTCACCCGTAAAACGGGGTGAATAGGGACAGCCATAAAAATCCTATTTATTCCTATTTAACCCATATATGGGATTAATAGGGGCAGCCATAAAAATCCTATTTATTCCTATTTAACCCATATATGGGATTAATAGGGGCAGCCATAAAAATCCTATTTATTCCTATTTAACCCATATATGGGATTAATAGGGGCAGCCATAAAAATCCTATTTATTCCTATTTAACCCATATATGGGGTTAATAGGGATTATAAGTTGCTTTTTAAAAAAACAAGAGAACACTTTCAAGCCAAATATCAACAAATCAGTATGGTTATCAATTTTCAGCGAAAAACGTTTCCGAACTTTTTTTCAGTTTGAGTCCCTATTCACCTTGCTGTCCATATTCACCCCATTTTACGGTACGGGATTAGTTTGGCATTTTGGCACGGGAATGCAACCACGTACTTTTTTTTTTTTTTTTTTTTGTATACAGAGTCGAGGCTCGTGAAAGAGCTAACATTTATCAAACAAACAAGCAAACAAAGTATATAAAAAGGGGAGCGGTCGACAAGATGGGGAGAGAAGGGGGGGGAAGCACACAAACACAACATTTGAGAGCAGGGACATCGGGAGATGTGTGGGAGGAAGAGGGCCTGGGGGAGGGGGGGAGGCAGGATAGGTATAAAACGCAAGGACACAAAGGACTTCCAGGAAAGAAGACAAAAGTCACCTCAAAAAAGTGGATTTGGGGTGAAATTAGCGGGGGTAGAAAAGATCAAGGTTTTGGGTGGGGGAAGATAAGAGATGGTGGTGAACAGCTGTTTTAAAGACCTGGAGGGGGGAGTGGGATTGAAGAGAGTGAGGGAGTTTGTTCCAGAGGCAGGAGAAAAGAGGAATGAAAGAGTGAAGGTGAGCAGAGAGTCTTGATTTTGGCAGTTTAACCATAAGAGGGTTGCAGGCAGATCTTGTGCGACCTGTAGGAATATTTGGGGGACAGAGCCCAGAGAGAGCTGGGGGAGCAAGGCCGGAGAGGAGTCGGTAGAAGACGGAAAGACCACCAACCTGCCTGCGGTGATTAAGTGAAAGGCCCTCGGAGATAGCGTCATCGCGGGAGATTCCAATGATTCTGAAAACGATCTGACGACGATCGTACTGACGATCTATTTATAGGTATAGTCGATGACGTGTAGTGACGTCATCCGTACACAAAGCTTTTTGGCGGGTTGGGGCACTGGACGTCATCCGTACTCAAAGGGTTAAATAAGTCGGAAAACGAAAAGAGAACACAAGGAAATGACTAAGAATATTAAAAAATAATTAATAATAATAATAATGATTAAAATAACAATTAATAAGAAGGTATTATTGAAATGGTAGATGTCAAGAAAGAAGAACCACCTTTAGAGGCTATTTTTCCCCGCAGAGCGGGGGTTGGCCTTTTTCGGGCACCATGGTCCCCTTTTTGAAGCAATGTTTTGCGGCCGGATGCCCTTCCTGCCGCCAACCCTGTTAGTCGACTCTTGCGACGTACCGGGAAGCACCAGTGAACTGGTGCTCAATTTGCCGACCTCGGAGGGATGACAGGCTGAGTCAACCACCCTGGCGTTAATTCAGTGATCGACTGGGATTCGAACCCAGGATCATGGGATCCCAAGCCGGTAATTAATAAACAGGATTATTAAATAATTAATAAGGTATTATTTAAATGGAAGATTTCAGGAATATTAAATAATTAACAAGGTATTATTTAAATGGCAGATGTCAGGATTAATAAATCATTAAAAACAAGGTATTATTTAAATGGAAGATTTCAGGATTATTAAATAATTAATAACAAGGTATTATTGAAATGGGACATGTTAGGATTAATAAATAATTAATAACAAGGTATTATAAAATGGGAGATCTCAGAATTAATAAATAATTAATAACAAGGAATTATTTAAATACACATGGGGTAATAAGATAAGTAGGGGTCCAGGATTAGCACTTGGAGGTGGTTAGTGATGAAATTGAGATGTCAAGTTTAATAAATAATTAATTAGAAGAAATAAGAAAGAACCACCTTTAGAGGCCATTTTTCCCTGCAGAGCAGAGGTTGGCCTTTTTTGGGCACTGTGGTCCCCTTTTTGAAGCAATGTTTTATGGCCGGATGCCCTTCCTGCTGCCAACCCTGTTAGTCACCTTTTATGACACAGGGAATTACCAGTAAACTGGTGCTCAATATGCTGACCTTGGAAGGATGACAGGCTGAGTCAACCCCCCTGGTGTTAATTCAACGATCGACCGGGATTCGAACCCAGGATCCTCGGATCCCAAGCCGGCACCCTAACCGCGAAGCCAAAACCAGGCTTAAAATAATTAATAACAAGGTATTATTTAAATACACATGGGGTAATAAGATAAGTGTGGGTCCAGGATTAGCACATGGAGGTGGTTAGTGATGAAATTGAGATGTCAGGTTTAATAAATAATTAATAACAAGGTATTATTGAAATGTCAGGATTATTAAATAATTAATAACAAGGTATCTATCTATAATGCCAGTAATCTCTGTGTGTCTGTCTGTGTGTCTGTGTGTTTGTCTGTGACCGCTGTTTCTCGACAACCACGGGTCCGATATACTTGAAACTTGCCAGGTATATTGCTGGGGACCCGAGGATGTGCCTTTTCAAGGTTTGTAATTAATCGGACAAGTACCTACCGAGCTATGTCCAAAAAACGCTTCAACCAATCAGAGAGCAGCGAGCTATCACGTGTGCCGAACCGTTAATGCAATGCAAGCGTTAATGCGTTAATGCAAGGCTTTTCTTTTTTTCCCTCTTCTCTTTCTACTTTTCCTTGCGATTAAATTGCAAACAGCCAAAATACGTTGGCGCTAATTGAATAATTGGCCATTAACACTAAAATAATCGTAACTGCGATATGCCAACTTCCGGACAGTGCAGCCTTCCATGTTGTTGTTGTTTGCAGCAGCTGTTTGCAGCAAGGCAAGGCTTTTCTTTTTTTCCCTCTTCTCTTTCTACTTTTCCTTGCGATTAAATTGCAAAAAGCCAAAATACGTTGGCGATAATTGAATAATTGGGCATTAATAGATAGATAGATAGATATGCGATATGCGAACTTCCGGACAGTGTGCGCGTTACGAGCTGACCGCCATTACGGTACGTAATTCGATTTCTTATGCGCATTATTTCTCCCAATTCAGTCAGAGCGAAGGGCGGAAGCGAAGAGCGTTGTTATTTTTTGTTTACGGGCGTACGGGCGGGGTAGAGCGTACGGGTAGCGTTTTTTTTTTTTTTTGGCAAGGAACGGGCACCCACGTACGGGCAATGCCCTAGTTATTTAAATGGGAGTTATCAGGATTAATATAATTAATTAATAACAGGGTATTATTTAAATTGGAGATGTGAGGATTAATAAATAATTAATAAGAAGGTATTATTTAAATGGGAGATGTCAGGATTAATAATTAATTAATAACAGGGTATTATTGAAATGTCAGGATTATTAAATAATTAATAACAAGGTATTATTTAAATGGGAGGTATCAGGATTAATAATTAATTAATAACAGGGTATTATTTAAATTGGAGATGTGAGGATTAATAAATAATTAATAAGAAGGTATCTATCTATAATTCCACTAATCTCTGTGTGTATGTTTGTTTGTTTGTCTGTGACCGCTGTTTCTCGACAACCACGGGTCCGATATACTTGAAACTTGCCAGGTATATTGCTGGGGACCCGAGGATGTGCCTTTTCAAGGTTTCATATTAATCGGACAAGTAGTTACCGAGCTATGTCCAAAAAACGATTCAACCAATCAGAGAGCAGCGAGTTATCACGTGTGCCGAACGTGGCGAACAGACTCTGCCTCGGACGGCACATTTGAGAGCGTATTCATTTATTTCACGTTGGCAAACTATGTTGCCGCTATGTTGGCGTTAAACTATGTTTTAAAACTAATTAAAACTAATTTGCGATTCTTTCGCTTTCCTGCGCTTTGTGCACGCTATGGCGATTTCTTTACCAAACTCTGCAAGCTGTTCGCTTTGGACCAAACCATTTCATGTAAATAGAGGGGGGGGATTGTCACCGTACTCGCAAGCCGTTCGCTTTGGACCAAACCATTTCATGTAAATAGAGGGGGGGGATTGTCACCGTACTCGCAAGCCGTTCGCTTTGGACCAAACCATTTCATGTAAATAGAGGGGGGGGATATAATTTTAGATATAGATATAGTACGGGCATGCCCTAGTTATTTAAATGGGAGATGTCAGGATTAATAAATAATTAATAACAAGGAATTATTTAAATACACATGGGGTAATAAGATAAGTGTGGGTCCAGGATTAGCACATGTAGGTGGTTAGTAATGAAATTGAGATGTCAGGATTAATAAATAATTAATACTAAGGTACTATTTAGTGGAGTTTTAGATGAAGAAGCAGATAGGGGATGGTAAAGCTCCAGGACAGGTAACATGCATCTGAGAATATTGAGGAGGTGTGGGTGTGGTGGTTGTCTGGTGGAGCAGGTAATCGTTCATTGGATTCATACAGGGGACAGGTAGCAGATTATTGTAGAGAAGTGAATGTAACTCCATTATTTAACTAGATGGTATTCATGAAATACTTATCCCGCGCAGTCGACTTAGTGCGAGCCAATTCTTGTTTTTTCAGGGGTTTTTTGTTCCAATATGGCTGCCAGACCAAGTGACAGATGACATCTTAAATTTACATTCTCCAATATAATTGTTGCATAGATCACGCTCAAGAAATTTCAAACTGATTGGACTAAGTATTTTACTGAAGAAAAGCTGAAGGATACAAAGTCAAATTATGACGTCACAATGATGGCACCAATAATTTCATCATTAACAACACTTATTCCCCTTGCGGAGTTCTTTACAATGAGCCATGTTTAATTTTTTTCCATGTCGTGGTTTTGGAGATAGAGGTCTGAAGTTTTTCGGGGTTTTTTTCCAAGATGGCCTTTTATCCCAAGGTGATCAGATTCAGGAAAATCAAAATACTGCAAAGATTGGGAGATGCAATTTAACCTAAACAAGTGTAAGGTGCTCGGGTTGGTTCGCGATGATGAAAATAGAGATCGCATGATGCAAGGGGCAATCTTGGAGCGTGTCACGTAAGAGATGGATCTGGGGGTGGTCATAACTACGGGAGGTAAGCAGACAGGGCAATGCCAGGTATGTATAGGTAAAGCAAATAGGGTTTAAGGTTGTATTTATGGAGGGTAAATTATAAATCAAAATATGTGGTTTTAACATTGTAGAGACTTTAGTGAGGGGCCCATCTGGAATAGTGTGTGCAGTTTTCGTCACCACAAACTCAGGAAGGATGTAGCTGCCATCGAGAGGGTTCAGAGCAGGGACACTAGATTTATTCCGGGCCAAGGGCGGCTGCAGGAGACTGGGCTTTATACATTCGAAAGGAGGCGGTTACGAGGGGATATGATAGAGATGTTTTTTTAAAATGGACGGTTTAGACAAGATCATAAACAAGTACAGATACATTCAAAGTACACCGTCCCCATGCCAAATAAATAAATAACATCCTCGAGCACGGCCTTGCCGGGGAGGTATTGGGAAGGAGAGGTGTACAATAATTGATTGATTAATTTCATAATTAAAATCAATAAACAACTAGAACGGCACTCAGTACAAGGATATTTGGCAGGATTGTGCTGTAAGCATTTGGGATAGATCGAGCAGTACAGGGATATTTGGCAGGATTGTGCTGTAAGCATTTGCGATAGATAGAGCAGTACAGGGATATTTGGCAGGATTGTGCTGTAAGCATTTGGGATAGATCGAGCAGTACAGGGATATTTGGCAGGATTGTGCTGTAAGCATTTGGGATAGATCGAGCAGTACAGGGATATTTGGCAGGATTGTGCTGTAAGCATTTGCGATAGATAGAGTGGTGCTGGGATATTTGGCAGGATTGTGCTATAAACAATTGGGATAGATAGAGCGGTACAGGGATATTTGGCAGGATTGTGCTGTAAGCATTTGCGATAGATAGAGCGGTACAGGGATATTTGGTGGGATTGTGCTTTAAGCATTTAGGATAGATCGAGCAGTACAGGGATATTTGGCAGGATTGTGCTGTAAGCATTTGGGATAGATCGAGCAGTACAGGGATATTTGGCAGGATTGTTCTTCAAGCATTTGGGATCGATAGAGCGGTACAGGGATATTTGGCAGGATTGTGCTATAAACAATTGGGATGGATAGAACGGTGCAGGGATATTTGGCAGGATTGTGCTATAAACAATTGGGATAGATAGAGCGGTGCAGGGATATTTGGCAGGATTGTGCTATAAACAATTGGGATAGATAGAGCGGTACAGGGATATTTGGCAGGATTGTGCTATAAACAATTGGGATAGATAGAACGGTGCAGGGATATTTGGCAGGATTGTGCTATAAACAATTGGGATGGATAGAACGGTGCAGGGATATTTGGCAGGATTGTGCTATAAACAATTGGGATAGATAGAGCGGTACAGGGATATTTGGCAGGATTGTGCTATAAACAATTGGGATAGATAGAGCGGTACAGGGATATTTGGCAGGATTGTGCTATAAACAATTGGGATAGATAGAACGGTGCAGGGATATTTGGCAGGATTGTGCTATAAACAATTGGGATAGATAGAACGGTGCAGGGATATTTGGCAGGATTGTGCTATAAACAATTGGGATAGATAGAGCGGTACAGGGATATTTGGCAGGATTGTGCTATAAACAATTGGGATAGATAGAACGGTGCAGGGATATTTGGCAGGATTGTGCTATAAACAATTGGGATAGATAGAGCGGTGCAGGGATATTTGGCAGGATTGTGCTATAAACAATTGGGATAGATAGAGCGGTACAGGGATATTTGGCAGGATTGTGCTATAAACAATTGGGATAGATAGAACGGTGCAGGGATATTTGGCAGGATTGTGCTATAAACAATTGGGATAGATAGAGCGGTACAGGGATATTTGGCAGGATTGTGCTATAAACAATTGGGATAGATAGAGCGGTGCAGGGATATTTGGCAGGATTGTGCTATAAACAATTGGGATGGATAGAACGGTGCAGGGATATTTGGCAGGATTGTGCTATAAACAATTGGGATAGATAGAACGGTGCAGGGATATTTGGCAGGATTGTGCTATAAACAATTGGGATAGATAGAGCGGTACAGGGATATTTGGCAGGATTGTGCTATAAACAATTGGGATAGATAGAACGGTGCAGGGATATTTGGCAGGATTGTGCTATAAACAATTGGGATGGATAGAGTGGTACAGGGATATTTGGCAGGATTGTGCTATAAACAATTGGGATAGATAGAGCGGTGCAGGGATATTTGGCAGGATTGTGCTATAAACAATTGGAGTAGATAGAGCGGTGCAGGGATATTTGGCAGGATTGTGCTATAAACAATTGGGATAGATAGAGCGGTACAGGGATATTTGGCAGGATTGTGCTATAAACAATTGGGATAGATAGAGCGGTACAGGGATATTTGGCAGGATTGTGCTATAAACAATTGGGATGGATAGAGTGGTACAGGGATATTTGGCAGGATTGTGCTATAAACAATTGGGATAGATAGAGCGGTGCAGGGATATTTGGCAGGATTGTGCTATAAACAATTGGGATAGATAGAGCGGTACAGGGATATTTGGCAGGATTGTGCTATAAACAATTGGGATAGATAGAACGGTGCAGGGATATTTGGCAGGATTGTGCTATAAACAATTGGGATGGATAGAGTGGTACAGGGATATTTGGCAGGATTGTGCTATAAACAATTGGGATAGATAGAACGGTGCAGGGATATTTGGCAGGATTGTGCTATAAACAATTGGGATAGATAGAGCGGTACAGGGATATTTGGCAGGATTGTGCTATAAACAATTGGGATAGATAGAACGGTGCAGGGATATTTGGCAGGATTGTGCTATAAACAATTGGGATGGATAGAGTGGTACAGGGATATTTGGCAGGATTGTGCTATAAACAATTGGGATAGATAGAGCGGTGCAGGGATATTTGGCAGGATTGTGCTGAAGCATTTAGTATAGATGGAGTGGTGCTGGGATATTTGGCAGGATTGTGCTTTAAACAATTGGGATGGATAGAGCGGTATTGGTGGGATTGTTTTTGGTGGGATTGTGCTATAAGCATTTGCGATAGATAGAGCAGTACAGGGATATTTGGTGGGATTGTGCTATAAGCATTTGCGATAGATAGAGCGGTGCAGGGATATTTGGCAGGATTGTGCTATAAACATTTGGTATAGATAGAGCGGTGCAGGGATATTTGGCAGGATTGTGCAGTAAGCATTTGGGATAGATAGAGCGGTGCAGGGATATTTGGCAGGATTGTGATATAAACAATTGGGATAGATAGAGCGGTACAGGGATATTTGGCAGGATTGTGCTATAAGCATTTGCGATAGATAGAGCAGTACAGGGATATTTGGTGGGATTGTGCTTTTAGCATTTGGGATAGATAGAACGGTGCAGGGATAATTGGCAGGATTGTGCTATAAGCATTTGCGATAGATAATTTCGTGGGATTGTGCTATAAGCATTTGGGATAGATAGAGCGGTGCAGGGATATTTGGTGGGATTGTGCTATAAGCATTTGCGATAGATAGAGCAGTACAGGGATATTTGGTGGGATTGTGCTATAAGCATTTGGGATCGATAGAGCAGTACAGGGATATTTGGCAGGATTGTGCTGTAAGCATTTGGGATAGATAGAGCAGTACAGGGATATTTGGTGGGATTGTGCTATAAGCATTTGCGATAGATAGAGCAGTACAGGGATATTTGGTGGGATTGTGCTATAAGCATTTGGGATCGATAGAGCAGTACAGGGATATTTGGCAGGATTGTTTTATAAGCATTTGGTATCGATAGAGTGGTGCAGGGATATTTGGCAGGATTGTGCTATAAGCATTTGCGATGGATAGAACGGTGCAGGGATATTTGTCAGGATTGTTTTATAAGCATTTGGTATCGATAGAGTGGTGCAGGGATATTTGGCAGGAACCACCTTTAGAGGCCATTTTCCCTGCAAATCAGGGGTTGGCCTTTTTCGGGCACCACGGTCCCCTTTTTGAAGCAATGTTTTACGGCCGGATGCCCTCCTGCCACCAACCCTGTTAGTCAACTCTTGCGACACACATTCCTCGGCATGTTATGGATCCGATTGTGGTTTTTGTGGTTTTTTGCTGACATCGTTAAAGTTGTCACCATTTCCCTTTATTTCAGACCACAGAATAATTATTGGAGTGCTCTTGGTGTGAACATGCCTGATGAGAATGACACTGAAGAAGATGCGAGTGTGAAACTGCTGAGGGAAAACAGACCAAACATAATCGACGCGTTGATGCACGATCCGTCCAAAGCTTTTGATGAAGCGATCGCAAGAGGACTTCTCAGCAGAGAAGATTACAAAGAACTCGAAGGTGAAAGATCTGATCCAGGAAAGATCCGGAAATGCCTGGATATCGTGGATGGAAAAGGTAAAGAATTCGCCAAGATCTTCCTGAAGATCCTTCACGACCTCCGAGGCTCGTACCCTCGTTTGGGACCCTGGATCAAGGATGCTCCACGAAGGGAACCAACATCTGTTCATGGTAAAGCAGTCCGAGTTTACATTTCCAAGTTAAACAAAATATTCTGCACTGAACATGCTGTAAACCACATGGGATTATACTCTGGTATAAATAAACGGTTCTGTAATGGCTGGACCATCCCATCTGAGTGAGGAAGGTTAACGGCTCGAACTCCATCCGAGGCCTAACTTCAACTTCAAATACATTTCGTGCTGTTTCCTTGTTTGACACTCTGTGTATTTAAAAAGGAGGAACATGGATGAGCAACCATAGCTGGGCAACCATGTCACAGGCTTGATGGGCCTAGTGGCCCCTCGTGCATTGAAGTCCCTTGTGAGGAAACTCAACATTGAATGAATAAATATATTTATTATTTATTTTTCATTGCAGAGGCAGAAAGAATTCTTCAGGTGTTATCTGATAAAGATCTTCTTTTCTTTTTGAAAATGGAGAAATCTTCGTTATCAGAGGAGGTGTGGGACGAGTTTCCGAGTCTGTGTGATGCCGTCAGAAAAGCTCAGTTATTACCAAAGTGTGATTTGAAGGTAAATGGAAGCGAAAGTTACCTTTCAGTGTAAAAGAAAACCTTTAAGTGATGAATTGAAATTTTGTTTGAAATGTTTCCTTCTGGTTCTGAAGCTAAAAAGAAGGAGAGCGCCATGTTTGGAGATGAGATGAGTTGAGCCATTTAAGGATTGTGAAGGAGGGATTACAGGAAGGTCAAAACCAGTATGTGTTGGTGTTGTCTTTATCACGTTCATGTTGTTTGTATCATGTTGGTGTTGTTTGTATCGTGTTGCTGTTGTTTGTATTGTGTTGGTGTTGGTGTTGTTTGTATTGTGTTGGTGTTGTTTGTATTGTGTTGGTGTTGTTTGTATTGTGTTGGTGTTGTTTGTATTGTGTTGGTGTTGTTTGTATCACTTTAGTGTTGTTTGTATAACTTTAGTGTTGTTTGTATCACGTTGGTGTTGTTTGTATCACTTTGGTGTTGTTTGTATCACTTTAGTGTTGTTTGTATAACTTTAGTGTTGTTTGTATAACTTTAGTGTTGTTTGTATAACTTTAGTGTTGTTTGTATCACTTTGGTGTTGTTTGTATCACTTTGGTGTTGTTTGTATCAGTTTAGTGTTGTTTGTATCACTTTGGTGTTGTTTGCATCACTTTGGCTCGTACCCTCGTACGTTGTATGTATCATGTTGGTGTTGTTTGCATCACTTTGGTGTTGTATGTATCATGTTGGTGTTGTATGTATCACTTTGGTGTTGTTTGCATCACTTTGGTGTTGTATGTATCATGTTGGTGTTGTATGTATCATGTTGGTGTTGTTTGTATCGTGTTGGTGTTGTTTGTATCACTTTGGTGTTGTTTGTGTCATGTTGGTGTTGTATGTATCACGTTGGTGTTGTTTACATCACTTTGTTGTTGTTTGTATCATGTTGGTGTTGTTTGTATCACTTTGGTGTTGTTTGTATCACTTTGGTGTTGTTTGTATCACGTTGGTGTTGTTTGTATCACGTTGGTGTTGTTTGTATCACGTTGGTGTTGTTTGTATCATTTTGGTGTTGTTTGTATCATGTTAGTGTTGTTTGTATCGTGTTGGTGTTGTTTGCATAGTGTTGGTGTTGTTTGTATCACCTTGGTGTTGTATGTATCATGTTGGTGTTGTTTGTGTCGTGGTGGTGTTGTTTTTATCATGTTAGTGTTTGTATTGTGTTGGTGTTGTTTGTATCATGTTAGTGTTCTTTGTGTCATGTTAGTGTTGTTTGTATCATGTTAGTGTTGTTTGTATCGTGTTGGTGTTGTTTTTATCACCTTGGTGTTGTTTGTATCGTGTTGGTGTTGTTTGTATCACGTTGGTGTTGTTTATATCACTTTGGTGTTGTTTGTATCATGTTGGTGTTGTTTGTATCACCTTGGTGTTGTGTGTATCGTGTTGGTGTTGTTTGTATCGTGTTGGTGTTGTTTGTATTGTGTTGGTGTTGTGTGTATCCTGTTGGTGTTGTTTGTATCGTGTGGGTGTTGTTTGCATCGTGTTGGTGTTGTTTGTATTGTGTTGGTGTTGTTTGTATCGTGTTGGTGTTGTTTGTATCGTGTTGGTGTTGTTTGTATCGTGTTGGTGTTGTTTGTGTCTTGTTGGTGTTGTTTGTATCGTGTTGGTGTTGTTTGTATCATGTTGGTGTTGTTTGTATCATGTTGGTGTTGTTTGTATCGTGTGGGTGTGGTTTGCATCGTGTTGGTGTTGTTTGTATCACTTTGGTGTTGTTTGTATCATATTGGTGTTGCTTGTATCGTGTTGGCATTGTTTGTATCGTGTTGGTGTTGTTTGTATCACTTTGGTGTTGTTTGTATCGTGTTGGTGTTGTTTGTATCACCTTGGTGTTGTGTGTATCGTGTTGGTGTTGTTTGTATCGTGTTGGTGTTGTTTGTATCGTGTTAGTGTTGGTTGCATCGTGTTGGTGTTGTTTGCATCGTGTTGGTGTTGTTTGCATCGTGTTGGTGTTGTTTGCATTGTCTTGGTGTTCTTTGTATCACTTTGGTGTTGTTTGTATCATATTGGTGTTGTTTGTATCGTGTTGGTGTTGTTTGTATCGTGTTGGTGTTGTTTGTGTCGTGTTGGTGTTGTTTGTATCGTGTTGGTGGTGTTTGTGTCATGTTGGTGTTGTTTTTATCGTGTTGGTGTTGTTTGTATCGTGTGGGTGTGGTTTGCATCATGTTGGTGTTGTTTGCATCGTGTTGGTGTTGTTTGCATTGTCTTGGTGTTCTTTGTATCACTTTGGTGTTGTTTGTATCATATTGGTGTTGTTTTTATCGTGTTGGTGTTGTTTGTATCGTGTTGGTGTTGTTTGTGTCGTGTTGGTGTTGTTTGTATCGTGTTGGTGGTGTTTGTGTCATGTTGGTGTTGTTTTTATCGTGTTGGTGTTGTTTGTATCGTGTGGGTGTGGTTTGCATCGTGTTGGTGTTGTTTGTATAACTTTGGTGTTGTTTGTATCATGTTGGTGTTGTTTGTATCGTGTTGGTGTTGTTTGTATTGTGTTGGTGTTGTGTGTATCCTGTTGGTGTTGTTTGTATCATGTTGGTGTTGTTTGTATCATGTTAGTGTTGTTTGCATCGTGTTGGTGTTGGTTGCATCTTGTTGGTGTTGTTTCCATCGTCTTGGTGTTCTTTGTATCACTTTGGTGTTGTTTGTATCATATTGGTGTTGTTTGTATCGTGTTGGTGTTGTTTTTATCATGTTGGTGTTGTTTGTATCGTGTTGGTGTTGTTTGCATAGTGTTCGTGTTGTTTGTATCGTGATGGTGTTGTTTGTATTATGTTAGTGTTGTTTGCATCGTGTTGGTGTTGGTTGCATCTTGTTGGTGTTGTTTCCATCGTCTTGGTGTTCTTTGTATCACTTTGGTGTTGTTTGTATCATATTGGTGTTGTTTGTATCGTGTTGGTGTTGTTTTTATCATGTTGGTGTTGTTTGTGTCGTGTTGGTGTTGTTTTTATCGTGTTGGTGTTGTTTGTATCATGGTGGTGTTGTTTGTATCATGGTGGTGTTGTTTGTTTCATGTTGGTGTTGTTTGCATCGTGTTGGTGTTGCTTGTATCGTGTTGGGGTTGTTTGTATTGTGTTGGTGTTGTTTGTATCGTTTTGGTGTTGTTTGTATCGTGTTGGTGTTGTTTGTATCGTGTTGGTGTTGTTTGTATCGTGTTGTGGTTGTTTGTATCATGTTGGTGTTGTTTGTATCGTGTTGGTGTTGTTTGTATCGTGTTGGTGTTGTTTGTATTGTGTTGGTGCTGTTTGTATTGTGTTGGTGTTGTTTGTATGGTGTTGGTGTTGTTTGTATCGTGTTGGTGTTGTTTGTATCGTGTTGGTGTTGTTTGTATTGTGTTGGTGTTGTTTGTATTGTGTTGGTGTTGTTTGTATCGTGTTGGTGTTGTTTGTATCATTTTGGTGTTGTTTGTATCGTGTTGGTGTTGTTTGTATCGTGTTGGTGTTGTTTGTATTGTGTTGGTGTTGTTTGTATCGTGCTGATGTTTTGTATTGTGTTGGTGTTGTTTGTATCGTGCTGGTGTTTTGTATTGTGTTGGTGTTGTTTGTATCGTGTTGGTGTTGTTTGTATCGTGTTGGTGTTGTTTGTATCGTGTTGGTGTTGTTTGTATTGTGTTGGTGTTGTTTGTATTGTGCTGATGTTTTGTATTGTGTTGGTGTTGTTTGTATCGTGCTGATGTTTTGTATTGTGTTGGTGTTGTTTGTATCATGCTGGTGTTTTGTATTGTGTTGGTGTTGTTTGTATCGTGTTGGTGTTGTTTGTATCGTGTTGGTGTTGTTTGTATTGTGCTGGTGTTGTTTGTATCGTGCTGGTGTTTTGTATTGTGTTGGTGTTGTTTGTATTGTGTTGGTGTTGTTTGTATCGTGTTGGTGTTGTTTGTATCGTGTTGGTGTTGTTTGTATTGTGTTGGTGTTGTTTGTATCGTGCTGATGTTTTGTATTGTGTTGGTGTTATTTGTATCGTGCTGGTGTTTTGTATTGTGTTGGTGTTGTTTGTATCGTGTTGGTGTTGTTTGTATCGTGTTGGTGTTGTTTGTATCGTATTGGTCTTGTTTGTATCGTGTTGGTGTTGCTTGTATCGTGTTGATGTTTTGTATCATGTTGGTGTTGTTTGTATCGTGTTGGTGTTGTTTGTATCGTGCTGGTGTTGTTTGTATCGTGTTGGTGTTGTTTGTATCGTGTTGGTGTTGTTTGTATCGTGTTGGTGTTGTTTGTATCGTGTTGGTGTTGTTTGTATCGTGTTGGTGTTGTTTGTATCGTGTTGGTGTTGTTTGTATCGTGTTGGTGTTGTTTGTATCGTGTTGGTGTTGTGTGTATCGTGTTGGTGTTGTTTGTATCGTGTTGGTGTTGTTTGTATCGTGTTGGTGTTGTTTGTATCGTGCTGGTGTTGTTTGTATTGTGTTGGTGTTGTTTGTATCGTGTTGGTGTTGTTTGTATCGTGTTGGTGTTGTTTGTATCGTGTTGGTGTTGTTTGTATCGTGTTGGTGTTGTTTGTATCGTGTTGGTGTTGTTTGTATCGTGTTGGTGTTGTTTGTATTGTGCTGGTGTTGTTTGTATCGTGTTGGTGTTGTTTGTATTGTGCTGGTGTTGTTTGTATCGTGTTGGTGTTGTTTGTATTGTGTTGGTGTTGTTTGTATCGTGCTGATGTTGTTGTCAAGATTCTATAGTTCTTTAATCTATCCTTCTCCAACCAGCAAGTGGCTGGAAAACCAAACTTGAATTTTTGTGAAAGTTAAATCCAAGCGATACACACTGTACTGCAACATGCATTGTACAGGCAAAGCAACTAATTACTGGCGTCTTCTGCCCTGCTCTCCTTCACTTTACCATTTGTATTGATTTGCATTTGATTTACCATTTGAAACACTGTTTCATTATTGTAAACTTGACGAATGCCAGTCTTGGTCAGTGTTTTACGTTCTTGTTAAATCGAAATGATGATGATATGGTCCCCTTTTCCCTCTACCCCCAACTCACGTGACGCAGAATGGCCACCCAGACCGCGCCTTCACGCCATTGGCTGAATCACGACAGCTGATGTGGCTCGGACGAGACGTCTCATGTGTTTCCAATATACCACCTTTAGAGGCCATTTTTCCCCGCAAAGCGGGGGTTGGCCTTTTTCGGGAACCGTGGTTGTTGTTGTTTTTCGGTCCCCTTTTTGAAGCAATGTTTTACGGCCGGATACCCTTCCTGAAGCCAACCCTTTTTGTCGCCTTTTAACGACAAACAGGGAATTACCAGTGAACTGGTACTCAATTAGCTGACCTCGGAAGGATGACAGGCTGAGTCAATCCCCCTGGCGTTAATTCAGCGATCGACCGGGATTCTAACCCAGGATCCTAGGATCCTAAGCCGGCACCCTAGCCGCTAGCCCAACACCAGGGTCCAGGGTTTCCAATGTTGTATTTAAAAAGCACAAGCAGTAAATGCAGAAATGTAACAGCGACGCACGCTGCAAACCAGTTCTGATTACTGGATCTTTTTCTCCTCTGCCCTCCTCACCACGTGCTTGTGCTCCTGTTCTTGTAGGATTTTGACGAGGTGAAAAGGAGCAAACTCAAAACTCTGCTGAATCTCATCATGGAGGAAGGAGCAAAAAGTTCCCGCCCTTTTTGTCAAATATTATTACACGATCAACTGATGAAGGTTCCCATGTTGAAAATGATGGAAAGCCTGGAAAGAGGTAATAACGCAACTCGTCACGCGGCCTTTTAATAACCACAGTGGTAAAAAGAAAATAACCGACATGTCGTGATGTGAGGATAACAATTCTCCTCATGTTTAATCGGCATCATGGGAAATTCCAATAATGAGGAGAGTTTTACATTCCACAGAATACATGGAGATACAGATATTCCTTTATTACCGACACATTGTCATTCTCATTCTTCACAATACATTTAACAATCTATGTGCTTCATTCTCTCATACTGTGTAAATGTATAAAAATATATGACTTATGTGTCTGTTTTGCAGACACGACGAAGAATAAATTGAGAATTTGGGGTAAGTCCTCCATATTCCACTTTAATGAGGATTCGATTTAAAATCAGAAACAGACTCACTAATCAAGTATGAAAAGGGTGTGTGGTGCTTTTAAAATTATGACTGAAGAGCACGATGAGGTGGAAATATTCAAACCTGGGTTTTGAATACGTGACGATGAATAACATTTATATGGTCACGAGAAGACCTCACCCGTCGCTTCGCTGACAGACCATTTAGTCGTCACGTCCCTTGCTGCTAGAAGGGGAATGGCAGAGGGGAGGAGGTGGAGGAAATGGAGGGAGGAACGGGTAAATAAAAAATAAAAAAGGAAAATTGTAATACCCTCT
The DNA here is from genome assembly GCF_964187855.1 of Myxine glutinosa. Taxonomy (NCBI): domain Eukaryota; kingdom Metazoa; phylum Chordata; class Myxini; order Myxiniformes; family Myxinidae; genus Myxine; species Myxine glutinosa. Next base: position 410,815,887 of record NC_136261.1, on the reverse strand, counting down.
GCTACCACCAGGTGGTGCTACATGGAACGCATTTACATAGATAATTTACGCACACCCCCGTGTGAGACCCCGCCACATAGCCTATATTACCCTCCACACAAAGTTGTATTTGTACCCCAAGTTTGAAATTTGTAACTTAAAATATGTGGCTGTGCATTAGAAACAAAGCCACAGATATTTAATTATATATATATACTGTATATATATTGGTATCTGTAATCTGGTTCTCCAACCCAATGAGTGAACGTCATGACGTCTTCGCCATGCATGTCCCCCTTGCCTGCAAAGCTCCAGGGGAGCCATCTAGCAGTGCGTCATTATGGATCTTAAATTCAGATACTGTCACAAGTGCATGCAAAACTCAGTTACCGACTTGGTTTCGCCCTTGTTGGGGCTTCATCAGGGCAACGCAGTGAGCCTTTCATACACTTGTAACTCTGAAAACCTTTCGTTTTTTATATCAGTCATTATGCGACCTTCATATCATCAGTGGGGAACCGCCAGCAAGGTGTCCCAGACAGCTGCTGCTGCGCCTCACTGCGTTGCCCTGATGAAGCCCCAACAAGGGCGAAACCAGGTCGGTAACTGTGAGTTTTGCATGCACTTGTGACAGTATCTGAATTTATAATCCATAATGATGCACTGCCAGATGGCTTCCCTGGAGCTTTGCAGGCCAGGGGGACATGCATGATAATGACGTCATGACGTTCGCTCATTAGGTTGGAGAACCAGATTACAGATACCAATTAGTAACTCCCAACTGCATCCAGTGAGTGGATATCAGATTGTTGTTGGGTGTTGGGCCAGCGGCTAGGGTGCCGGCTTAGGATCCTAGGATCCTGGGTTCGAATCCCGGTCGATCGCTGAATTAACGCCAGGGGGGTTGACTCAGCCTGTCATCCTTCCGAGGTCGGCTAATTGAGTACCAGTTCACTGGTAATTCCCTGCTTGTCATTAAAGGCGGCAAAAAGGGTTGGCGTCAGGAAGGGCATCCGGCCGTAAAACATTGCTTCAAAAAGGGGACCAAAAAACAACAACAACCACGGTTCCCGAAAAAGGCCAACCCCCGCTTTGCGGGAAAAATGGCCTCTAAAGGTGGTTATATCTATTATATTATACCAGAGATAATGTTACCTTGTGGCAGGCAGTGCTTATCGCTCCCAGTAAGGTGCAGCAGCAGCTGTATGGGACACCTTGCTGGCGGTTCCACACTGATGATATAAAGGTCGCATAATGACTGATATACAGACTTGGCATTTAATATGGAATATTTTTTTTGTGGGGGTCAACTTACTTTTCAAGATGACTTAGAACCAAAACTTCATTGGAATTATGTTGAAATTATTCAAGATTTTGTTAATGTGACCTTTAATAGAAACAAAAACCACATTTGACATTTCGAAGCAAATAAATTGATCCTTGAAAGTGATGCAAACTGATATCGAACTCAATTCACAGACAGTACTGTGTTAAACTTCTGTACGTTTTCCAGAAGTATCTCTTTATTTTGCACATTAGCCAAAAAAATTTTCAACAAAAACAAAAGCTAAATTATGACTGGGATTACAGACAGTAAAATTACAGTTCAGTACTTCGTGTAACCCCCACGAGCATTCAGGAGAGCACGTACACGTCGAGGCATGCTGTTCACGAAATTTGCCAAGGTTTGGACAGGAATCGCTTGCCATGCAGTGACAATAGCCTGCTGCAATTCACGCACAGAGGTCGGCTGCTGGTCCAAGTGGTCGATTTGACGCGTTCATTCTGCCCACAAGTTCTCCATCGGATTCATATCCGGGGACATGGCAGGCCACTCCATATGCTCGACACCACGGTCAGCAAGAAAGTGTTGGATCATGCGAGCACGATGAGGCCGTGCATTGTCATATTGGAAGACAAAGTTTCCTCGAAAGGCTGCACGAGCAAATGGAAGCAATGTTTCTTCCAGAATGACCCTGTACTTGAACTGGTTCAGGTTTCCATTCAGAACAACCAGGTCAGTTTTGCCCCCTGCATGAAAAGCAACCCAAACGGTCACCCCCACCACCTCCAGCTTGGACTCTTGGCACTATACAATCTTCGTTGTGGGCTTCATGCACTTGTCTATGCACTCGGACGCGGCCATCTTGACGATAGACCAGAAATCTAGACTCGTCACTGAAGGTCACATGATTCCAGTGTCCTGGCTGCCATTGACGGTGCTCTCTGACCCACTGCAATTGGCGCTGGCTGTGTTGTCTGGTCAGGAGTGGCTTTCACAGGGGATGCCTGGCACGATAGCCTGCTTGAACCGGTCGTTGGTTGACTAGCCTTCTGGATACAGGCACATTTGTCAGTTGCTGCCACTCAGCCCTAAGCCGATTAGCTGACTTGGTAAGGCCATTGCAGACTAACCTGTGCAGCTGGCGATCATCTCTCCTTGTGGTTCTGCGTGGACGTCCTGGCCTCGGTAATGGAGTAGGGACACCCCTCTGAGCATTTCGTTTCAGGATCTTTGACACCTGACCTTGAGTGATGCCATACTGCCGAGCAATAGCACGCTGTTTCATGCCAGAATTTTCGTAAAGCCACCACTCCATGACAAACAGCATTGTCAAGTTGACGGACCGTCTCCAGAGGAAGCGGCAATAACTTTTGTAGACGTGCAGCAGTTGTTTTCCACTAATACAGAACGCAACAACCCTTATATACCCGATTGTGAAGCCAATCGTCAAATGTACCTGTCCGTACATTTTGTCACGCCACCTGTGATATAATCCTGTTATTGACTTCTTGCTGTGAAAGACAATCAGTGACATGGTTCTTTCAACAAAGACATCACCGAAGGTTAAAAGAAACTCACCAGATTGATATACTGAGTTCAGAAAGTAAACCTAAGTCAAGAAGAAAAAAAATCCATATTAAATGCCAAGTCTGTATATATATATATATATATATATATATATATATATATATATATATATATATATATATATATATATATATATATATATATATATATATATATATATATATATATAAATATGTGTGTGTGTGTGTGTGTGTACAGACTTGGCATTTAATATGGAATTTTTTATTTTTTTTGACGGGTTTACTTTCTGAACTCGGTATATCAATCTGGTGAGTTTCTTTTACGCTTCGGTGATTTCTTTGTTAAAAGAACCATGTCACTGATTGTCTGTCACAGCAAGAAGTCAATAACAGGATTATATCACAGGTGGCGTGACAAAATGTACGGACAGGTACATTTGACGATTGGCTTCCCAATCGGGTATATAAGGGTTGTTGCTTTCTGTATTAGTGGAAAACAACTGCTGCACGTCTACAAAAGTTATTGCCGCTTCTTCTGGAGATGGTCCGTCAAGTCGACAATGCTGTTTGTCATTTAGTGGTGGCTTTACGAAATTCCGGCATGAAACAGCGTGCTATTGCTCGGCAGTATGGCATCACTCAAGGTCAGGTGTCAAATATCCTGAAACGAAATGCTCAGAGGGGTGTCCCTACTCCAATACCGAGGTCAGGACGTCCACGCAGAACCACAAGGAGGGATGATCGCCAGCTGCACCGGTTAGTCGCAATGGCCGTACCAAGTCAGCTAATCGGCTTAGGGCTGAGTAGCAGCAACTGACAAATGTGCCTGTATCCAGAAGGCTAGTCAACCAACGACTGGTTCAAGCAGGCTATCGTGCCAGGCGTCCCCTGAGAAAGCCACATCTGACCAGACAACACCGCCAGCGCCGATTGCAGTGGGCCAGAGAGCACCGTCAATGGCAGCCAGGACACTTGAATCAAGTGATCTTCAGTGACAAGTCTAGATTTCTGGTCTATCGTCAATATGACCGCGTCCGAGTGCGCAGACAATTGCATGAAGCCTACAACAAAGATTGTATAGTGCCAAGAGTCCAAGCTGGAGGTGGTGGGGTGACTGTTTGGGCTGCTTTTCATGCAGGGGGCAAAACTGACCTGGTTGTTCTGAATGGAAACCTGAACCAGTTCAAGCACAGGGCCATTCTGGAAGAAACATTGCTTCCATTTGTTCGTGCAGCCTTTCGAGGAAACTTTGTCTTCCAAGATGACAATGCACGGCCTCATCGTGCTCGCATGATCCAACACTTTCTTGCTGACCGTGGTGTAGAGCATATGGAGTGGCCTGCCATGTCCCCGGATATGAATCTGTTAGAGAACTTGTGGGCAGAATTAACGCGTCAAATCGACAACTTGGACCAGCAGCCTGCCTCTGTGCGTGAATTGCAGCAGGCTATTGTAACTGCATGGCAAGCGATTCCTGTCCAAGCCTTGGCAAATCTCGTGAACAGCATGCCTCAACGTGTACGTGCTCTCCTGAATGCTCGTGGGGGTTACACGAAGTACTGAACTGTAATTTTACTGTCCGTAATCCCAGTCGTAATTTAACTTTTGTTTTTGTTTAAAAATTTTTTGGCTAATGTGCAAAATAAAGAGATACTTCTGGAAAACGCACAGAAGTTTAACACAGGACTGTCCATGAATTGAGTTCGATATCAGTTTACATCACTTTCAAGGATCAATTTCTTTGCTTCGAAATGTCAAATGTGGTTTTTGTTTCTTTTAAAGGTCACATTAACAAAATCTAGAATAATTTCAACATAATTCCAATGAACTTGTGGTTCTAAGTCATCTTGAAAAGTAAGTCCACCCCCACAAAAAAATATATTCCATATTAAATGCCAAGTCTGTGTGTGTGTATATATATATATATATGTATATATATATATATATATATATATATATATATATATATATATATATATACACAGTGGAATGCACAAGTACGAGTCCAGTAGGAAATGTATCGAGACGTGATAAGAAAATAAATTGTTATGAAATCAATTTTGGACTTTCAAAGGATTTCCATGAACTCTTAATGATATAACAGCACTTATTATATCATAGGAACTAGAACGGTACTCTTCGATGTCGCGACGTTGACCGATATGTCTCCGTCCACATTATTACTTCATCATCATACTTGTGCCAAGTTTGATTTAAATCCATTCAGCTGTTCTCAAGTATCACATTTTACCTGATATGACCTCTGACCTTTGATGCGAAAATGCTTTTAGGCCAGCATCAAGGCCTGCCTTTTTTGCAATGAAAAAAGTTTTAAAAATCAAACATTTGAACAGCCTTGGACGTGCACCTTGACCCCATGGCCAAGGCACAGCGTCTATCAAGGCTGTCCCGATAACATTACACATGCACCTCAACCCAAAGGCTGAAGCACATGGTCATTCAAACACATGCATCCTGACCCCGAAGGGCCACAATGCATGGTCATACCATTGGACCACTCCTCTCAATAGGAGTGAGACCCCTTGATCCACTGACAGGGAAATTACTCCTGTCAGGTAACCAACATCAGGTAACCAAAATCTAACTTGTTCATCTTTGCATCATAATATATACTTACTAAGTTTGGTCAAACCCCCTAATACAGGTTGAACCCCATAACTTGACTGGGAAGCAAGGCACAGATTGATCTCACCCCAGCAATTGCTGCACGACCTGTTAGCAACAAGTGTCGCCTGCCACGCTGACACATTGTCTCCGCCCTGCTCAGCAACAGCTAGGAGGTTTGCAGTCAGGAACATTACATTTAATTAAAGAAGCACACTGACCCTATGACATGACACTGACGTCATGTGCATAAATTACACCAACACATCACCTCCAAACTAGGAGGCATCCGTGTGGTACTCAAGTCTTTGCAGACTGAGATTAAAGCGCTATGGTCACAAATAGACAAAGGCAGAGATGTCGATCTAGATTTCGCCCTCATTATGGACTCATCAGGACAACATACTGTTACGGATTCGTCACTTCCGTTGGGGTGGTTTGCATCCACTGTAAATATTTCTTATTCCATGTATTAATTATTGTTGTCATTTAAAGGGAATAGATATTTCTATTTTCAAAAGTTAATGTCAAAAGAAACAGGAAACCGGATCGGGAACCGGAAGATGAAGAAGAAGAGAGAGAAAAAGGGGCGGAGCGAGTGAAGTCAGACAAGAAGCGAGTTGTTTCAAGGTCCGGGGCAAACGTTGTCGAACGAAAGTCACGAGTGAACTTTCGGGGTTCCTGGGAAAGGAATGCCTGCGACAGAGTTGTTGTCGCTGTGACTGATCCACCTGCATGTCAGGTTTGGCGTGGGATTCCGAGGAATCACCGTCGTGTCGTTTCGACCTGAGTACGGGCAGTCGGCCATTTTGACTCGCGCGTCGAGCAAACTTTCCTTGCTTCGCGTCAGCCGTTTTCACCATTCAGACGTCTATCTGGGATGTGTGTGTAACGCAGATTTTGAAGGCAAACTTGAGGTTCACCGAATTGGAGCTGTAAAACAATCGTACCAGAGGGTGTGATTTCCCAGTCGCCTTGAGTGCGCCTTTTCGCCACCGTGGCAGATGACTATGCCTTGACACACAGGATGGGGTTCCACAAACCTAACTTCTCGCCTAGAGTTCGCCAGGGGAGTTATGGTAAATCAGGTGTGGAGAACAATGATTCATGGAGGCGACCTCGAGATGACTATGAGTACAAATCTGATACCACGACTTTTAGGGATCAGAAGACTACAGTTCCAAGACAGACTTATCTTCCAGGGGGCTCGAGGCAGACCACGAGTTTTTCCTCCAGGCCTACTTGCGCTTTTTGCAAGAAACCTGGGCATTTGATGTCCCAATGTTATGCCCTGGAAAGGAAAAATCAGGAGCGGAGTCAGATTAGTACAACTCCGAATGCATTGGCAAATGCGAGAAATCGTCGTTGGAGGAAAGTGCCTTGTGCCTTGTTCCCATGCCAAAGTTATGGCATCACAGAATGACCTTGCTCAAGAGGGTTACAAACCTTTTATTTCAGAGGCGTTGGTGTCACTGGATGGAGACTTGACTAACCAGAGACCTGTTAGGGTATTGAGGGACACAGGAGCACATCAATCTTTGATGCTGGAAGGCATTTTGCCATTGTCAGAGAAGACGGCAACTGGTGTGAGTGTTCTTTTACAGGGGGCTGGTGGCTGTGTTAAAGCTCCACTTCATGTCATCCATTTAAAGTCTGATTTGGTGTCAGGACCGGTCACCGTAGGTTTACACGCCACTCTTCCTGTGGAGGGAGTATCTTTTGTTATCGGGAATGATTTGGCCGGTGGTCAAGTTTCTGGTAACCCGATGTTTGTTGACAAGCCTAGTATGGAAAATAACACCGCACAGTTAGAGCAGGAGATCCCAAGTATCTTTCCATCCTGTACCGCGACTCGTGCTATGGGTAGGAAGCGCTCTGAAGAGAGGAGGAAGGTACTGACGTCACGCTTTGCACAGGCACGTCTTGTCAGGTACCCAAAAACTAAGTGTTAGCACACACAAGTCATGGATGGGGGCAATGTTGGCAAGCTCTTTGTAGGTGGACTGAACTTCAAAACAAGGGAAGTTGTTCTGGACTCTGTCTTCAGCCAATATGGACCACTCTTGGAAGTGCGGCTGATAAAACACAGGCAGACGCAAAAGTCAAGAGGGTTTGGCTTTGTCACGTTTGAAAACACCAAGGATGCCAAAGATGCCAAAGATGCAGAAAAGGACTTGAATGGCAAGGATTTGGATGGTCGGACCTTAATAGTAGAGAAGGCAGGCCATGGGCGTCGAGGCGGCTACAGAGGAGGAAAACGTAGTGGTAGTTTTGGTGGTGGCTGCAGTCGAGATTACTATGGAGGCTCCCAGAGTTACGGCAGCTCCCGCAGGGATAATTATCAGGGTAGTGGCCGAGAAGGAGACCGCTATTCCCGTGACTACAGTAACAAGCGCTCCAACCGTGATTATTATGAAAGTTAGGAAGAGTTTGAAGCACTGAATGCTGCGGAGCAGCCGAGCCCAGATTCCTACACGGATTAACCATGAACTCCACGTTCCTAAAGGCGTCCATGTAGTGAATACTTCCAGGCCTCACCACCCAACCACCATGAAACCTGGCTCTCAGCTCGGCCTCCCTAAAAAAGTGCTATAGACTTGCTTGACTTTGGATTTTTGAGCACAACCCCTTAACCTTCATTCCAAAAAATGTTTTTGCCTGCAAAGAACGTTTTCACTATGTTCAAACTTTTTATTGAGGGGGGGAGGTGTTACGGATTCGTCACTTCCGTTGGGGTGGTTTGCATCCACTGTAAATATTTCTGATTCCATGTATTATTATTGTTGTCATTTAAAGGGAATAGATATTTCTATTTTCAAAAGTTAAAAGTTAATGTTAAAAGAAACAGGAAACCGGATTGGGAACCGGAAGACGAAGAAGAAGAGAGAGAAAAAAGGGGCGGAGCGAGTGAAGTCGGACAAGAAGCGAGTTGTTTCAAGGTCCGGTTCGAACGTTGTCGAACGAAAGTCGCTGGTGAACTTTCGGGGTTCCTGGGAAAAGAATTCCTGCGACAGAGTTGTTGTTGCTGTGACTGATCCACCTGCGTGTCAGGTTTGGTGTGGGATTCCGAGGAATCATCGTCGTGTTGTTTCGACCCGAGTATGGGCCATCGGCCATTTTGACTCGCGCGCTTCGCACGTCGAGCAAACTTTCCTTGCTTCGCGTCAGCCGTTTTCACCATTCAGATGTCTATCTGGGATGTGTGTGTGTAACGCGGATTTTGAAGGCAAACCTGAGGTTCGCCGATTTGGGGCTGTAAAACAATCATACCAGAGGGTGTGATTTCCCAGTCGCCTTGAGTGCGCCTTTTCGCAGCTTCTGGCCGCGTGACCCTTTTCGCCGCTTTGGCCGCGTGCGCCTTTGTGCAGTTTTGGCGGCGTGACTGGGCCTGTCACCTGAACGGGATTCGGGTTTCGATTCAACATCGTTCTGACGATCGCTGGAGGGGATCAACTCTGAGCTCGAAGACGGGAATATAGAGACATTGGGGAATGTTCTTTTTCACTCACTTGGAGCACAGTGAGTTACTTTATACTAGCTGATGGTACCATCATAAGATATACATTGATTGTACTTTTGATTGCTATTATTGTTGTACTGTTATTCTTGTGTGATTTTTAATACAATATTTGTTTGTTGGTAACAATTGGTGTGGTTTCACCATTGATTTTTGACACAGAATAACACATTTTTCTGCCGTGACTCCTCTCGGGGCTCGGAGGTACACCGTGACCAGGGGGTCGGGGAAGAGCACGTAACAATACTGCAAATTGTTTATTTGTGACCAACCTAAGCCCCTAATAAACACAGGTTGGACCCCCTAACCTGACTAGGAACCAAAGAAGCACACTGACCCTATGCTTCCTAGTCAATTGATGCTTCCTAGTCAAGGCTGATTACAAAATTACAGTTTCCAGATCAATAATTCTAGTCCTACTTGGGCACACAGACCCTTCCCACCCACAATGCAACACAGCCCCCCCCCCCCCCCCCCCACTGGACCTTTGGCTCCTGCCAAAGCCACACAAAGTATCCAGGCCTTGGCACTCAAATATTCATTCAAACTGTGTAAAGGCGTATTGTTGGCAAGTTCGATGCTTGTACAAAATGATATGAGCAAAGAGATCAAGTTTGCATGTGATGCTTCGGCCTATGGGGTAGGAGCTATCATTACCTCCGCCACCAAAGGGGGATGGAGGTTATGTTTTCACCCCTGTCTGTCCGTTTATCCGTTTGTTTTTTTGTGAACAAGATATCTAAAAAAATTGTGGACGGATATGAAAATTATTAAATTTTTAAGTGATTCTTCACCATTGGGAGATGGGGCCAGAAATGATACATAGCAGGATATATCAAAAAGTTATGGATGGATTTGGATGAAACTTGGTGGACTGGTTGGGTGTCTGACAAGGACGATTCGATTCGATTTTGGTGAAGATTTGAATATGGATTCGGACATAAGATTTATTTAAATTTTCTAAGTGATTCTTCACCATTGGGAGACTTGGACAAAAACGATACTTAGCAAGAAATCTCAAAAAGTTATGGATGGATTTGGATGAAACTTGTTGGACAGGTTGTGTGTGTGAAAAGGAAGAATCGATTCAATTTTGGTGAAGATCCGGATCCGGATCCAGCTAGTATCATTTTTAAGTGATTCTTCACCAGTGAATGATTTTTTTTTTTTTTTTTTTCTTCACCAGTGAATGATATGGCCAACCAGGTGGAGGTATGCTCTCTACCGAGTGCCGTTCTAGTTTCCATGTGTTTTTGATAATGGAGAGGAGAAGCCAATTGTAACAAGTGATTGACTGATAACAAGCTGGATGAAATGAAGCTTCTCTAACTAATTCTGACATTGCTCTATATTTTCTTCCTGAACAGGGAAAGCTCAAGATGATTTGAAGGAGGAATTGTTGAAAAACTTCAGGACTATCAAAGACTACAACGCCTTGCCAGGAGAATGTACGAGACTTGATGATCGGTTTGTGGAACCCATAATTGTGAAGAGAAAACCAGGAATTGAGGCCGAATCCCCAGATCCTGAGATGATGAAACCATGCAGAGAGTACAATCTCAAGAAGATAAATGAAGATCGGGTCCCCATGGAAGACTTGTTTGAACAAAATGAGTCTTCGGTGCAGCACGTGACCAAGGTGGTGATGTTTGGTAGTCCTGGAATAGGAAAAAGCACGCTCTGTAAAAAGCTAGTTGTTGATTGGGCAGAAGAGGCTGAAAAGATGAAAAACAAGTTTGATTTTGTGATTCTTTTGAAATGTAGGAACTTGAACCACATATCAACTGAAACCACTCTGAAGAAGATTCTCCTGAATGAGTATCCCTCCCTGCAGGAGGTTGTTGATTATTTGATGGAAAATGCTTCCCGGGTCCTCCTGGTTCTTGATGCTCTGGATGAGATGAAATATCCTCTAGATTTTGACAACGTTTGTAAATCTCCACAAGAAGCAAACAAGATCGGGTCCATCATCGCAGGACTTCTACAGGGCACTCTTCTTCGTCATGGAACTCTACTGGTGACCACAAGACTCGTGGGTCTACAATGGCTCTACCATGTAGATTGTGATCCCAAATCTACTTGCACGGTTGAGATTGTGGGATTCTCTCATGAGAAAACCAAGGAATTTTTTGAGAAGTTCTACAGAAACGAGGATAAAGCAAAGCAGGTTCTTCAGCATGTGTCAGGAAATGAGGTTTTATCATCTCTTTGCTTTAATCCAGTTTTCTGCTGGATCACTGCTACTTGTATCGGCAGGTACTTTGATTCCCATGAAGGGAGCACACGTGACCCTTTACCCAAAACAATGACTGAACTTTTTTCTCTTTACCTTCACTTGCACTTGGAGCACCATGGAGGGAAATCCATCACCAGCTCTCCAGATTCACTTCTTCGTCTCTGCCGTTTGGCATTTCATGGAGTGAAGGAAAGAAAAATCTTGTTCAGTGAAGAAGATTTGAAGAGTGAAGGAATCACAAACATCCCTCCAGCATTTCTCTCTGAGGTTTTCCTGAAGACGGAAGTTGAAAGTGTTTGTCATTATGAATTCTTCCACCTGACTGTGCAGGAGTTTTTTGCAGCTCTCTACTTCCTCTTGCCTGAATGTGAAAAGTCTGTGGATGAAGTGTTTGTGAAGACCACAGACAAAGATGATACTCGCTTTAAGGTTGTTCAGCAGTTCCTCTCCGGTTTGTTTGCTGATAAACCGAGACGTACCCTTGGGAAACATTTCAAATTATCAACAAAACCAAAAGATAAAATCCATTCCTGGCTCGAAGAACACAAACACAAAGACTTGAATTGTTTCCACTGCGTGTTCGAGCTCCAGGGTGTGGAATTTACCAAAGCCATGATGGAGGATGTGGAGTTTGAAGATCTCACAGAGAACATGACCTCTCCTTTGGACTGCACCGTGGTGGTTTACGCTCTTCAAACAGCAAACAAACCCATGGATTCATGGAATGTCAAACTCGGCCCCATGGATCGCATACAAAGGATGAAGATTCTAGCTCCAGCCTTCCCTCTGTGTGAAAGTCTCCGGTGAGTATTTTTCTGTTTCCCGCAAGCTGCACCATATCACATTCTTCATGAGTTTTCACTCTTTAAAACGTGCACTTCAAGTAATAACAATGGACGTTTGAAGCAGGAGGAGGCCATGCCACCCATTGTCTGTATTACACCAACACCAGTTTAAATATACTAGGGCATGCCCGTACTATATATATATCTAAAATTATATCCCCCCCCTCTATTTACATGAAATGGTTTGGTCCAAAGCGAACGGCTTGCGAGTACGGTGACAATCCCCCCCCCCCCCCCCCTCTATTTACATGAAATGGTTTGGTCCAAAGCGAACGGCTTGGGAGTACGGTGACAATCCCCCCCCCCCCCCCCTCTATTTACATGAAATGGTTTGGTCCAAAGCGAACGGCTTGCGGAGTTTGGTAAAGAAATCGCCATAGCGTGCACAAACGCGCAGGAAAGCAAAAGAATCGCAAATTAGTTTTAATTAGTTTTAAAACATAGTTTAACGCCAACATAGTTTGCCAACGTGAAATAAATGAATACGCTCTCAAATGTGCCGTCCGAGGCAGAGTCTGTTCGCCACGTTCGGCACACGTGATAGCTCGCTGCTCTCTGATTGGTTGAATCGTTTTTTGGACATAGCTCGGTAACTACTTGTCCGATTAATATGAAACCTTGAAAAGGCACATCCTCAGGTCCCCAGCAATATACCTGGCAAGTTTAAAGTATATCGGACCCGTGGTTGTCGAGAAACAGCGGTCACAGACATACAGAGATTACTGGAATTATAGATAGATGGTTGCAGGGGCCGGGAGGGTTCCAAATTTATCCCACTCCTTAACAACAATTTGTTGCGGGAGGGTCAAGTTCAAAGTGCACGGATCACTGAAGACGGCAATCGAACCCTCACTTCCACACACCTTATTCAATTGTGTGCCGAGTGGTTTTGCACGGTGTGGAAAGCGGCGTTAACCCACGAGATTTATGGACCTGAGTCTAGCCAAATTCGGTCTCGAATGATGCTAGGCCAATTGGTGGAAGGACGTACCGAACAGGTTGGAAAGAAATCAAATGTACAGCCTTTTATTCAGAAGGCACAGAGAAACAGAGACGAAGATACACCTTAACAATGCTTACCTATCATAATAAACCCCACTGGCGCCTTCACTCTCTGACACACACACTCAGAGAATAACACTGGTTAAAAGGGCGTACCGATGTACGTGCTGGGATTCCTCACAATTGGCCACGGGGTCTGGTGTGCGCGGCTCGCAGTTCGATGACGTCGGGTCCGCAGGACGAACCGCCGCCTCGAAGTTGGCACGGACGAACTCAGCACAGGTAGATGAACTTCAGCGCAGGTGAGTCGTGTAGAAATTGCCAACGCTTGCGGGTCAGCCAGATGGCGCAAAAGATCGGCGCAGACGCGATGGGTGTCTGGCGTCGAACAAAGGCCAAACACGTGTCGTGGAAGAAACGAAAAGGCAAGCGAGGTCTCGTCGGGGGCGTGGCGAAAAGGGCAAGAGCTCAGGTGTGTCCTCCGTGAAGTCCCGGAAGCAAGAGAATCATGTCGTCCACGAGGCAAAGAGAGAACAGAGCAGGAGGTCATCGACGTGGCGAAACCCCAGGCAAAAGAGAATGAAATTGCGATCCGCGTGGGCTTTTACCAGATCCGCCCACGCCCCTCAAAATGTTCCACAGCCTCCCATTGGCTGAGGCTTGTCGCATCATGTCGACGGGTTCCCGGCTCGCCATTCGTCATGTTGGCCATGCTTTTGGCCACGCCTTTCTGCACATCTGGTGTTATGGCTTCTCCCAGCGACACGAAGGCTTGACATCCTGCCTAACTTCAACGCATATTGGTTTTGATTACTACACAATGGGAAAGGGCTAATCTGTACATTCAATAGAAAATAACTGACTAAAGCAGGCTACATGTTATCGTGCAATTGACTATAGGGGGTTTGCCTTTATGGCACAACCACAACACTACCCCCTTCTTTCACCAAGACTCGACCCGAGTCGTCCACATGGAGCGGCTGGGGTGAGCTGGCATTCTTTTAAACATTACTTTTAGTGAGACACGTAGATGTGATTTCCCTAACATTTTTTACTCTAATTCCAGTATGTGCAACATTTAAAAAAAATTTTTAAAACATTTAAATGTACATTTTTAAACTAAATATGTCCCTCCTAATGCATTGAGAAACTACCTCACAGATTCACACCCACAACCTTATACTGTTCACGTATTGCCGGAATTTTGAAACTAAACACATAACTGGTGGGCAACATTTTTACATTTTACACTAAACACAATTTATTTTACAAAAACTATGACCCAGGACCTGGACTTGAGGAATAAAACTTGGAGAATTTGATGCTGGAGTTATCTTCTTGTTTCTTGCCTTGGTAGGCGGGCTAACAAAACCGGCTGGCCCTGACTGGCATACAGGCCATTTGAAGATCAGGGCCATCTAAATCTTCACAATTGCACACATGGATCACTCTTTTTATTTACGAGCAGGGCCACTTGACAAGTGGTCCAAATGTGTGGCGTTAATGCCACTCAACAGGTGATCCATGTGTGGCAAAATGATGAGGGAGCCAAGAGGTGCAACCATGGAGATGGGAGTGGCCACTGAGCCAGTGGTCCATAATGTGATGGATGGATGGATGTGAGTGTGGATGGCAGCAAGATGCTGTGACGGCAAGGTAAGTCCTCTTGATGGTCCTTGATCGGGCAGGAAGAGAAGACGCAACGAGCAAAACAGGAAAAGACACTGTGGCACATGCAAAACACAGGTATGACAAGCGGGTGAGAGGAACGCCGGCAGAGTGAAGTCGAGCCTGGCCCTACCCGTTCGTGCCTCCCACCGTTAACTGCACTACCCTAGCCCTCCTTTTATTTACTATTCGTCTCTACGTCTTGTCTCCCACGTCCCCTCTTTATTCCAAATTAGTCCCCATCTCCCCCCAGGTTCTCCCAGGAAGGAAAGGCAGAATGAACACAATGTTTCGTGCTCACATCGTGATGCATCTCACCAATCAAACATTGAGTTTGCACATTGGTGTGAAATCTATCCCCTTGTGGATGGCTGTGGATGGTGCGAAGGGGTCTTCACAAAATTCTAACTACTCTAACATCATTACACATTTTAATCTCCCCGGGGTTGTACCCTGCCAATCGGCCTTCTTTAAACTATGTGGTTCGAAGAACCCGAATTCCCATTTCCCACGCTGGGGTGCCCTCCCAATTTGGGTCTCACCCCACAAATTTTTCTATTTGTGCCCTCGCACAATTTCAGGGCTGGGTCGTGTGGCTCTACCAGAAGGTCTACCGACATACACCCCTCCGTTCACTGGAGCTGCCTCCCGAGCTTGGCTGCTCCTCACTCTAACCTACCTGGGGAAGGCCCTCCCTGGCGCTTACCCCCTGATGCCCACCTTGGCATTGGACAACCCGGGTCCTTTCCCTGGATCCTCGGGACCCACTCACTAACCTAACTGGCTCCCTGAACCTACCTGCGGCCTTACCTGGCCGACGAGCTCTCGGTGACGGAGTGCCCCAAATAACTATTTCTACTAATTAAGCCACACGCCCAGCCATTCCACTGCCTCCTGCACCTCACAAAAAAAAACTATTTCCACAATCAGCACCACAGGTGTCAATATCCAGGTAATTTACCTACACCCTCTATCTACCTTTAAACTACCCCGCCGGGTCTCCCTGAATGGGTTCCACTCCCCCATTCAATCCTTCGCACCATGCATTTCACACCATTCATTCCACACCATTTATTTGCATACCAAATATTTTCATACCACAACACAATTCCTTCTATTCTCAAACACAGCATCATCTATTTAACTAACTTCCCCTATCACTCGTGCTTCCCCCTGTCATCCCTTTACACTATGCACACCCCTTTGTTAACAACAAGCTAAACTCTCTGCATCCCCTCTACAGATCATTGTCACTACTTAAATCTTGTCCCTATGGTCTCTCTAGATCCCTAACCATTATCCTAGCCCTCCCTCAGATAGTGCTTCGGTGCCCCCATTGAGCAACCATTGCTGGCCCCTCCATGGGCCTAACAATGCTATCCCCCTAAACTAGTGCTCATGGGCCCCGTGCACATGGGGAATGGTCTCACTAACATACCCCCACATGGGGGGCACTTACTTTCCCCAGTCCTCGAAACTATGAGCCCCCATCTATGGAGGTACTTGGTCGTGGCTCGGCCTCTAAGGGCCGAGCGATCCATGCGGGTGATTGGTCGCCTATATGGGGTGATATCCGGCCAGCATTGATGATCCGAGGGGGGGGGGG
Organism: Myxine glutinosa; assembly: GCF_964187855.1. NCBI lineage: Eukaryota > Metazoa > Chordata > Myxini > Myxiniformes > Myxinidae > Myxine > Myxine glutinosa. Next base: position 410,799,577 of record NC_136261.1, on the reverse strand, counting down.
GGGGAATTGGTGGTCCCAGGTGCCAGGGTCCATCCCTGTGCGGGGCCCTGCGGTCCCACGCACGATGACCCAACAGGCCACAGTTACAAAACCTCACCTGGTAAGGTGCGTGGCTGCGAAACACCAAATTTCCCCTGAAAACCCGCAAATTGCTCTTGCTGCGGTACGGCGCCAACAACACCGTGCGGGTCCCGGTCCTTGCGGGACCGACGCCGCACCGATTCCCTCCGGTCCCCACGGTGCACCACCTATTTGGGGCTCGCGTCTCCTATTCGTCCCACTGACCCCTATCCGGGTCGGTGTCGATGCCTGAGATGGTCGATTACCCCTCGCATCCCATTCCATACTTGCACACTCTGGTGCGCACACTCTCTCCACACACTCCGTAATCGCACACACCAGTGCGCAAACTCTCTCCACACACTCCATAATCGCACACACCGGTGCGCACACTCTCTCCACACACTCTGTAATCGCACACACCGGTGCGCACACTCTCTCCACACACTCCATAATAATCGCACACACCGGTGCGCACACTTCCTCCACACACTCCGTCTCATTCGTAACCCTCACAATGGGCCCTACAACCCCGAACCCCCAGGTCTGGCCTTTCTCCCAAGCTCGCCGAGCACACGCTCGCACTAAACACATTCCTGATATCACTACTCACCTCGGGACTCACCTCTTCAAGAACCTGCAATCTTTCTATTTGATTAACAGGCATTTCACCACGGTCCGAGCACCACGATCGCACACATTCCATCAATTCCTTCCCTAATTCATTCTCCGTCTCTCCTTCTGTCTTTTCAATTTCAATTATTCCTCCTTCTACCTTCTCCAGCTTCTGTTTCACCTCTGTTATTTCCCGTTGTGCCTCTACTATTTCCTGCTCGAACTCCACCTTTGTCGGTTCCGCTACCTCCCGCATCAATATTTGCATTGCCCCAGTGAGTTTGGCCGTGCTGTCCTTCAGCCCTCGCTGGACGCTCATCTCACTCCGCTTTACCTCGTCACGTGCACCCGCGAACTCCTCGCTCATTCTACGCCCAAACTCCTCCCCCATGGTGTCCATCCGATCACCCACTTTGTTCATTTCCCTGGTTGATTTCTCACTCATCTTTTCCATTTTGCACCTTGATTCTTTTATTTCTTCCCTCTTCTCGACCATGTATGCCCAAATTTGCGCCATAAATAGGCCCATATCCATTGGCACCACGGGCTCAACCCCTCCGGCCGGCCCCGGGTGCGAATCGACGCCTCCTGTTGCACCCTCATTAACTCCTTCATCCAATTGTTCATGCTGGTACTTGGTCAATAATTCCTCATCGTCTACATTTTCTATACCCACCGGAACCTGTTCGTCTTGGCCCGACATCATCCAAATTTAATTTTAATTTTGTTTTCAATTTGTTTTAAACTAAATTTCCACTCGCTCGTAATTTCGCAGTACACGAAACGTACTGCAGGTCCAATCCCACTCCCGGACACCAATTTGTTGCGGGGACCCGAGGTATGAGGGGCCGCGGCGGTGAGAGCATCGAATCCTAACCACTAGACCACACCTTATTCAATTGCGTGCCGAGCGGTTTTGCATGGTGTGGAAAGCGGCGTTACCCCACGAGATTTATGGACCTGAGTCTAGCCAAATTCGGTCTCGGATGATGCTAGGCCAATTGGTGAAAGGACGTACTGAACAGGTTGGAAAGGAAACAAATGTACAGCCTTTTATTCAGAAGGCACAGAGAAACAGAGACGAGATACACCTTAACAATGCTTACCTATCATAATAAACCTCACTGGCACACACACACACTCAGAGAATAACACTGGTTAAAAGGGCATACTGATGTACATGCTGGGATTCCTCGCAATTGGCCACGGGGTGTGGTGTGCGCTGCTCGCAGTTCGATGACGTCTGGTCCGCAGGACGAACCGCCACCTCGAAGTTGGCACGGATGAACTCAGCACAGGTAGATGAACTCCAGCGCAGGTGACTCATGTAGAAATTGCCAATGCTTGCGGGTCAGCCAGATGGCGCAAAAGATTGGCGCAGACGCGATGGGTGTCGGGCGTCGAACAAAGGCCAAACACGTGTCGTGGAAGAAACGAAAACGCAAGCGAGGTCTCGTCTTGTGCATGGCGAAAAGGGCAAGAGCTCAGGTGTGTCCTCCGTGAAGTCCCAAAAGCAAGAGAATCGTGTCGTCCACGAGGCAAAGAGAGAACAGAGCAGGAGGTCGTCGACGTGGCGAAATCCCAGGCAAAAGAGAATGAAATTGCGATCCGCGTGGGCTTTTACCAGATCCGCCCACACTCCTCAAAATGTTCCATATCCTCCCATTGGCTGAGGCTTGTCGCATCATGGCAATGGGTTCCCGGCTCGCCATTGGTCATGTGGGCCGTGCTTTTGGCCATGCCTTTCTGCACATCTGGTGTTATGGCTTCTCCCAACGACACGAAGGCTTGACATCCTGCCTAACTTCAATGCATATTGGTTTTGATTACTACACAATGGGAAAGGGCTAATCTGTACATTAAATATAAAATAACTGACTAAAGAAGGCTACAGGTTGTCGTGCAATTGACTATAGGGGGTTTGCCTTTATGGCACAACCGCAACAATATAAATACATTAAGCTATATACTTGATTAATGTCACTGGGAAGATTGGAGAGGGGGGAGGAAAGGTGTTTATATCTCTCACAATATTGACTTCTACAGGGCACTAAACAAATGTATCCAACTTTTATCTACAAATGTTTCACATTCCGATACTTCCCTCAGTGTCGCTATTCGTTCGTTCAACCTCTAGATAACATTCCTCAGATGAGCCAGTTCTTCACACTTCTTACATCAATGGCCACCTTCTCTACACACTATCACTGATATTGCTCATACAAACAGATTGCCCAAAATACAAACATTTTTTGCCCAAATGATTGCCCAAAATACAAACATTTTTGCCCAAATTATTGCCCAAAATACAAACATTTTTGCCCAAATTATTGCCCAAAATACAACATTGTTTCCCAAATTATTGGCCAAAATACAAACATTTTTGCCCAAATTATTGCCCAAAATACAAACATTCATCGCACCGTTTATAATCCTCTTCAATTATCACACCCTTGTTCCCTGATTGGCTAGATCTACTCTTAACTTGTTTCCCAACCATGCTTGCACTAACAAAATGTCCACTTAACGAGAAGAGAAAAACAATTAGGCTTGAGACACATGCTTCAAAATCAAAACAAAAAGCATCTGAAAATGCAAAGCACGTCCGCATCCATTTGTATGTAGACTTATTCTTATTCTTATTCTTATTCTTATTCTTATTCTTATTCTGATTCTTATTCTTATTCTGATTCTTATTCTTATTCTTATTCTTTTTCTGTATGAGCAAAATAACGAAAACAGTTTTTAAAAAACAGAAAATGAAAATTGATGATTTTATGCAGCCTTCACCTCTGAGCTTTAGATCTAAACTAGAGCAACACTCTTCGACGTCACGACGTCGACTGATATGCATTCGCCCACACAATTACATCATTATAATACTTGTACAAAGTTTGCTTTAAATCCATTCAGCTGATCTCAAGTTGTCACATTTTTACCTGACCTGACATGACCTCTGACCTTTGGCCTTTGAGAAAAGAAATAAAACCAGAGAATTGTCTGAGGAGGTCAGACAGAAGATTGTAGCCAAGCATGGACAATCTCAAGGCTACAAGTCCATCTCCACAGACCTTGATCTTCCTGTGTCCACCGTATGCAATGTTGTCAGGAAGTTTAAGGCCCATGGCACTGTAACCAACCTCCCTGGACGTGGCCACAAGAAAAATCTTGATTGAAGATTGCAGCATTGTTCGAATGGTGGAGAATGCACCTCAATCAACTGCCAAACATATTCAAGCTGATCTTCAGACACAAGGTATGACAGTTTGAACTCGCACCATCTGTCGCCAACTTACTGAAAGGGGGTTCTATGGTAGGAGACCCAGGAGGACCCCACTGCTGAGAGAGAGTGAGACATAAGAAAGCCCGACTGGAGTTTGTCAAAGCACACCTGAACAAGCCAAAATCCTTCTGGGAGAATGTCCAATGGACAGATGAGACCAAATTAGAGCTTTCTGGGAAAGCACATCATCTCCATGTTTACAGAAAACAAAATGAAGCCTTCAAAGAAAAGAACACCTTCCCTACAGTCAAACATTGAGGAGGTTCAGTGATGTTTTGGGGTTGCTGTGCTGCCTCTGGCACTGGGTGCCTTTAATGTGTGCATGGCATCACGATATCAGGAGATTACCAAGACATTTTGGAGCTCAATGTTGAAGCCAGTGTCAGAAAGCTGGGTCTCCTTCGAGTGTCATGGGTCTTGCAGCAGAACAATGACCTCCAACATACTTCAAAAAGCACCCAGGAATCGTTCAAGACAAAATGCTGAACTGTTCTGAAATGTCCAGCAATGAGTCCAGATCTAAATCCCATTGAACACCTGTGGGAAGATCTGAAAACAGCAGCTGGGAGAAAGTACCCTTCAAATCTGGGAGAACTGGAGCAGTTTGCACAAGGAGAGTGGGAAAAACTGCCAGGAGAGAGGTGGAGGAAGCTCATTCATGGCTATTAGTCCATGGGCCCAGACCCAAAATTTCACGTATCGGTACCAGCTGGGTGGGCAAATTCTAGTTGCCATTTTTTAATAGTTCAACATCCCTGGAGTATATTTTGATATGATAACCTTGCCAGAGAGGTAGCTTATGAGTAATTATCATGTCTGAATGGGCACACCCTCTGGCAGAACCAAAAATGCACTTTCACCGGGTATAATCATTTACAGCTTTGCTACCTCCCCCAAAAGTATGATATTTCTGTCTCAAATGTGTTAGTCTGTTGTAGAATACATTTACATTGCATGAAATTCAAGAACAACATCAGACATTTCCACATTTTTACTCTTTGCCTTCAAAACACACACAAAATTAGGGTACATGTACATGGTAATGGATTGCATTGGTGAAATTCTACTCCCAGGATATGCCAACTTCCATGTCAATTGTTTCTACTGCAAGGCATCATGAAATAGAAGTATAGGTGCTGTGATATTTATAACTGTCTCTTATTTGCAGAATGAAATCATAGATTCAATCTCCATTGCATCACTCATCATCACCATCATCGACATCGATATCTGTTAGTTCTGCAACCAGTTCTTCCTCAATTGGTTGGTTTCCACAGGTTTTTAGTTTGCACATGTTTGTGCACTTCAAACCATTGCTGAGACATGGGCACTCAGGTAATGTGCAAGACTTCACACATTGACAGGATAAGAACTGCAATACAGCTTCTGGTGCTGGTGACCCACGCATCCACACGATGGCCAGTTTGCCATCATCATCTATGGTCCATCCATGGTCCTTGGGACTTGGTACAAGGGGTTGACATTGTAAAGATCGTCTCCAGATGGCAGCTTGATAGTTGGCACGAAGAACATGCATGTACAGGCAATCTTCACAAGGTGGTAGTTGACTGGACTCTAGTTGACCATGTCTGGTGCAGAAAAGTTGGTAGCGGAGTGTATTCACATCTGATGTGCTTGTACAAGGCACATACATTCGACAAGTGATTTCTTGCAGCTTCTGAAACTGCTCTGCAGACACATCCCATGACTGTCCAAGCTCACAGAAAACCTTCTGGTAGATCTTTTCAGACTTCATTTGCTTTAATGTGCCCATCTTTCCATGGCCTGCAAAGGCACTGACTGTATCACAGCCAGTGAAGGCATGCATACCAATGATTGCATTGCAGACACTATCTCCCAGGGACTGACCTAGCTTAGTAATGTCAAGGAACCTTGTCCGGTTTTGGGTTCCACATTTCTGGTACATGGGACATGGTATTTCTTTTCTGAAGCCCAGACACAGAACAAGCACATCTGTATCTTCAGCAATGAAGACCACTGCCTTGTAGCCAGACTCTGCTGCACGAAGAGCATGCAAAAGCATACGGGTATCTGCTTCTTCCTGGGTTGATTTCAACTCTTTGAGCTCCTCTCAGTGTTCCCCACTGATTTTAAAGCAGGTCTCCTCACAAGTAACATACAAGGTTTTGTTCTGAAGTTTCTCTCTATATTTGTGTTCCTTCCATTCATTCACCAGGAACTTGATCAGACTGGCTTTGTTGGAAGAGCTGCTTAGTAGTTTTCTCCACTGCTGGATGTTATGGCCAGGTGCAATGCTCCTAAACTGGATGCCTGTATCTGCACCTCTGCTAGCTCTTTCAGCGTCCTTAATAGATGTCTCTGAATCAAAAACAAAGGTTCTGTAATATTAACAGTGAAATAAAGAATTGTGGAGACAAAATACTTTCGTCAATTTCAACTTATTTTTAGAGGTAATTGTGAGTTATTTGAAAAAAGTGCAAGAGTGCCGATATTTTTGGCCACGACTGAAATATACACACACACACACACACACACACACACACACACACACACACACACACACACACACACAGACACACATTTAATTAATTGTACAGTATCGGTTGTTCCTAAACTTAAATAATTTAAAGGATTGTTGTAAATGATGTTAATTTCACAACATCCCATATTCAACTTTATTTAAATTGTAAACCTCAAACATAGTTTCTCCACCTAAAGCAAGAACCTTAACCAGTAAGCAATTGACTAGTTTCCCGACTGCATGGATCATCAGCTGGGCACCGTTCTTCCTCGAGGTTTCGATCCTTTCAGCCCAGGAGCTCTTCAAACGGCGGATCCACAACCTCGATCGTGGATCCACATCAATAGATGGTACATCAGTAGATCCACAACCTCAGTTGCGTCCAGGCAGTCAGTCAACCCATCGATGCAACATCACTTATTCCAACTTTACTCGCAATAGGATTTAATGTATTATCATATATTTATAACTTTCCTTACACACTCTATAATATGATAATATCATTAAATCATGCACATCTGACCTTAAATACATCAATCTACTAACTAGCACGACCACACCACCTACATCTGGATCAAACTGCACTTCGAATGTTCAAACTGTCACCTATAACGGTTTTTGGCATGCTGCCGTATCCTAGCAACCACTGATTCCTAGCAACATTGATTTGTAGTATATTTAATTATTATATTGTATTGTATTTACATAAAGATCTCATGAATAATATTATTACTATTCGTATTGTATTTTACTAATTCGATTTTGTGTCGTTTTGTGATATTAAAGAAAACTTGTTTTAATCGACCGACTGTAGCTCCCTGCGCTAACATACGTCCGACTAGTTGTTGTAATTTATTGACCAGTTCAGAGCTGTGTGTGGTTGCTCTCACAGTCCTAATTATTTCACCTGCAACCGTACCATAAAATAGCTTTTTGGGAATGTTGCTGTCTAAGAAAGGCATCCGGACAATGTGGAATGGAAAGGCATCTCGTTTAGCAAATTATTTGGTGTGAAATTTATTATTATGGTTGTCAATTTGTAATTCTAAAAAGGAAACTGAAGTGGAAGTTTGGTTTTCCTTTTTTAATTCAAGTTCTTTTGCATATATGTATATCATCATGAAGCTGCTCAAATATAAATCCATCATTAATTGCCAACAAATCATCAATGAACCTGAAGATGTTTCCGCATCTTCGTGCAGTTGTTAATTTATTCCTGCACATGTTCTGGACCCAATCAAACTCGTACATGTGCAGAAACAAATTTGCAAAGAAAGGGGCTGGATCTGAACCCGTGGGTATGCCCACTGTGTGCTGGAGTATCTTGTTGCCAAATGTAAAGAAACTGTTGTTTAGCGGGAATCGAATACTTCCTTTGAGTTTACTTTTTGAAAAACTACATGAATATTGATTATCCTTTACAGACCAGTGTGCTCTGTTTTGATATACATTAATGTATACTTTATTACCTCCTGCATTAACCGCTGTTGAAACCAAAGCATTCAGAATCATTGGAATCTCCCGCGATGAAGCTAACTCCAAGGGCCTCTCACTCACTCACCGCAGGCAGGTTGGTGGTCTTTCCGTCTTCTACCGACTCCTCTCCGGCCTTGCCCCCCCAGCTCTCTCTGGGATCTGTCCCCCAAATATTCCTACAGGTCGCACAAGATCTGCCTGCAACCCTCTTATGGTTAAACTGCCAAAATCAAGACTCTGTGCTCACCTTCACTCCTTCATTCCTCTTTTCTCCCACCTCTGGAACAAACTCCCTCACTCTCTTCAATCCCACTCCACCCTCCAGGTCTTTAAAACAGCTGTTCACCACCATCTCTTATCTTCCCCCATCCAAAACGTTGATCTTTACTACCCCTGCTAATTTCACCCCAATTCCACTTTTTTGAAATACCAAGTTCTGTCCTGGAAGTCCTTGGTGTCCTTGTGTTTTATACTTCCCCCCCCCCCCCTCCCCTTCCCACGCCTCCTTCCCCCCAAGCTCTCTCCCTTCCACACATCTCCCTGCTCTCAAATGTTGTGTTTGTGTGCTTCCCCTTCTCTCCCCATCTTGTCTTCCGCTCCCTCTTTTTATATATTTTGTTTGTCTGGTTGTTTTGCTTGTGAAATAAATGTTAGCTCTTTCACGAGCCTCGATTCAGTATACAAAAAAAAAAAAAAAAAGCCTTTATCTACTGCTCTGTCCAATGCGGTTACTAGCTTGTCATGTGGAATGTTTGTGTACAATATGGAAAAATCTAAAGTTGAAAGACATTTTGCCTTACCCTTGTTGTTAATGTTATGGATACTGTCGATTACCGGTTTGGAATTGTCAATGATCCAGAATTTCTTAATACCAGAATAAAACTTCACTTTTTCATGGTAGTTTTTTAAGCATTTATAGATTAGTTTCATTGCCGCTGTTATACTGCCCATGTTATACATGGGCAGTATAACACACACTCCCAACTTCCTGGCGAACACTTCAAAATCTTGCGAAGTTGATTTTGATCTTCCGACCTCAGGCTTGATGAGAATTTCCTCATATTTTGTACACAAGCCTTTGGTAGGCCTGGATCACTTTTGTCGGCCTTTTGTAGGCCTGGAGCCTAGAGCACTTTTGCGCACTGCTCTCACCTCAATACTGTCTAGCCTGGGTTTGAATCTGTATCAGCGGCACAGCTGCGCCCCCTGCGAACGTTGATACCCACAACCACGTCGTACTCTATACGAAGGAAGAATAATTTTTACACGTTGACTCTATCCCAATCACTAGTCCCACCTCACTCTCTGCCTCATCTCTCAACAGATTTGATGGGCAGTTTATTGGTGATGAAGGTTTGGAGATTCTGATGAAGTCCCTGGTGAGCAAACCAAACCGACTAAAAGTATTCGGGTGCGTACCTGTGTCACATTCAGATGAGTACCTGTGTTTGGATCATTGGGATGTTTGTAAATAAGCGTTTTCCCTTTGTAATTCAAGATGTGATTTTAATAATTATTTTATGTTTAGATTCTCCGAAGGCAAATGCCTTGTTGTGGTTGTGGGAATGCATCCCGGGAAGAATATACATGAACACGTAGGAATTCCCAAGGCGATTATTTATTTAGTTTGTGTCCAGGTAGATCCTTGCACTGTGTCCAGGGGTTTGGTCGTGAATGCGTTGTGATTAGCCTGTCTTGTCCCCTGTCTGATCTTCCTCTTCTCTACCCACTTTCAACCTTCTCAATCCGCCATCGATCCGCTTCAACAATCTCAAACCACCCATAACAGTATCAATGTGATGCTATGAGAAAGGGTAAACATCATCTTTCCTGTATCTCATTCGGTGTAAAATACCAGATGAGAAAGAGGGGCAGGAATCGGAGGAAAACAATCAAGTACCTGGACCGGTAAATATCTTGGTGTACATTCCTTCAGTATCAAATGTATCAAAAAATGTACAATTGATTCCTTCAAATTCCCATTCTTCCCAAGAAACGATCTGCAATTAGTTCCCATGAACAGCAGTCAATACATTATATATTACAACCTTTCAGGAGTTAGCTCTACAAGGTGTTAAAATGATTCAACCACCTGATAACCGCAGGATGATGTAAATTTAATAATTAAATAAGCGAATAATAATTATAGCTGTGGTGAAAATACAATATTGTTACGGTGGACTACTGGATGGACACAGAGTCAAATCATCCATCTGAACGGTCACCTATTTAGCGATGGAGAATCCTTAGGACTGCGATGCCATATACGGGGAAAGCCCAAAAGATCGATAATTCGGTTCCCAATGGAAAAATAACTCCAACGAGCCGGCCACCTGCGATGTGTTAGTCAGTTTGAAAAGGTGGGGGCTGATAAAAGACCCTCGACTAACCTCCTCACGAACCACCTAATGAAGGGTTTCCATGCCAATTTTCTAACAATCACTGCTTTAATTATACCGTTAAATACTGTCCTGTCCGTAGCTAGTTAAGACCAGCCTTGGATGAATAGCCGAGACAGTTTTACTCCCGAGGCGACCAGCCGAATTTATAGCGGTTATATTTGGCGCAGGAGGGAAGAGATACGAAATATTTATCTCACAAAACACACGGGTTTATTCTGAAACCACAAACAAGTAAACACAATGCGCTCTTCTTCTTCCTCTTGAGAGCCAATCACCGAACGTCCCTCTCAGTTCGCCCCGCCCATAACCTCTGGGCTAATCATGTCCCTCAGGGGCGTGGACTGTTTCCTATGGTCCTTTAGAGGCGGGGCTTAGTCCGATCGGCAATGTTCTGGTTCCGTCGGCGGTTGTTGTCGTTAAACGGAGGTTTTGCATGGCCAGCCTTGGAAATGTAAAACTTATAAAGAGAAAGTTACAGAGGGAAATCACATACTGGGGAAAACTAACCTTAATCCCTAACTAGTTATTACTGCTTCACCCCTCGTGTGAAGTCATAAACAATGTTAAGCTACAGTCTCCCTACTTACGTACATCGAGATTTCACCTCTGCGTCCACGGTCCATGCTATAATTATACAATCCTACCTTTACTATGCGATTCCATCATCTACTCCCACAAACGTAACAATACTTTAAATTCCAGACTGACAATTCAGGAATAGAAGACCTGGGTTTATTTAAAATTAAGTGAAGGGAAGAACAAGAAGCAATTATTGTGATTATTCTCTGAGCATCTATGTTCCCATGCACCCATGATATACCGATGGCTTGAAGCCTTACCTTCTTAATGCCCCAATCACACTCGCACTCACACACACTGAGACACGATTGAGGTCATGAAACAGAAAGAAAATCCCACACTTGTTGCTGGTTCACAGAGCTGCACAACTCTCATTAAAATAAAATATGAAGACAGTTTACAAAGACGAATCATTTTAAGTAAGGAAGGATGGTGAGGATTCAGACACATTACGGAAGGGGGAGGAACTTTTAATCTCTTCTGAACACATTTTGACACATGTCCTGTCATTCTAGACAGCGACGAAACACTTATGCTAGACGTTTATTCATCTAACTAGCAAAAGTACCCGGTGTTGTCGGGTAACAATGAGTTGCTTCCTGACAGGAATATACGCAATCTGGGTCCATCATCGAGAGGGAATTTAAAAAATAGATCGCAGGTACAGCGATGCAGTGGAGTGACACCCTCTCCCAGTCTCCCATGGAAGTTACACTTACAAACTGATGACAAAGTACCAGGCTATGCCTCTGTAACAGTAACACACATGCGCATAGTAACACACACGCACATAGTAACACGCACGCATAGTAACACACACACACACAGTAACACACACACACACACACACACACACAGTAACACACATATATACACACAGTAACACACACACACACACATGCATAGTAACACACACACACATAGTAACACACACACACACACACACACACACAGTTACACACACACACTTAGTAACACGCACACAGAAACACACACACGCGTGCACACACAGTAAGACACACACAGTAGCACACACACACACGCGCGCGCACACACAGTAACACACACACAGTAGCACACATACACACACACACACACACACATAGTAACATATGCACACACAGTAACACCAGAGTTTCCATTAGGCGCTGCGGGCCACCCACAAAGAGGGGCCTCCACATCAGCTAAAGCATCTTTAAAGTCGAGTTGTGCAACATAGACATTTCCAATAACACTATCCTGCATGCCGACCTCCTCGTAATCGCTTCACCGACGGATTTAATCAAAGACATCATGTTGCACTTCACAACCACATGGTATATCTTTCTGTAAATCTCCATGAGGATGAAAAATACAATAAAACACGTGAAAACCGGACCTTTTGTGGTTTCCTTTTGTCTATAAGAGACTTGGTCAGTAAGAGAAAATGCACCGCTTCCTGTCAAGCGACTTGGTCTCCTTTTGTCTATAAGAGAGTTTGTCTCCTTTTGTCTATAAGAGACTTGGTCTCCTTTTGTCTATAAGTCTTGGTCTCCTTTTGTCTATAAGAGACTTTGTCTCCTTTTGTCTATAACAGACTCGGTCTCCTTTTGTCTATAAGAGACTTGGTCTCCTTTTCTCTGTAAGATACTTGGTCTCCTTTTGTCGATAGGAGACTTGGTCTCCTTTTGTTTATAAGACTTGGTCTCCTTTTGTCTATAAGACTTGGTCTCCTTTTGTCGATAGGGGACTTGGTCTCCTTTTGTCTATAAGAGAGTTTGTCTCCTTTTGTCTATAAGAGACTTGGTCTCCTTTTGTCTATAAGTCTTGGTCTCCTTTTGTCTATAAGAGACTTTGTCTCCTTTTGTCTATAACAGACTCGGTCTCCTTTTGTCTATAAGAGACTTGGTCTCCTTTTCTCTGTAAGATACTTGGTCTCCTTTTGTCGATAGGAGACTTGGTCTCCTTTTGTTTATAAGACTTGGTCTCCTTTTGTCTATAAGACTTGGTCTCCTTTTGTCGATAGGGGACTTGGTCTCCTTTTGTTTATAAGACTTGGTCTCCTTTTGTCTATAAGACTTGGTCTCCTTTTGTCTGTAAGAGACTTGGTCTCCTTTTGTCTGTAAGAGACTTGGTCTCCTTTTGCCTATAAGAGACTGTGTCTCCTTTTGTCTATAAGAGACTCGGTCTCCTTTTGCCTAAAAGAGACTTGGTCTCCTTTTGTCTATAAGAGACTTGGTCTCCTTTTGTCCGTAAGAGACTTGGTCTCCTTTTGTCTGTGAGAGACTTGGTCTCCTTTTGTCTGTAAGAGACTTGGTCTCCTTTTGTCTATAAGACTTGGTCTCCTCTTGTCTATAAGAGACTTGGTCTCCTTTTGTCTATAAGAGACTTGGTCTCCTTTTGTCTATAAGAGACTTGGTCTCCTTTTGTCTATAAGAGACTTGGTCTCCTTTTGTCCATAAGAGACTTGGTCTCCTTTTGTCCATAAGAGACTTGGTCTCCTTTTGTCTATAAGAGACTTGGTCTCCTTTTGTCTATAAGAGACTTGGTCTCCTTTTGTCTATAAGAGACTTGGTCTCCTTTTGTCCATAAGAGACTTGGTCTCCTTTTGCCTAAAAGAGACTTGGTCTCCTTTTGTCTATAAGAGACTTGGTCTCCTTTTGTCCGTAAGAGACTTGGTCTCCTTTTGTCTATAAGAGACTTGGTCTCCTTTTGTCTGTAAGAGACTTGGTCTCCTTTTGTCTATAAGACTTGGTCTCCTCTTGTCTATAAGAGACTTGGTCTCCTTTTGTCTATAAGAGACTTGGTCTCCTTTTGTCTATAAGAGACTTGGTCTCCTTTTGTCTATAAGAGACTTGGTCTCCTTTTGTCCATAAGAGACTTGGTCTCCTTTTGTCCATAAGAGACTTGGTCTCCTTTTGTCTATAAGAGACTTGGTCTCCTTTTGTCCATAAGAGACTTGGTCTCCTTTTGTCCATAAGAGACTTGGTCTCCTTTTGTCCATAAGAGACTTGGTCTCCTTTTGTTATTGGACTCATTATTATTATTATTATTATTATTATTATTATTATTATTCTTTCCGCCAAATGTTGCGGAAGCTGCAGCGTCGGCACTCTTACTCCGATCAACGATCAAGTTGAAACTTCCCAGGAATGTTGGTCCAATGGGAATTGATTTCCATCTTTTTTCCGAATTTTGATTTTGCAATCACCATGGCAACTAGCTTGGATTTAAGCGAAAACTTTAAAAACCACTTCTCCGAAACCGCAAATGCTATCGATTTGAATGTTATCATGTTATGATCGACTACTCATTAGGGTGTGCTAAGCATTAGGGCTAAGGTGGCCCTTAGCCCTCCCTTAGCAATAGGGTAATTTCCTAAAATTAAACTTTTGCTGCTCCCACCCCCTAATCCTGTTCCAATGAATAAAAAAGCAAGGTGTGCAAAATTTCAGCTCAATCGGACAACTTTTAGGCGACCCTCAAAGGCTTTGAAGTTGGAACATAGTATATGCAACGATTAATTCCGTTTAAAAGCGCTATACTGTTCTTTATCTCGACTATTTTATTTTTTCTTCTTGAATAAATTTATGTGGACATATTTAGGCAACCCCAGCAAATGTTTAAAAACGATTTGAACCAAATTTACATATAGTTAATTTGAAAAATTCCTGAAATAACATCAAAAAATTAGGAAATATAAGGTTTTCTTAATAAAACACAACTTCTATAAAAGAATCACATTTTTATTTACAACACACAACAATTTATATTTACAACAACAATTTACAACAATATCTTTTATCTATCTATAATTCCAGTAATCTCTGTGTGTTTGTTTGTTTGTACGTTTGTATGTTTGTATGTCTGTGACCGCTGTTTCTCGACAACCACGGGTCCGATATACTTTTAACTTGCCAGGTATATTGCTGGGGACCCGAGGATGTGCCTTTTCAAGGTTTCATATTAATCGGACAATTACTTACCGAGCTATGTCCAAAAAACGATTCAACCAATCAGAGAGCAGCGAGCTATCGCGTGTGCCGAACGTGGCGAACACACTCTGCCTCGGATGGCACATTTGAGAGCGTATTCATTTATTTCACGTTTGCAAACTATGTTGCCGTTAAACTATGTTTTAAAACTAATAAAAACTAATTTGCGATTCATCGTAACTGCGATATACGACCTTCCGGACAGTGAGGACTGCACTTCCGGCATCCAATCACAGAACGCGTTATTGCGTAGGCGTGGCCGATGTGAGAGCGAGCTGATGCTGAGCCCAGCGCGTGCGCCATTACGGTACGTAATTCGATTTCTTCCGGAGAAAATAATAATTTCTCGATTTCTTATGCGCATTATTTCTCCCAATTCAGTCAGAGCGAAGGGCGGAAGCGAAGAGCGTTGTTTTTTTTGTTTACGGGCGTACGGGCGGGGTAGAGCGTACGGGTAGCGTTTTTTTTTTTTTTGGCACATTTGAGAGCGTATTCATTTATTTCACGTTGGCAAACTATGTTGCCGCTATGTTGGCGTTAAACTATGTTTTAAAACTAATTAAAACTAATTTGCGATTCTTTCGCTTTCCTGCGCATTTGTGCACGCTATGGCGATTTCTTTACCAAACTCCGCTAGCCGTTAGCTTTGGACCAAACCATTTCATGTAAATAGAGGGGGGGGGGGATTGTAACCGTACTCGCAAGCCGTTAGCTTTGGACCAAACCATTGCATGTAAATAGAGGGGGGGGGGGGGGATATACTTTTAGATATATATATAGTACGGGCATGCCCTAGTAGAATCAAAATCATAATGTGAACACTGAACACTGAATATTGAACATTATTTTTGCATAAGAGAGGATTTAGTTGCAGTTGGGTATGTTTTACGGTTTTCGGTAACGATCTGTAAAACAAATTGTTTCTCAGTTTCATCTTTTGTGAGAATGTTATTGTATTCCTGAATGAGTTTGACACCTCTTTCTGCAACGTCATTCACAACAACTGTCTTCTCAAGTTTTTCAAGTCCATTTTTGTAGCCAGGATCATCTTTCCATGTTGAAGGGTCTTTGTCGAGGAAATCGGTGCTGATAGAAAATCTCGTGAAGAAAGTTTTTGTACCAGGAGTTACAAAAGACGTAAACTCGATGTTTGTAAAGGAAGGAAAGTCATTTTGGTGCAGAATGTACCTCTTCAGTTGATTTTTTTCTTCTTCTTCTTTTTCTTCGTCTTCTTCATCTTTGTCTGCTTGCAGCATAACTTGAGCCATATTTGCCTTAACCTCTGTTGGAACAGCGTCGTCAAATAAGGATAGAGCCACATTTTCGGGAGCTAAGTACGAGAGGTGATTGGAAAACTTTTTCGCAGCAGCCTTACTGATTTCTGGATCAATATCCTGATAATTTATCAGTTGACGCATGAATAGGAAATCATGATAAGGTGCTTTAATTGCTTCTGATGACAGAAACCAGGCTCGAACGTACACTTGAGCAAGAAAAATACATATTCTTCTTAAAGAGTTCTTCTCCCCACGAGATAACTGAAATTGATCTTGAAACATGTATATCTTGAATGCATAAATTGCTTTTGCCATCCACCTAGCATGACTTACAGCTCCTGGTGTACGAAACGATATTCCTTTCTTTGGAATGCCGCCAAGAAAGATCATCGTTAACTCCAACAATTCTCGGTAATCATCTCGCTGTTGTTTCTTCATCGAAAGGTGATATTCAAGAAATCCAAGAATGGTAGAGCGGACATCATCAGACACTTCATTGGTACCAGTTATGTCAATCTTCTTGTTGAGTTTTGTCCAGGTTTCTCTAAATCTTTTGAATAGCAACATGTCTGGACCAGAAGTTGTACCCATCAGTGTGTCGAAACAGCTCCTCAAAACTAACTCGAACATGTGATGACGGCAAGGGAAGTACAACAGGTCACGATTGAACATTTTTTCTAGATTTGTGCATGCACCATTTATTCGACCTGTGTTGCTTGCTGTCGTATCACAGCAAAGTGCCTGAATTTTCTCGGTTATACCCCACTTCTCGACTACTTGGTAAACAGCCATGGCTTGCTGTTCTCCTGAAGATGTTGGAATTTCAGGTACACCCAACTCCTTGCCTTGAAAAGTTACTATTATTGCCAGTCTATCAACCTTTTCAACGCCTGTGAGTGCTGGAAGCAGCTTTCCATCCCAGTGCAACACTAATTCTTTACAGTCGTTCATTTTAAATTTGTGCTGTATATCTGTGTGTCTCTCTTCTCTAAATTTTTTTCTAAGGCGTTGAAAAGAAGTGCGATTTATTATCAGGTTCTCAGTATCACGCCCGAAAGCCTCTGCAGCAGCCATTAATATGTAAAGCCCATTTCTGTCAGTAATTTTGCACCTATCAAAAACTTCAGAGAGACGGGGAGTAAAAAACTGCAATGTACCTCGAGTTGCTGGAACTGTTGCTGCTGCTGCGGTTGTTGTTGCTGATAATTGTTGAACGATGACAGAGGAATTTTGACTGTCACCACTATCACTGCTTTGGCTGCTTGATGTTGAATCATCAGTTTCCAATGTAGTAAATTGATCAGTAGCAAAATTTTGTTCCATTTCTTCAAAAGATCTTTTTTTCCTGGCAGTTTCCATTGACAGGATGACAGGCTATTCCCCTCCCCTCCTCTTCCCCCTCCCCTCCTCCTCCCCTCCTCTTCCCCCTCCCCTCCTCCTCCCCCGCCCGGCAATGCCGGGTACTTCTGCTAGTTTGTCATAATACAACAACAAAATGAATAGGTGCTTAGCTGCTTAGTGCTTACCGCTTACACGTTATAACAATTCTTCCAATGGACGAGCGCAACACACAACCTCACTCGCTCACGGCTGGTTGCCGACTGGATGACGGCGAAAAATAGGTTTGCCCTATAGCTGCTCGAGGTCCCTAGCTTTGCAAGTTGCCTTCTTCATTATATTTACTGTCACTTATGCTTCTAATACCTATAATAACTCTAAAAACGGTTTTAATTAAATAAAAATTTATATAAAGAGTTAAAAAATATTTATTGAAAAATTATCTGAAAAAATGAGTTTCTGGGCGAAAATGTCAAAACTTCACGGTCGATGAGGGTCGCCTTGCAGTTGTCCGATTGAGCTAAAATTTTGCATAGATTGCTTTTTTGTTAATTGGAACAAGATAGGGCGGTGGGAGATAAACTTTTAAAAAGTTGGAAAATAAGGGCCACCCTGCTACGCCTGGTGCAAAAAAAGTTGTGTAATATGACGTCATTGGTGAAATGATTCGGCAGCTACGTTGAGGTAAAAAAAAATAATATCCGAATAACACAAAACATTTTTTGTGGCATCTACGTATCAATAGGAACTTCAACATGAATTTTTTTTTTGATCGGGCACATGGTCTGGCCATGAAAAAGAAAACCAAATTGATCAAAATTGATGATGTCATAGGTCATGTGACCAGGCGGCTAAATTGGATTTCATGAAAAGCTTTAAAATGCATCTCCGCCTTAATTTTTCGATCGATTGAGTTGAAACGTGGACCACTTGTAGTATGCCACTTGACTTGATGTATATCCTCTGGATGACGTCATAGATCACGTGGCATTGCAGCCATATTGGATTTCATGAAAAACCTCTAAAATGCACCGCCTCCATTTTTCGGATCGATTCAGTTCAAACTTTGCGTAATCGGGTCCGGGCGGCCGTCGTCAAGGACGTTGTTGCACACTTGTCCAATCAGAATGGGGCGTCTTGGTCCCCGGGGCATCATTGCTTGCAGTTTTGATTTCTTCTTGTTTCCATACTTTTCACAGTAACATCCCTCCATCCTTTTTCATTTAAAAAACGTTTTTATTACTTGTTAAATAGCTTTCCAACGACCTCAAAGTAAATCGAATGATATTTACTGTGAATCATTTACTGATTTTACATCATTTCCTCCATCTTGAGGAAGTACCTTTAGGACATCAGTCAGCGTTATCTTCATTCTCAACATACTCAGCATTAGGCCCACATAAGCTATCCTGGCAAATAATGAACAGCGATTGACATTGGACTTGGTTCATTTTTGGCCACATATCACACTGTGGTTGACCCACACTATGATCCTTTCAGGTTTGGTTACAATCGGTACAAGTATAGCCGAGATATGACAATACATTACCCATGATGGTGTGGAAAGACAGATACACGCAGAGACAGAGACAGAGACAGACAGAGCTGGTATTTCTAATACTTCGCTAACCCCTCCGGAACCAAGGTATAAATCGATTCTTCGCCTGAAGATCTGTCACCATATTATTACTTATTAGCCCCCCAATCGAAAGGGCCCCCCACATGAGGTTTTCAGGGGGGCACCCACATACCCAGCGGAGGCTCTGAGTAACACACACACACACACACACACACACACAATAACACACAAACACAGTAACACACAAACACAGTAACACACACACAGTAACACACACACACAGTAACACACACACAGTAACACACACACACAGTAACACACACACACAGTAACACACACACACACACACACACACACACACAATAACACACAAACACAGTAACACACACACACAGTAGCACACACACACAGTAACACACACACAGTAACACATACACAGGAACACACACATAGTAACACACACACACAGTAACACACACACAGTAACACACACACACAGTAACACACACACAGTAACACACACACACACACACAATAACACACAAACACAGTAACACACACACACACACAGTAGCACACACACACAGTAACACATACACAGTAACACACACACAGTAACACACACACAGTAACACACACACAGTAACACACACGCATAGTAACACACACATAGTAACACACACACATAGTAACACACACACATAGTAACACACACACATAGTAACACACACACATAGTAACACACACACATAGTAACACACACATAGTAACACACACACATAGTAACACACACACATAGTAACACACACACATAGTAACACACACACATAGTAACACACACATAGTAACACACACACATAGTAACACACACACATAGTAACACACACACATAGTAACACACACATAGTAACACACACACATAGTAACACACACACACATAGTAACACACACACACACATAGTAACACACACACACACATAGTAACACACACACGTAGTAACACACACACACACACACACACACACACATAGTAACACACACACACACATAGTAACACACACACACACACATAGTAACACACACACACACATAGTAACACACACACATAGTAACACACACACACACACACACATAGTAACACACACACACACATAGTAACACACACACATAGTAACACACACACATATTAACACACACATGGTAACACACACAGTAACACACCGGCACCAATCTCGTATAGCGTGATGCGTTTTATCTGACAAAGTAAAAAAAAATAAAAAATCTTAACCGAACCAACAACGCCGCACCAAGTAGGCAAACATCACGCGTCCATTTCGTCGATTGACACAGTTTACGGGATTGTTTTCTCACACTCCGACTCTATATACAAATACATATACAGTGGTGGCCAAAAATATTGGCACCCTTGCACTTTTTTCAAATAACTCACAATTTTCTCTAAAAAGAAGTTGAAATTGACAAAAGTATTTGGTCTCCACAATTCTTTATTTCACTGTTAATATTACAGAACCTTTGTTTTTTTATTCAGAACTTAATATATCCTTTTAAATCAGAAAATAAAATGAAATGGCATTGACAAAATTATTGACACTCAAGACTTAATATTTGGTAGCACAGACTTTGGACAAAATAACGTGCAGTGCAGTCAAGCACTTCCTATAGCGATGAATGAGCTTCCTCCACCTCTCTACTGGCAGTTTGTCCCACTCTTCTTGTGCAAACTGCTGCAGTTCTCCCAGAATTGAACGGTGCCTTCTCCCAACTGCTGTTTTCAGATCTCCCCACAGGTGTTCAATGGAAATTAGATCTGGACTCATTGCTGGCCACTTCAGAACAGTCCAGCGTTTTGTCTTGAACCATTCCTGGGTGCTTTTTGAAGTATGTTGGAGGTCATTGCCCTGCTGCAAGACCCATGACCATCAACAGAGACCCATCTTTCTGACACTGAGTTGAACATTACGCTCCAAAATGTCTTGGTAATCTCCTGATTCCATGATGCCATGCACACATTCAAGGTACCCAGTGCCAGAGGCAGCACAGCAACCCCAAAACATCACTGAACCTCCTCCATATTTGACTGTAGGGAAGGTGTTCTTTTCTTTGAAGGCTTCATTTTGTTTTCTGTAAACATGGAGATGGTTACAATCGGTACAGGCATAGCCGAGATATAACGATACATTACCAACGATGGTGTGGAAAGACAGATACACGCAGAGACATAGACGTACAAAGGCTGGTAAGGTTTTGGCTTCACCAAAAAGCTCAAATTTGGTCTCGTCTGTCTACAGGACATTCTCCCAGAAGGATTTTGGCTTGTTCAGGTGTGTTTTGGCAAACTCCAGTCGAGCTTTCTTATGTCTCACTCTCTCTCTCAGCAGTGGGGTCCTCCTGAGTCTCCTACCACAGAACCCCCTTTCATCGAGTTGACGACACATGGTGCGAGTCAAAACTGTTGTACCTTGTGTCTGAAGGTCAGCTTGCATCTGTTTGGCAGTTGATAGAGGTGCTTTCTCTACCATTCAAACATAACTGCGCTGCAATCTTTTATCAAGTTTTCTCTTGCGGCCACGTCCAGGGAGGTTGGCTACAGTGCCATGGGCCTTAAACTTCCTGATAACATTGCGTACGGTGAACATCGGAACATGAATATCTCTGGAGATGGACTTGTAGCCTTGAGATTGTCCATGCTTGGCTACAATCTTGTGTCTAACCTCCACTTGGCTACAAGACAATTCTCTGGTTTTCTTTCTTTTCTCCATGATCATTGCGGTACACACTGTGACACAAAACAGCAGAATGACTCCTTTTCTCCATACAAACTGGTTGAATGAGTGATTTTTTTTTTATATTGCAGGCACCTGCAACTCGCCACAGGTGAGTTCAATTCCAAAGTAAAGAAGAAACACCTGCCTGAAATTTTATTATTTCTAACAACTTCTAAAAGGTGCCAATAATATTGTTCATGTCATTTTAGGATTTCTGTGTGGAATCGGCTAAGATTTAGTCATTTTAAAAGCTTTTTAGCTGCGACGAGCAGCTCTATGAGAGGACCGCGTTGTTGTTCTTGTTGTTGGGGTGCCTTTTTGAATAGCGCATGCGCATACACTCGGACTTCCCCTTCTGACCAAGCCCGTTTCAAATTATCCCTCTGCCACCCAGAATTAACATTAATGAATTAACATTAACATTAACAGAAATAACATTCACGTCCGTACATTATATGTAATCAGTTGATGAAGCATGTTGCGTCGCAAAACAAAGGACAAGACCAGAACTGAAAGACAAAAAGACGCTAGTGCATGCGTATAATTTAATGACCGGTCGAATTTGGGAGCGCATATTGCAACGGATATCCTCATGCTTCTACACGTCGCAGCTGGTGACCACACTGTGGTCATTTTTCTCTTGTTTTGTTTTGTTCCATTGCAAACGAAAGAAATGCATATGTGGATACCAAAATATTTTTTAATTTCAACAATTTTCTGGAAGAAATGGTGCATTATTTGAAAAAAGTGCAAGGGCGCCAATATTTTTGTATATATATTAGACATCCTTGAAAAGTTGCTGCTGCTCAAGGAGAAACTGCAGAAAAAGTTTCCTTCAACTAAGACTGTATATATTACCGTACATCTATCACCGGCACCGATCTCGTATTGCGAGATGCATTTTACCTGACAAAGTTAATTTTTTTTAAAGTAACACCAGAACCAGAATCCCAGCCTCGCTTAAATAAATGCATATGTACACTTAGTTATAAAATCGCAAGATATGGTAAATTGTGTCAGATTTCACTCCAGATTTGGAGATTATTTAGTCTACAGCATCCAATCCTCATATCCGAATCCATATTTTGACGATATGCTTCAATTTTGCAACGATAATCGATCGTGTTTCCAAGGCAAGGCACGTTTGAGTAGGCCGAAACAAAATGACGCTTAAGAACCCAGCGAGGTGCAGTGGCATGACCAAGTTGATGGGCCGCCATATTGGTAAGCCACCACATCAGGTTTTTTTCTCCTGACCACCTCGTTAATCATCTTTAAAAAGGGTGTTATAACACACCCAAACACCCAGTTTTCATCATTGCAATCTGGTGGAGGTCCAGGTGTATGTATGCAAAGTTTAGGGGCACTAGGTTTCATGGTTTTGGAGTTATGGAGGAGAAGGACGGATGGACAGACAGACACTGCCTTTTATTATTATAGACGAGAGAGTTCAAAGAACATGATGTGCACACAGTGTTCAGGCTTTGTATTGAAACAAAATAATAATTTTAAAGATCGTTAAAAAGAAATTCCGGAAGTTTAGCCCTATTGAAGCAGTCTTATACACTGCCCTCATACACCACCGTATTTAACATGTCAAGTACTGCAAAACTGGAGTTTAAGTGCAAATAAGGAGATTTGTGTTGTGCAGTGAACAGGTACATACCGTAATTCAATTCAAATGAAATAGAGATTGTAAAAGTTGAATAAATAAATTCATTCTGGAATTTTGCTGCCGTTGCTGCTGTTTTTTTACACCACATAATTTAACACGTTACATTAGTTATTCTTGTTTAACAGCACCTTATTTAACATGTTACATGAGTTATTCTTGTTTTACACCACCTTATTTAACATGTTACATTCGTTATTCTTTTTTACAGCACCTTATTTAACATGGTACATTAGTTATTCTTGTTTTACACCACCTTATTTAACATGTTACATTAGTTATTCTGTTTTTACACCACCTTATTTAACATGTTACGTTCGTTATTCTTTTTTTTACACCACCTTATTTAACATGCTACATTAGTTATTCTTTTTTAACAGCACCTTATTTAACATGGTACATTAGTTATTCTTGTTTTACACCACCTTATTTAACATGTTACATTAGTTATTCTGTTTTTACACCACCTTATTTAACATGTTACATTCGTTATTCTTTTTTTTACACCACCTTATTTAACATGCTACATTAGTTATTCTTTTTTTACACCACCTTATTTAACATGTTACATTAGTTATTCTTTTTTTTACACCACCTTATTTAACATGGTACATTAGTTATTCTTGTTTTACACCACCTTATTTAACATGTTACATTAGTTATTCTGTTTTTACACCACCTTATTTAACATGTTACGTTCGTTATTCTTTTTTTTACACCACCTTATTTAACATGCTACATTAGTTATTCTTTTTTAACAGCACCTTATTTAACATGGTACATTAGTTATTCTTGTTTTACACCACCTTATTTAACATGTTACATTAGTTATTCTGTTTTTACACCACCTTATTTAACATGTTACATTCGTTATTCTTTTTTTTACACCACCTTATTTAACATGTTACATTAGTTATTCTTGTTTTACACCACCTTATTTAACATTGTACATTAGTTATTCTTTTTTTTTTACACCACCTTATTTAACATGGTACATTAGTTATTCTTTTTTTACAGCACCTTATTTAACATGTTACATTAGTTATTCTTTTTTTACACCACCTTATTTAACATTGTACATTAGTTATTCTTTTTTTACACCACATTATTTAACATTGTACTGTGGCGGACACAAAAGCCCACTGGCGTGGTGACATCATTCCACGCACCGAGTGGGCGGTGGCCACGCCCGAGGGGTAGGCGTGGCCTCATGATATACCCCGGGCGACCAGCCCGGAGGAGTTTAGTGTTACAGTGTAGTCTTACAATAAAGACGTTTATATGTTACCGCTTGTCCGCTTCCTCCTTGCTCACAAGCAGCGCGCGTAACGCCGCGCTTTACTGGTGACCCTCGACGTTGGATCTGCCGGAGCGATCCTTCCACACGCGACGCCATCGCCATGGCCGCCTTCGTCAAACTTCCGGAATTTTGGGAGGCTCAGGCCGAAGTCTGGTTCGTCCAGGCCGAAGCCCAATTTCAGCTTCGGCACCTCACCGGCGATGACACGCGCTACTGCCACGTCGTCGCCTCCCTCGGGCCCGGCACGGCCGCTCGAGTTGTGTCCGTCCTTCGCCACCCACCGGACGGCCACAAGTATGAGGCACTCAAGCGGCTACTCCTAGCCACGTTCAGCCTCACGGACGACGCACGGGCCGACCGCCTCCTGGATCTCCCCGAGCTCGGTGAGACGCGCCCGTCGGTCCGAATGGACCATATGCTGTCACTGTTGGGCGACGAAGCCCCCGGTTCACTATTCCGGGCGCTTTTCCGTCGCCAACTTCCAGCGCAGGTTCGCCTCGCGTTGGCCGGGACCGGGCTAACGGAACCCCGAGCATTGGCGGCCGAGGCGGACAAGTACTTCGCCGCTTCGGACACGCGGGCGAGCGTTGGCGTGGCCGTCACGGCCTTCGACGCTGATGTTCCACAGCATCATCTTCTACAGCACGCTGATGTTCCACAGCATCATCTTCTACAGCACGCTGATGTTCCACAGCATCATCTTCTACAGCACGCTGTGGTTCCACAGCATCATCTACAGCACGCTGTGGTTCAGCAGCATGCTGATACGCACCTCGTGAACGCCGCCACTCCCCGCCCACCGCCGCGGCGAAAACCGCCACCGCGGGGAAACCCGTCGACTCCACCGGCCTGGCGGAGCCAGCAGCACTCCTCCAGCTCCACCACCTGGTGCTGGTTCCACGCCAAGTTCGGCCACGAAGCTCGGCGGTGTCATCCGCCGTGCTCCTTCAACGGGTCGGGAAACGCCCGGGCCGGCGCTCAATTGTGGCGATGAGCGCCGGCCGTTCGAGCAGCCTGCTGTTCATAACGGACACCTTCTCCGGGTGCCGTTACCTGTGCGACACGGGAGCACAGGTGAGTGTCATTCCCGCCGGCACGTCAGACAAGCACGCCGCGGGTGGGGGCCCCGCGCTGCTTGCCGCGAACGGGACGCCCATCCGTACGTACGGAAAACGCTGCCTCTCTCTGCGGTTCGGAGGGCAGGTTTTCCGATGGACGTTCGTCACCGCCGACGTGCCCATGGCACTGCTTGGCGCGTACTTCCTGTGCGCTAATGGGCTCCTGGTCGACGTCAAGCGCAGACGTCTTGTCCAGGCCGAGACGTTCAGCTCGCTCGCATGTGCGTTGCCCAGCTCAACGAGCGGCTTGCCAAGCGGCTTGCCGAACGGTTCGATTCCGGCCACGTTGGTCTGTACGCTTCCGGCAGCGGACGCATTCACCCGCCTCCTCGCCGGCTTCCCGGCCCTCACGCGGCCCACCTTCTCGGCGGGGGCCGTCAAGCACGGGGTGGCCCATCACATCCCCACCGTCGGGCCACCGGTCTACGCCCGGGCACGCCGCCTCGAGCCGACAAAGCTGGCGGTGGTAAAAGCGCCGTTCGCTACCCTGGAGCGACTCGGCATCGTTCGGCGCTCAGAGAGCGCTTGGGCGTCGCCGCTGCACATAGTGCCGAAGCCCGGCGGGGGATGGCGACTGTGCGGGGACTATCGCCGTCTCAATGACGCCACGACTCCCGACCGCTACCCCGTCCCACACATTCAGGACTTTTCCGCCCGTTTGGCGGGCATGTCCATCTTCTCGAAGGTGGACCTCATACGCGGCTACCATCAGGTCCCCGTCAGGCCGGAGGACGTCCCGAAGACGGCGGTCATCACGCCATTCGGACTCTTCGAGTTCCTGCGCATGCCCTTCGGTCTGAAGAATGCGGCTCAGGCGTTCCAGCGACTGATGGACAGCATCCTGCGTGACTTGGATTTTGTCTACGTCTACCTGGACGATATCCTCGTCGCCAGCGCGTCCCGCGAAGAGCACCTACGCCACCTCCGCACGCTCTTCGAACGCCTGGGCCAGCATGGCCTGATTGTGAACCCCGCAAAGTGCCGGTTCGGCGCCACCATAATCGATTTTCTGGGGCACCGTGTCACCAGGAACGGAGCCGTCCCCCTACCGGCCAAGGTGGAGGCGGTGAAGGGGTTTCCGCGCCCCCGCACGATCAGAGGGCTGCAGGAGTTCCTGGGCATGGTGAACTTTTACCATCGGTTCCTGCCCCGTATCGCCCAGCTCCTGCGCCCCCTGCACGAAGCTCTCCGAGGTAAGCCGGGCAAAGGCGACGTTACCTGGACCTAGCAGATGGACACGGCGTTCACGGGCGCGAAGCTCGCCTTGGCTAACGCACCATGCTCGCGCACCCGGCGCCCGATGCACCGATCGCCCTCACCACCGATGCCTCGGACTACGCGGTGGGCGCGGTGCACGAGCAATGGGTGCGTGGAGCTTGGCAACCGCTGGCGTTCTTTAGCCGGCAGCTTCGCCCGCCCGAACGCCATTACAGTACCTTCGACCGCGAGTTGCTCGGGCTTCACTTGGCGGTCAGGCACTTCCGCCATCTGCTTGAGGGCCGTGCTTTCACTGCCTTCGTCGACCACAAGCCACTGATCTTCGCGATGGGCAAGGTCACCGAGCCGTGGTCGGCCCGGCAGCAGCGTCACCTCTCGGCCGTGTCCGAGTACACGACGGACATCCAGCACGTCACGGGGAAGGACAACCCGGTGGCGGATTGCCTTTCCCGGGCCGTCGCCCACGCAGTACAACTCGGCATCGACTATGCCCGGATGGCAGCGGACCAGGCCACTGACCCCGACGTCCAGGCCTTACGGACCGCCGTCACGGGCCTCCGCGTCACCGAGGTGGCGTTCGACGGCGCGGGCGCGGCCCTCTTGTGCGACGTCTCCCTCGGGCGTCCTCGCCCCATCGTGCCCGCGGGCTGGCAGCGCCAGGTGTTTGACGCCATCCACGGCCTGTCCCACCCGGGCGCGAGGGCCTCCCAAAGGCTGATCGCAGACAAGTTCGTCTGGCATGGCCTCCGGAAGGCCATCCGCGGCTGGGCCAGGACGTGCCTCGCGTGCCAGCGCGCCAAGGTGCACCAGCACACCCAGGCCCCGTTGGCCCCGTTCACGGTGCCGGAACGCCGGTTTGACCACGTCCACGTGGACCTGGTGGGACCTCTGCCCCCCTCGCGGGGTTTCACCTATGTCCTCACCATGGTGGACCGCACCACCCGGTGGCCGGAGGCCGTGCCCTTGGCGTCGACAACGGCGGCCGATGTCGCGCAGGCTTTCATCGCCACCTGGGTCGCCCGGTTCGGCGCCCCCTCAGACATCTCGTCCGACCACGGCCCCCAGTTCACCTCGGAGCTCTGGGGGGCGGTCGCACAGGGGCTCGGGGTCTGGCTGCACCGAACCACGGCCTACCACCCCCAGGCTAATGGCTGTGTGAGCGATTTCACCGCTCATTGAAGGCCGCGATCCGGGCCACCCTCCGCGACGGCGGCTGGATCGACAGGCTCCCCTGGGTCCTGCTGGGCCTCCGGACGGCGCCCAAGGAGGACCTGCGCGCATCCGCGGCGGAGTTGGTCTTCGGGCAACCGCTGCGGGTGCCGGGCGAGTTCCTCCCCGACTCCACGGCACCATGGTCCGCAGCACAGCAGCGCTCCGCTCTGCAAGAGACCGCCCAGAGGTTCGCCCCGGTGCCAACGGCATGCCACGGGGACCCACCGACGCACGTCGCCCCGGAGCTTCGCACGGCGGAGTACGTCTTCGTCTGCCACGATGCCCACCGGACACCACTGCGGCCCCCGTACGACGGGCCTTTCCGCGTGCTGGAGACCGGGGCGAAGCACTTCACCCTGGACATCGGCGGTACTCCTGACCGCGTTTCGGTGGACAGCCTCAAGCCGGCCCACCTCGACGTGGACCATCCACCGCCAGTGGCCCGACCCCCATGTCGGGGCCGCCCCCCTGCGGGCGGACCCCTGGCACTGCCCAGCCCCGCCGCCACGCCGCCCCCCGGTCCTGCACCCATCCCAGGGGCAGCCAGGGGCATCCCACCTGGCATCCCTGCACCCCGGACGCCGCCGATCGCCAGGGGGCGCTTCGGCCGGGTCATTCGTCTGCCCCGCAAACTGGCCCTCCAGGTGCGCGGGAATTCTGGGGGGGCGCGTGTGGCGGACACAAAAGCCCACTGGCGTGGTGACATCATTCCGCGCACCAAGTGGGCGGTGGCCACGCCCGAGGGGTAGGTGTGGCCTCATGATATACACCGGGCGCGCAGCCCGGAGCGCGCCAGTGTTACAGTGAGCTCCTGAAATAAAGACGCTTATAAGTTACCGCTTGTCCGCTTCCTCCTTGCTCGCAAGCAGCGCGCGTAACGCCGCGCTTTAATGCTACATTAGTTAATCTTTTTTTACAGCACCTTATTTAACATGTTACATTCGTTATTCCTTTTTTACAGCACCTTATTTAACATGGTACATTAGTTGTTTTGTTTTTTACACCACGTTATTTAACATGCTACATTAGTTATTCTTTTTTTTACAGCACCTTATTTAACATGCTACTGAAGGAACTGCGCTCCAACGCGAGTCGAAAGAATTGACGCGACCAAAGACGGAATTCGTCCGAGTTGCTTTATTGAAACAAAACAGCTCAGGTATTCTCACAAGCCCGTTTATCGGGCAGCAATATATATACACATTTATGTCGGGAAGTTTGCCCGGCAAAAGCTATACTGGGCATGCCCGGGTGTCAAGGGCGAGCCTTGGAAAGGCGAGTCTGGACCTGCCCGGGCGTGTTTGGCTGCGGCCTGGCAAGTCGAGGCTGGGCGTGACAGTGCGCTCTGGACGAGCCCTGGAAATGTGATAGCGGGCATGCCCGGACGCTCTGGGCGAGCCCTGGAAAGGCGATAGCGGGCATGCCCGGACACTCTGGGCGAGCCCTGGAAAGGCGAGAGCGGGCATGCCCGGGAAAGACGAGACCGGGCGTGCCCGGGAGGTTCGGGCGTACCCGGGAACAGTGAGTCCGGGCATGCCCGGGAGAGGCGCGTCTGGCCGTGTTCTGGTCGGTGCAAGGCGATTGTGTGCATACAGCGGTAACCGCAACACACGCCCCTCCAGAATCGACCTGCACCGGCAGGGTCAATTTAAGGGGGGTCTGGATGACCCGGCCAAAGCGACCCCTGGAGGGTCGTGGGGAGGGGTCCGACGTATGGTGGGTGGTCGAGCGGGGGGAACTGTGGACGGGGGGCGGCCTCGCCGCGGAGGAAGGGCCAACTGTGGTGGTCGGTCGACGTCCATGTGCGCCGGTTTGAGGCGGTCCACAGAAATCCGGTCCGGCCGGCCGCCGAATTCGATGATGAAAGACTTGTCGCCCCGTCGCAGGACCCGGAAGGGCCCGTCGTACGGCGGCCGGAGTGGCCCCCGGTGCGCGTCATGACGCACAAAGATGTACTCCGGTGTGCGAAGCACCGGGGGGACGTAGGACTGGGGGCCACCGTGGCGGGACGTCGGCACGGGGGCAAATCGTCGGGCGGCCTCCTGGAGGTCCGAGCGCTGGCGAGCGGCGGACCAGGGACTGGTAGCGTCGGGCACGAATTCGCCCGGGATGCGGAGCGGCTGGCTGTAGACGAGCTCAGCGGCGGACGCCTGGAGGTCTTCCTTGGGGGCCGTGCGAAGGCCCAAAAGGACCCACGGCAGCCGGTCGGCCCAACCTTCGTCCTGAAGGCCGGCCATGAGTGCGGCCTTCATGGAGCGGTGAAACCGCTCGCACAACCCGTTGGCTTGGGCGTGGTAGGCCGTGGTGCGGTGCAGCGTGACCCCCAACGAACGGACGACCGCGCCCCAAAGCTCAGACGTGAACTGTTGGCCACGGTCGGACGAGATGTCCGCTGGTGCGCCGAAGCGCGCGACCCAGGTGGCGATGAACGCCTGCGCCACGTCGGCGGTGGTGGTGGAGGCGAGGGGCACGGCCTCCGGCCACCTGGTGGTCCTGTCCACCATGGTGAGCAGGTGGGTGAACCCCCGCGAGGGGGGCAGGGGACCCACCAGGTCCACGTGGACGTGGTCGAAACGCCGTTCAGGCACGGCGAAAGGTGCCAGCAGGGCCTGGGTGTGGCGGTGGACCTTGACCCGCTGGCAGGCCGTGCAGGCGTTGGCCCAGTCGCGGATGTTTCGTCGAAGGCCGTGCCAGACAAAACGCGCCGACACCAGCTTCTGAGAAGCTTTCCGGCCCGGGTGAGAAAGGCCGTGGATGGAGGCGAAGATGCGGCGCTGCCAGGAAACGGGCACGATGGGGCGAGGCTGGCCCTGGGAGACGTCGCAGAGCAGGACGGTGCCCGCGAAGGGAATGTCGGCCAGGCGGAGGCCCGTGTCCGCCGCACGGAGTGCCTGCACCGAGGCGTCGGTGGTCTGGTCGGCCGCCATGAGCGCGAAGTCCACGCCGAGGTGGACTGCGTTCGCGCTGGCCCGAGAAAGACAGTCGGCCACGGCGTTGTCTTTGCCGGTGACGTGCCGGATGTCCGTGGTGAACTCCGACACGGCGGAGAGGTGGCACTGCTGGCGGGCCGACCACGGCTCCGTGACCTTAGCCATTGCGTAGACCAACGGCTTGTGGTCGACGAAAGCCGTGAACGGGCAGCCCTCCAGGAGGTGTCGGAAATGGCGAACGGCCAGGAATAGCCCGAGCAGCTCGCGGTCGAACGTGCTGTAGTTTAACTCGTTCGGCCGGAATTGCCGGCTGAAAAAAGCGAGTGGCTGCCAAACCCCGTCCACCCATTGCTCATGGACGGTGCCCACTGCGTAGTTGGAGGCGTCCGTAGTGAGGGCGATGGGCGCGTTGAGCACCGGGTGAGCCAGCAGCGTTGCGTCGGCGAGGGCCCGTTTGGCGCTGGCGAAGGCCGCGTCCATGGCCACGGACCAAACAATGTCATGCTTGGCCGGCTTGCCCCGGAGGGCCTCGTAAAGAGGCCGCATGAGCTGAGCAGCGCAGGCACGAATCGGTGATAAAAATTCACCATGCCGAGGAACTCTTGGAGGGCCTTGATGGAACGGGGACGCGGGAACGTGGTGATGGCCTCGACCTTGGTCGGCAGCGGCACGGCCCCGGTCTTGGTGATGCGGTGGCCCAAAAAGTCAACGGTCGTCGCGCCGAAGTGGCATTTAACCGGGTTGACAATTAAGCCGTGCTCGCTGAGGCGACCGAACAGTGTTCGGAGGTGGAGGAGGTGCTCGGCGCGGGACGTGCTGGCGACGAGGATATCGTCCAGATAGACGAAAAGAAACGGCAGGTCGCGCAACACGCCGTCCATCAAGCGCTGGAATGCCTGGGCCGCGTTCTTGAGGCCAAACGGCATCCGCAAAAATTCGAACAGGCCGAACGGCGTGATGACGGCCGTCTTCGGGACGTCGGCCGCCTGGACAGGTACCTGGTGGTAGCCCCGTATCAGGTCAATTTTCGAAAAGATGACCCGGCCCGCCAAACGGGCGGAAAAGTCCTGAATATGCGGGTTCAGGTACCTGTCGGGGGTGGTAGCGTCGTTGAGACGGCGGTATTCGCCACACGGGCGCCATCCACCCCCCGGCTTTGGCACGATGTGCAGTGGTGAGGCCCACGCGCTATCGGAGCGCCGCACGATGCCGAGGTGCTCCAACGCGTCGAACTCGGCCTTCGCCACGGCGAGCTTGGCCGGGTCGAGGCGGCGGGCCCTGGCGTAGACCGGCGGGCCCGTAGTGGGTATGTGGTGCTCGATCCCGTGCCGCACCGCGACGGCCGAAAACGTCGGCCGCGTGAGGGCCGGGAATTCCGCGAGCAGGCGAGCGAACTCGTTCGCTGCCGGGAGGGCGCACGCCAGTTCGGTCGGCGAGGAGCTGCTCATCGTGCACGCCAGGGAGCTGAAGGTCTCGGCGTTGACAAGGCGACGACGTTTGACGTCGACCAGCAGCCCGTGCGCGCAGAGGAAGTCGGCGCCCAGCAAAGCCATGGGGACGCAGGCGGTCACAAAAGTCCATTGGAAACGCTGGCTGCCGAAGCAGAGGGTGACGACGCGTGGGCCGAAAGTGCGTATGGCTGAGCCATTAGCAGCGACCAAAGAGGGGCCGCAAACGGCGTCCCGCCTGTCCTGCTCGGAGGCGGGTATGACGCTCATTTGGGCGCCGGTGTCACACAGGAAACGCCGCCCAGACGCTTTGTCCCGAATAAACAGCAAGTTGCCCGAGTGGCCGGCGCTCATGGCTGGGAATGAACGCCGGCCCGCCATTTCCCGACCTGCCGAAAGTGCATGGGGGCCGGCACGTCCGAGCCTTGTGTCCGAACCTGGCGTGGTAATAACACCACGCCCGGTCAGGTGGAGGCCCCGGCCGTCGTGTCGGAAGCGGGCGGTGCGGCGTGGCGGCCGCCAGTTGCACCGGCAGTTCGGCCTCCAACCGCGCAGGGCGCTCGGGTGTCGTGGGCGTCGCCTCGGACGGCGGCGGGCTCCAGGTAACCGCGCCGATGTGCTGGCCCGCCGAGGAGATCTTATCGGCTTCCCTGGCGAGGGCGCGGAAATCCATGATCAACGTGCCAGCCAGGGCGAGGCGTACCGGGTGAGGCAGCTGGCGAAGGAACAGCTCGCGGAACAGAAAATCCAGAGAGTGCTCACCGAGCAACGAGAGCATATAGTCCATGCGCTCGGACGGGCGCGTGTCGCCGAGCTCGGGCAGAGCGAGCAGGCGCCGTGCGCGTGCTGCCGGTGAGAGGGCGAAAGCGTCGAGGAGGAGTGTCTTCAGCGCGTCGTATTTGTCAGCAGCCGGCGGGTGCTCGAGGAGGCTCAAGGCGCAGGCCGCGGTGGCGGAACCGAGCGCCGCCACAACATCGTGGAAGCGGGTGTCGTCCGCGGTGATGCCTCGCAGGGCGAACTGAGAGTCCGCCTGATCGAACCAAACAGCCACGTGAGCCTCCCAGAAGGTAGGCAGTTTAAGCGTCACTGCCGTATCCATGTCGGTAGGTCACCAATGAAGGAACTGCGCTCCAACGCGAGTCGAAAGAATTGACGCGACCAAAGACGGAATTCGTCCGAGTTGCTTTATTGAAACAAAACAGCTCAGGTAATCTCACAAGCCCGTTTATCGGGCAGCAATATATATACACATTTATGTCGGGAAGTTTGCCTGGCAAAAGCTATACCGGGCATGCCCGGGTGTCAAGGGCGAGCCTTGGAAAGGCGAGTCTGGACCTGCCCGGGCGTGTTTGGCTGCGGCCTGGCAAGTCGAGGCTGGGCGTGCCCGGGTGCTCTGGACGAGCCCTGGAAAGGCGAGAGCGGGCGTGCCCGGGAGGTTCGGGCGTGCCCGGGAACAGTGAGTCCGGGCATGCCCGGGAAAGGCGCGTCTGGCCGTGTTCTGGCCGGTGCAATGCGATTGTGTGCATCCAGCGGTAACCGCTACACTACATTAGTTATTCTTTTTTTACAGCACCTTATTTAACATGCTACATTAGTTATTCTTTTTTTACACCACCTTATTTAACATGCTACATTATTATTCTTTTTTTACACCACCTTATTTAACATGTTGCATTCATTATTCTGTTTTTACACCACCTTATTTAACATGTTATATTCGTTATTCTTGTTTTACACCACCTTATATAACGTTGTACATTAGTTAATCTTGTTTTACACCACCTTATTTAACATTGTACATTAGTTATTCTTGTTTTACACCACCTTATTTAACATGTTACATTATTTATTCTTGTTTTACACCACCTTATTTAACATGGTACATTAGTTATTCTTGTTTTACACCACCTTATTAGACATTGTACATTAGTTATTCTTTTTTTACACCACCTTATTTAACATTGTACATTAGTTATTCTTGTTTTACACCACCTTATTTAACGTTGTACATTAGTTATTCTTGTTTTACACCACCTTATTTAACATGGTACATTAGTTATTCTTGTTTTACACCACCTTATTTAACGTTGTACATTAGTTATTCTTGTTTTACACCACCTTATTTTACATTGTACATTAGTTATTCTTGTTTTACACCACCTTATTTAACATGGTACATTAGTTATTCTTGTTTTACACCACCTTATTTAACATTGTACATTAGTTATTCTTGTTTTACACCACCTTATTTAACATGGTACATTAGTTATTCTTGTTTTACACCACCTTATTAGACATTGTACATTAGTTATTCTTGTTTTACACCACCTTATTTAACGTTGTACATTAGTTATTCTTGTTTTACACCACCTTATTTAACATGGTACATTAGTTATTCTTGTTTTACACCACCTTATTAGACATTGTACATTAGTTATTCTTGTTTTACACCACCTTATTAGACATTGTACATTAGTTATTCTTTTTTTACACCACCTTATTTAACGTTGTACATTAGTTATTCTTGTTTTACACCACCTTATTTAACGTTGTACATTAGTTATTCTTGTTTTACACCACCTTATTTAACGTTGTATATTAGTTATTCTTGTTTTGCACCACCTTATTTAACGTTGTACATTAGTTATTCTTGTTTTACACCACGTTATTTAACATTGTACATTAGTTATTCTTCTTTTACACCACCTTATTTAACATTGTACATTAGTTATTCTAGTTTTACACCACCTTATTTAACGTTGTACATTAGTTATTCTTGTTTTACACCACCTTATTTAACATTGTACATTAGTTATTCTAGTTTTACACCACCTTATTTAACGTTGTACATTAGTTATTCTTGTTTTACACCACCTTATTTAACATTGTACATTAGTTATTCTTCTTTTACACCACCTTATTTAACATTGTACATTAGTTATTCTAGTTTTACACCACCTTATTTAACGTTGTACATTAGTTATTCTTGTTTTACACCACCTTATTTAACATTGTACATTAGTTATTCTTGTTTTACACCACCTTATTAGACATTGTACATTAGTTATTCTTGTTTTACACCACCTTATTTAACGTTGTACATTAGTTATTCTTGTTTTGCACCACCTTATTTAACATTGTACATTAGTTATTATAGTTTTACACCACCTTATTTAACGTTGTACATTAGTTATTCTTGTTTTACACCACCTTATTTAACATTGTACATTAGTTATTCTAGTTTTACACCACCTTATTTAACGTTGTACATTAGTTATTCTTGTTTTGCACCACCTTATTTAACATTGTACATTAGTTATTCTTTTTTTACACCACCTTATTTAACATGGTACATTAGTTATTCTTGCCTGTTGTTTCTGTTCTTGTAACATTCTTAAAAACAGTATTTTGTTTGACTGCCAGGTAAGCAGGTAGACTGAAAAGATTATCTGTCTCCTCTCTGCACATGTATGATCGGGACAAATCCAGAGACAAAGTACGGTATCCTGTTAAGCGGCACGTTTGTCTTCCGATTCGTGTTCAAAATGTAACCTTCAAGCTAAACAAGTTGTTACTCGATCATAAATTGACGTTTATAGACAGACAGATGGACCAACATGAACCAACTATTGCTTAACCCCACTTTTTGCTTTGCATGTGTGGGGTAATATCTCGTCCATCCTCCTCCCTTTACCCCCTATGGCCGTCCCACACCAACACAATCTTCAGTTTTTAGCTCCATAATGGATTTTCTTTGTTTCATTTCCTCCACTTTCTTTTAATTTGTCTTTACTTTCCTTTGTACTGTTGACCATTGATATCATCCTCCTACCATCCCAGTATAACTTCCTGATTGAAATCTATCTATAATTCCAGTAATCTCTGTGTGTATGTTTGTTTGTTTGTTTGTTTGTTTGTTTGTATGTCTGTGACCGCTGTTTCTCGACAACTACCGGTCCGATATACTTGAAACTTGCCAGGTATATTGCTGGGGACCCGAGGATGTGCCTTTTCAAGGTTTTAAATTAATCGCAGAAGTAGTTACCGAGCTATGTCCAAAAAACGATTCAACCAATCAGAGAGCAGCGAGCTATCACGTGTGCCGAACGTGGCGAACACACTCTGCCTCGGATGGCACATTTGAGAGCGTATTCATTTATTTCCCGTCGGCAAACTATGTTGCCGTTAAACTATGTTTTAAAACTAATTATAAAACTAATTAAAACTAATTTGCGATTCATCGTAACTGCGATTTGCGAACTTCCGGACAGTGAGGACTGCACTTCCGGCATCCAATCACAGAACGCGTTATTGCGTATGCGTGGCCGATGTGAGAGCGAGCAGCGAGCCGAGCCCAGCGCGTGCGCCATTACGGTACGTAATTCGATTTCTTCCGGAGAAAATAATAATTTCTCGATTTCTTATGCGCATTATTTCTCCCAATTCAGTCAGAGCGAAGGGCGGAAGCGAAGTGCGTTGTTTTTTTTGTTTACGGGCGTACGGGCGGGGTAGAGCGTACGGGTAGCGTTTTTTTTTTTTTTTGGCACATTTGAGAGCGTATTCATTTATTTCACGTTGGCAAACTATGTTGCCGCTATGTTGCCGTTAAACTATGTTTTAAAACTAATTAAAACTAATTTGCGATTCTTTCGCTTTCCTGCGCATTTGTGCACGCTATGGCGATTTCTTTACCAAACTCCGCTAGCCGTTAGCTTTGGACCAAACCATTTCATGTAAATAGAGGGGGGGGGGATTGTCACCGTACTCGCAAGCCGTTAGCTTTGGACCAAACCATTGCATGTAAATAGAGGGGGGGGGGATATACTTTTAGATATATATATAGTACGGGCATGCCCTAGTGTTAATCAATTTCTTTAATAAGATGAGATGTTTTACAATTCACCAAAAACCTTTTCACATTGTGGGCTTTACTGTTCATTTGCTGGTACTCGCTCGTGTGGAGATACCCAAGGTACTTGATTGGTCCACGAGTTATTGTTGTTATTAGTCCCCTACCGGTGTACACCGGAGGGGCCTATAGGTTTGCACGCCGTCCCTCCGTCCGTCAGTCTGTCACGCAAAGAACAGTTTGCCGGACTTTTTTTCTGAACTCTTAATGCTAATGATTTCAAACTTGGCACATGGTTTCCTCATCATAAGTTACAGGTCAAGTTCGAACTTCACGACGTTTTGATCATTTTTAACAAAGTTATGGCACTTTGAACTTTGGTAATTCTGATAATTCTGATGATCCTTAACTCAGTGCCATTTTAAGTTTTAATTTCCTTTAAAAACCAATTTCTCTGCAATAATAGGACCGATTGAGATAAAATTTTCACCATATAATGTACTCGGTCTGTAGAATATTTTAATGGTAATAATGACGTCACAGATCACGTGGTTCGGCCGCCATATTGTTTTTCGTGAAAACACGAAAACCCCTTTTTCTCTGCAACGGCTGAACAGATCGAGGCCAAACTTTGCAGGCAGAATCGCATACCCATGACGAACAAAAAAGTCAATGAGCATGACGTCATGCGTCACATGGTTTCAGAGTTATGACGTTTTTAAGCATGAACCTTTAAAACCGAGCTCCTCCCTCATTTTTGATCCAATCGAGGGGAAACTTCACAGATCTGTTCAGCACTAAAATGTCCTTTTGGAATTTGTGATAGGGCACGTGGTTTGGCAGATATCGTTCATTAAACGAAAATATTTTTTTTAATGGATACCTCTTGTTTATTCTCGAGTTCTCCTCAAGCCGCACCGCGCGTCCTCAGCCTCGTCTCGCGAACGCCAACAGCGCGATACAGCACGCGCTTTCCGGAGGGGCAGAGCCAAGCCGAGCAACATATATATATATACACATCGATCATTGATTGTGAACCGGAAAATAGAATAAATTACTGATGGTTTCAGAGTTGTGACGTTTTAAAGCATGAACCTTTAAAACCGAGCTCCTCCCTCATTTTTGATCCAATCGAGGGGAAGCTTCACAAATCTGTTCAGCATGTCAGTCTACTAAAATGTCCTTTTAGAATTTGCGATAGAGCACGTGGTTTGGCAGATATCGTTAATTAAACGAAAATATTTTAAAAAATGGATATCTCTTGAATCGCTAGTTCCTCAGACCGTGAGTTCATAATAAATTATACAATTCACACAGTGCAATACGTGCAGGCCGCTCCACGGAGCGACCTTGCGGACTCATCAACGAGGCGAGGCGTGACACAGGTGTCTCAGCATACCTCAGATCAAGTTTGAAAACCAGCATCAACCGTGCATAAATTTGCATATTCGATCATTTTTGACAAAGTTATGGCACTTTGAACTTTGGTAGGGGACATGTATTGCAGCGCAATACTCAGAATGCTTGTTATTTTTAATGTTATTATTCATACTTTGATTCCTTTACCAACCGAGTCGAGGGAGTGCATGAATTATGTTTTCCCTTTTTTCCCCCTCATCAGATGTCGATTCATTTTGAAGAGAGATTATTATGATGATTATGATGATAACACTGGACAAACGAGACTTTAAACTGCAAAATAAATAATCAATCAGGGGAACTAAACCTGCTTGGCTTTCAACATTTACAAACAAACTCTCTCAGGGATACCCCACCCCACACCTCACACCCTATATACCCCAATCGCCCGTACCTTAGCCTCCCTCTTTAACCGAGGACCTACACCCCACTCGCCCCTACCTTAGCCTCCCTCTTTAACCGAGGACCTACACCCCACTCGCCCCTACCTTAGCCTCCCTCTTTTACCGACGACCTACACCCCACTCGCCCCTACCTTAGCCTCACTCTTTTACCGAGGACCTACACCCCGATCGCCCTTACCTTAGCCTCCCTCTTTTACCGAGGACCTACACCCCACTCGCCCCTACCTTAGCCTCCCTCTTTTACCGAGGACATACACCCCACTCGCCCCTACCTTAGCCTCCCTCTTTTACCGAGGACCTACACCCCACTCACCCCTACCTTAGCCTCCCTCCTTTACCGAGGCCCTACACGCCACTCGCTCCGACCTTAGCCTCCCTCTTTTACCTAGGACTAACACCCCCACTCGCTCCGACCTTAGCCTTCCTCTTTAATCTAGGACTAACACCCCCACTCGCCCCTACCTTAGCCTCCCTCTTTAACCGAGGACCTACACCCCACTCGCTCCTACCTTAGCCTCCCTCTTTTACCGAGGACCTACACCCCACTCACCCCTACCTTAGCCTCCCTCTTTTACCGAGGACCTACACCCCACTCACCCCTACCTTAGCCTCCCTCTTTTACCTAGGACATACACCCCACTCGCCCCTACCTCAGCCCCCCTCTTTAACCAAGGACCTGGAAATCGAACCTGTTCATTGAGATGTTTTATTTATTTATTTCTCTTTTGTACAAACTTCTGTTTCCACGATCCAGGGGACAATGTCTCAATGTCTCATGGAAAGGGAGTTTGTATCGTTATCGGTCATGTGACCTTCAACCTGTTCATTTAGAGGTTTTAAAATTATCTCTACCAGTAACAACACCTGGTGTTGGGCTAGCGGCTAGGGTGCCGGCTTAGGATCCTAGGATCCTGGGTTCGAATCCTGGTCGATTGCTGAATTAACGCCAGGGGAGGTTGACTCAGCCTGTCATCCTTCCGAGGTCGGCTAATTGAGTACCAGTTCACTGGTAATTCCCTGCTTGTCGCCAAAGGCGGCAAAAAGGGCTGGCATCAGGAAGGGCATCCGGCCATAAAACATTGCTTCAAAAAGGGGACCGAAAAACAACAACAACCACGGTTCCCGAAAAAGGCCAACCCCCGCTTTGCGGGGAAAAATGGCCTCTAAAGGTGGTTATTATTATTTTTTTTAGTAACAAATAACCTTCTAATAAATTGGTTTACATACAATTTTTTTCCTGATGGTTCTTTGTTTCACTCCTTAGAGTTTTATCTCTTGACAGGTTAGTTGGATGTAAACTGAGCACCAACTCTGGGCCAATCCTGAGGGACCTGAAGAGCATCATCAACTTGGAGGAACTTAAGTGAGTCCTGAACTGTTACTGAGGTTTTTGTTCTTCTTCTTCTCTTTCACTGGACACTGATTTATGAATTCCCATCACAGCATTTATAAATAAACTCCATTTTAATACAATTAGAGATGTCATGGAAACAAATCCAACATTTGCTGTATTCATATAATTATATAATTGTTTATGTCGAGGGACTGGGTTATAATTCCATAATTATATAATTGTTTGTGGAGAGGAACTGGGTTAGAATCCCATAATTATATAATTGTTTATGGAGAGGGACTGGTTATAATCCCATAATTATATAATTGTTTATGGAGAGGGACTGGGTTATAATCCCATAATTATATAATTGTTTATGGAGAGGGACTGGGTTACAATCCCATAATTATATAATTGTTTATGGAGAGGGACTGGGTTATAATCCCATAATTATATAATTGTTTATGGAGAGGGACTGGGTTACAATCCCATAATTATATAATTGTTTATGGAGAGGGACTGGGTTATAATCCCATAATTATATAATTGTTTATGGAGAGGGACTGGGTTATAATCCCATAATTATATAATTGTTTATGGAGAGGGACTGGGTTATAATTCCATAATTATATAATTGTTTATGGAGAGGGACTGGGTTATAATTCCATAATTATATAATTGTTTATGGAGAGGGACTGGTTATAATCCCATAATTATATAATTGTTTATGGAGAGGGACTGGGTTATAATCCCATAATTATATAATTGTTTATGGAGAGGGACTGGGTTATAATCCCATAATTATATAATTGTTTATGGAGAGGGACTGGGTTACAATCCCATAATTATATAAATGTTTGTGGAGAGGAACTGGGTTAGAATCCCAAAATTATATAATTGTTTATGGAGAGGGACTGGGTTACAATCCCATAATTATATAATTGTTTATGGAGAGGGACTGGTTATAATCCCATAATTATATAATTGTTTATGGAGAGGGACTGGTTATAATCCCATAATTATATAATTGTTTATGGAGAGGGATTGGTTAGAATCCCATAATTATATAATTGTTTATGGAGAGGGACTGGTTAGAATCCCATAATTATATAACTGTTTATGGAGGGGGACTGCGTTACCATCCCATAATTATATAATTGTTTATGGAGAGGGACTGGTTATAATCCCATAATTATATAATTGTTTATGGAGAGGGACTGGTTATAATCCCATAATTATATAATTGTTTATGGAGAGGGACTGGTTATAATCCCATAATTAAATAACTGTTTATGGAGAGGGACTGGTTATAATCCCATAATTATATAATTGTTTATGGAGAGGGACTGGTTAGAATCCCATAATTATATAACTGTTTATGGAGAGGAACTGGGTTATAATCCCATAATTATATAACTGTTTATGGAGGGGGACTGGGTTACAATCCCATAATTATATAACTGTTTATGGAGAGGAACTGGGTTATAATCCCATAATTATATAATTGTTTATGGAGAGGGACTGGGTTATAATCCCATAATTATATAATTGTTTATGGAGAGGAACTGGGTTATAATCCCAAAATTATATAATTGTTTATGGAGAGGAACTGGGTTAGAATCCCAAAATTATATAATTGTTTATGGAGAGGAACTGGGTTAGAATCCCAAAATTATGTAATTGTTTATGGAGAGGAACTGGGTTATAATCCCAAAATTATATAATTGTTTATGGAGAGGGACTGGGTTATAATCCCATAATTATATAATTGTTTATGGAGAGGAACTGGGTTAGAATCCCAAAATGATATAATTGATTAAGGCGAGGGACTGGGTTACAATCCCATAATTATACAACTGTTCATGGAGAGGGACTGGGTTATAATCCCATAATTATATAATTGTTTATGGAGAGGGACTGGGTTATAATCCCATAATTATATAATTGTTTATGGAGAGGGACTGGGTTACAATCCCATAATTATATAATTGTTTATGGAGAGGGACTGGGTTATAATCCCATAATTATATAATTGTTTATGGAGAGGGACTGGGTTATAATCCCATAATTATATAATTGTTTATGGAGAGGGACTGGGTTATAATCCCATAATTATATAATTGTTTATGGAGATGGACTGGGTTATAATCCCATAAGTATATAATTGTTTATGGAGAGGAACTGGTTATAATCCCATAATTATATAATTGTTTATGGAGAGGGACTGGGTTATAATCCCATAATTATATAATTGTTTATGGAGAGGAACTGGGTTAGAATCCCAAAATTATATAATTGTTTAAGGCGAGGGACTGCGTTATAATCCCATAATTATATAATTGTTTATGGAGAGGGACTGGGTTACAATCCCATAATTATATAATTGTTTAAGGCGAGGGACTGGGTTACAATCCCATAATTATATAATTGTTTAAGGCGGGGGACTGGGTTATAATCCCATAATTATGTAACTGTTTATGGAGAGGGAATGGTTATAATCCCATAATTATTTGGTGGTGTTGTGATTTCTCAACATAACTATTGAAATGGTTAAAGTATTCCCAAAGTTCTCCATGTTGTTAATGGAATGATAACGTCAGGGATTTTCTCTTTCCCTCCTTTACCATCAGTTTGAGTTGGAATCCCATCGGTGATGAAGGGCTGGAGGAGTTGATGGAAGGTCTGAAATCCCAAACAAAGTTACGAATTCTCGAGTGAGTGGGAATGGGATTTGTTTTGGGAAATAAAAGCCTGATGTTCTTCAAGTGAAGCTTCCCCTCTATAATGGGTAGGGATGGAGCGGCAAAAATGCAAATGGCGTCTTCTGTCATCGAGCTGGCAGGCTCGAAACAACAATTCTCATTTACTGGCGCTTGTGATGCAATTTAAATGCTCTAATGACGGCGAGATGCTCCATTTTAAATTAGTGTTGGTGTCAAAGCTGGTGACCAATTGCAAATTGATAGTAGGATTCCAAACAGGTCAAAGGTAGTGGGACCGGTATGTTCTGTGTAAATAGAGTGACATACAATGACGACCCTCACTTCCGCCTCAACACCTTGGTCTTTGGTCCTTTCACATTTCTTTCGACTTTTTCACATTTCTCTTTAATTCGTTATATAATTCTTGATTTCTCTTTTCTTTTTATCCATCTTTTACTCCTAATTTCTCTCTTTATCTGCTAATTGATAATTTAATTCTTTATATATATATATATATATATATATATTGTAACAGAAACGGCGTACGGCGCTCCCCTTAGCGGGGGGGGGGGGTTCAGCCCCCTTCTATTTGTACTGGCCGTCACCGCTCCTGAAGCTACCTCGCTCCCTTGTGGGGTGGGATTGCCCGAAGCGATTGGTCAAGGGATTCCCGCACGCCCCCTGCAATCCCTCCACGAGGCAGGTGGGCAACTCCGTTCGAAACCACGGACAAGATGGTATTTTGCCGAGCGGTTTTAATAGCCCGCGGTTCGAACCATTAACAAATACTAAACCCGATTCATATGCGTCGGCCAAATCGTGCCACAGGTATTCAATGGGGGAAATCACAAAGACGATCGGATGTGGAAGAAGAAGCCAAAGTAAGGAGGAACAGGAATTTATTAACCAATTATGTACAAATCAAAGAAACCAAGGGAGAAGGAATGAAACGAAAATAATTTACAGAAGAAGAAGACAGTGCAATTCTAGCTTATCTACAGGCTTAACTTAAATCCCAGACAACACAGACAAACAGACGACAGTCAGACTTACACGGGGATGATGACAGGAATGGCAGGAGGTTCGTTCATCTGGCGAGGTTCCGTTCCGACCCACGACTCTCTCTCTCTCTGTCGGTAACACTGGGATTCTCCTCTCCAGTACCTCGAACCCAGCTCCAGCCTCGAACCCAGCTCAGCAGCACGCACCCCGCTCTCGTACCAGTTCAGCAGCACGTACCAGCTTCTCGTACCAGCCTCTCGTACCAGCCCAGTAGCATGTCCCTCTTTTCACGATTGTTGCACGCATATCTCAAGCGGGGGCGTGACACGCCCTCGGCCGTTTGGGTACCGCCCCCGTGCTCTGTTTTGTGGCCTTATATGGCAATGCCACGGTCTTGTTACCTTA
Source organism: Myxine glutinosa (assembly GCF_964187855.1). Classification (NCBI taxonomy): domain Eukaryota; kingdom Metazoa; phylum Chordata; class Myxini; order Myxiniformes; family Myxinidae; genus Myxine; species Myxine glutinosa. The sequence continues at coordinate 410,754,693 of NC_136261.1, read as the reverse complement.
TTTGGGTATGGAGCTGAACAGCCCCGCCCCCCGTGGCTAGCCACGTGCTTGTAGCCTTACTTGGGCATGGAGCTGAAAAGACCCGCCCCCGTGGCGCGCCATGGGCTTTTGGTGGCCTTATATGGCAATGCCACGGTCTTGTTACCTTATTTGGGTATGGAGCTGACAGCCCCGCCCCCGTGGCGCACCATGGGCTTGTCTCTACTCGGCGACCCCGCCCTTCTTGTCCAAACAGAGCACGGAGCACATATTTACAATGGCGGCGAACGCCGCTTCCAAACCAGGGCCAGTTGAGAGGGCGCGCACCCCACGCTTGTCAAGCGGTTTTGCACAGAGAGGGAGAGTTTGGCTGGGAAATGCAATCCTTGAAGGGGACCTATCTTATTTCATTTGGTGCAATGCAATGTCAACTAGTGGAAAACAGAGTCTTAACTAATACACATAATAAAGAAATAACTATAGAGAGGTTCTATGGTTCTCTACGTGTGCGCGATGGACTAACTAAGGGGACAACCTTTGACCTTTACCACAAATGGAGGTATTTACAAGAACTACTATTACATTATTCACAGAGGGTGATATTTACGAACACAGGATTCTCAAATCCGCAACAATATATATATATATAGTTTTGGGTTTTTTTTGTTAAAGAAGGTCGCCATAATGCAAAGCATCATATAAGTGCAGCATCAGCCAAAAGAGCACACCTGAGCAAGGCATCATGCCAGTAAAAATGCAAGAAGGCTTCTGCTGTTCCATCGTGAAACGTTTCAACCATCTACAGTCACGTGAAAAAGTAAGTACACCCCATGTAAAGTTTTGACTTTTTCAACATATTTCAACATACAGCTATTTGATCTTCATTTCAACAATATTGACAGATAAAGGTGATATAATATAACAAATATCATGAAACATTTACATTTTGTAGTCCATTGTATAATTTAAATAAATATAAATGCAAATTTCGCATGTGGAAAAAGTAAGAACACCCGTACATTTATCACTACTTCAAATACATAAAATTAGAATCAGGTGCACCAGCTCAAGTGCAAATGATTATAACATCGTTAGAGAGGATCTTGGAGGAACCTGTCTTATTTAAACCTCAGACATTTCGTTTGGTTTGCTCTTTGTTGTTGAAGTGTGCGGCGTCATCATGCCCAGATCAAAAGAGCTCTCTAAGGCCTTCAGAAAGAAGGTTATAGATGCCTACGAGCCTGGGAAGGGATTTAAAAAGATCTCCAAGCAATTTCAAATCAATCATTCGATTGTCGGGAAGATCATCTACAAGTGGAGAAGATTCCAAAGAACTGCCAACTTGTTCAGGCCAGGCCGCCCCAGCAAGTTCAGCCCGAGAGCAGACCGCAAGATGTTGAAAGAAGTCTCTAAGAACCCCAAAATGTCATCACGGGACATACAGGTAGCTCTTGCCACTGTTGATGTCAAAGTGCACTAGTCTACCATTAGAAAGAGGCCGCACAATTTTTTTCTACATGGGAGGTGTGCCAGGAGGAAACCTTTGCTGTCCAGAAAGAACATGAGGGCAAGACTAAAGTTTGCCAATGAACACCGAGGAAAAGACCAGCACTTCTGGAACAATATGCTCTGGACAGATGAGTCAAAGGTAGAGCTATTTGGCCACAGTACCAGAAGACATGTTTGGCGAAAACCAAAGGCAGCATTTGACCACAAGAACCTGATACCAACTCTAAAGCATGGTGGTGGAAATATTATGGTTTGGGGCAGCTTTGCTGCATCAGGGCCTGGGCAGCTCACCATCATAGAATCCACGATGAATTCTTCATTGTACCAGAGGGTGCTTGAGGATAATGTGAAACCATCTGTCGGAGAGTTGAAGCTCAACCGAAGGTAGACCTTGCAACATGACAATGACCCTAAACATACCAGTAAATCCACCAAGGAATGGCTGAAAAGAAAGAAATGGAGGGTTCTGGAATGGCCAAGTCAAAGCCCGGATCTAAATCCCATCGAGATGTTGTGGGGGGGGATTTGAAACGAGCTGTGCATGCAAGAAACCCCTCAAACATCGCACAGCTGAAAGAATTCTGCATGGAGGAGTGGGCAAAAATTTCTACCAGTCGATATCAGAGACTGGTAGACAGTTATAATCAACGCCTACTTGAGGTTGTTTCTGCCAAAGTGGGCAATACCACCGATTAGAGCCAAGGGTGTACTTACTTTTTCCACATGCGAAATTTGCATTTATGTTTATTTAAATTATACAATGGACTACAAAATGTAAATGTTTCATGATATCTGTTATATCACTTTTATCTGTCAATATTGTTGAAATGAAGATCAAATAGCTGTATGTTGAAATATGTTGAAAAAGTCAAAACTTCACATGGGGTGTACTTACTTTTTCACGTGACTGTAGTGGATGATGAATCACATCCGGTCTATCATGAGGACCAGGAGGGGATCCAGAGTGACTCAGAAGGCAGCAGCTTTGGTCGAACAGCATACAAGGGACAATAATGTCCTTGCAATTCTTCCAAAGTAAACTGCTCTCTCTCATGCACAGATTTATCCCATCTGGTCTTCGGGTTGTCTTAACCTTCTCCAATGGAAGGCAATCTCAGTTCCTTTCACAAAGCTCAGAACAACATTGTTACGGATCCGGGGGATGGCACTCACGTTAGCAAGGGGGGGTTAATCCCCTTGTCCTGTTAAGCTGGCCGTCCGACCGGTCCTGGTACTTGTAACGCTCTTCTGCGGGGTGGGATTGATCAGGGTTATTCGTCGAGGTGTTGTCCCGAATACCTTCACCAATCCCTCCACAGAACAGGGAGACAAGTACCGCTAGAACCACGGACAAGATCGTATTTGCCGAGTGGTTTAACAATCCGCGGTTCGAGCCGTTATCAAGCGACTAAACCCGATTCCGAGCGTTGGCCAAATCGTGCCACAGGTATTCAATCAGGAAAAGACAAAAGCGATCGGGGAAGAATGAAACCAAACGGGTCAGAAATAACAGACATTTATTAATTATTTACAACAAACCAAAGGAAGAGACGCGAAAGTAATATACAGTGAAGAAGAAGAAGATACACAGGGCAGCCTTAAACAGTCTTAATTATTGAACCTCAGACAACACACAGGACAGACCATGGACTTACACGACAAAGGGAAATTGCAGGCAGGAATGTGCCAGGGAGCGAATGGTTCAGGCCGATGGTACAGGTAAGGATGCGCCAGGGAGAGAAGGGCCTAGGCAGCGTTAAGCGTTCAGGTTCATGCTCCGGGCTCGAAGCGAACAGCAGCCGGCAGCTCCGTGTCTCCACAACCCGTGACAATAGGGCCCTAGAGGGTCTCGGTCTATTTCCACAATACGAGCACCCCCTCACGTCTCTCTCTCTCTCTTCTCTGGTTCGGCTGGATCACTCCTCTGCTTCTCGTGCCTTCTCACCAACTCCTCGAAGCAGTCCCTTGCAGTTCCTTTTATTGCCCCCTCCGAAATCAAGCTGCCAGCTCCGATGACATGCCTACCGGTTGGCTCACCTCGGCGCTGGTTGGTCGGTAAGGGCTCGCTGACTCCACCTCTGATGACGAGTTCACTTGCCACACCTTGTTCTGGTGGCTCCGCCCACTTCTTCCTCGGCTTGACCGCATGGCTTGTGGCGGCGTGGTGCCAGCAAAACAGCCCAATGCAACGGCGGCAAACGCGGCTGGCAAGTGAGGTACCACAATTTGGAGAGGGAGAGCAAATGGACGAATGGGGCCTATCTTATTTGATTAACGCAACGTAGAGTCAAACTATTGGAAACACAGCCTTACCTGAAACGCATAATAATGAAATAACTATGAAGAGGGCCTATGGTTCGCTACGTGTTGCGATGTGGACTAACTAGGGGACGACCTTTGATCTTAACAATGAATGGAGGTATTTACACAAAGAATTATTTACAAAGGGTATATTTACAACACTTTACACAGTGCAGGGTTCTCAAAACCCCAACACAGCACCCTCATTCCTCCTGGCACGTCCCGGGCCGAAAAACTTTAACTTAATGTGACACTCAGGTGTGATAGCCCTCTACGATTAACCTTACCCTGAGTGCGACAGTTTTAAACACAATTAAGTATGTCCCCCTGCTACGTTGCATCCTACCTAACAGATTCACACCCACAGGATAACCGAATTACGGAATTATTTTCAAACTAAACCTTTCGCCAGTGGGGAGCACGTTATTTACAAGTGACATTATTTTGACTATTTACAAAACTGCAAACCCAGGACCTGTCATCTGGGAAACAAAAAGAACCCTGTAGGAGAGAGGAAAAGCATGCACTACACCGACACACCACCCTCACATGCCCGGGGATGCAGAATTGATATTGCAATGCATCCCCGAGCATGCAAGCACCAAAAAAAACAACCAAAGCACCAATGACAAGCACCATCATGCACCATCCAGTGCACAGTCATACATTTCAATGTCAATAAAACAACTGTTGAACGGTTCTTCTTTCTGCTCCCTCTGCTGGCGGATGTTCGTGATGTTGTTCTTTTCTTGCTCTTGGCTTGCTGCCTATTTGCACATAATAAAAAGCACAAAACGCGTCCATTTTTATTTATGGCCCACAGGGGCCAACTATGGGTGGTCCACCTGTAGGGCAAAAGGGGCCACCTCACCGTGGTCTGCAAGCCAACTCTTCCCTGGCCATCATGGCCGGTCCCAGCAGAGGGGCCAGGCCCCAACACGTGGGGTCCATATGGGTGTGGTGCTTAGCCACAAACGTGTGGTCCATAAGGTGGTGCTAGGCCGCAAGTCGTGCGGTCCATAAAGTGGTGCATCGGTCCAGGCAGCTGGCAGCGGCGGCTCGGGCACACAGATGCGGCTCCCGCACGCTTTCCCTCAGTGCCCAGAGAGCACGGTCCATGGGTGGGGAAGGAGGACAAAGCAAAGTTAGCGGGGTGCAAGGGCGCAAGGGTACACATCAACACAAGGCAATGCAGAGGTGAGGTGCGCATGGAGAGCGAGGGGAGAAAGCCCATCCCTATCGTACGTCACCCCCCCCCCCCCCCCGTCACCTATTCTACCCTTGCCCCTTCTCCCATATTTACACAACTCTACACATTTACAAATTCCATCTCTACGTCCTGTCTTCCCCATATCTCCCCTAATTCCAAATTCGTCCACAATCCCTCTAACCAAATTTGCCATCGATTCAAATTCCTCATCAATTCCTCCGTAGGAGGAAGAGATGGAATTACAGCACAATGTCACACTTACGTCATGATGTGTCTCACCATTCCAAACATTTGCACAAACCAGTGGTGTGGAGTCCTGTCATCACCTCAGGTGAGTGGATGCAGATGGTGCGAAGAGATTTCAATCCTAACTATACTTCTAAATGACTTTAACACTTTTACTCTACCCGGGGTCTTTCCCTGCAAAACAATTGGCCATCTTACACTATATGGTTCTAAGAACCGAACTCCCATTGACCAAACTGTGGTGCTCACCAATTTGGGGTCTCACTCCCCCGATTCTTCACCCTGTGCCTTTGCACAATTTCCGGGCTGGGTCGTGTGGCGCTCCCAGCAGGTCCGCTCACCTGCACACCTCCACCACTGCAGTTGTCTCTGAGCTTACCTGCTCCTTACCCTAACCTACCTGGGGAAGGCCCTCTGGCGCTCTCACCCCACTACCGCCCTCTCTGGCGTCGGGCTACCCGGGTACATCCTCTGGATCCTCGGGCCCCATTGAACAACTCTACTGGCTCCCAGAGCCTACCTGCGGCCTCACCTGGCCGACAGACTGACAGTGGCGGAGTGCCCATTTAATCATTCGTACTAACAGGCCACATGCCCAGCCATTCCATTTTACTCATGCACCAATCACAACACTCCTTTACTACTACACGCTCCACAGATGTCAATCTCCACCACAATTTACCTACTCCCTCTACCTACTTTTAAACTACCCTCCCCGGGTACTCGTGAAGGGGCCCATCTTCCCCCATCCACTCCTTTCGCACCAACCACTCCACTCCATGTATTCCACACTACTCACTCCACACCATCCATTCCATACTCCATACCAGCTATTCCATACTCCATTCACTCCATGCTCCATTCACTCCAGACCATTTATTCCCCACAACCATTCTCCATACACCTGTGCTTCGCTTGCACACCTGTGCCCACACACCTGGTGTCACCTACACACCTGGTGGCACTTGCACCCTCCTTCCCTCCAGGACCATTCACTCAATACAATGCACAATCACACCTTCACCATACTCTGCTCAATGCACAATCATGCCAATCATCATGCTCACCACAAAGAACTTCCTGCACACACACTGCATCATTTAAGCTGACTACTCCCTTCTGAAACTCATGCTCCCCAGTCTTCCCATATGCTAAGCGCTCCCACGTCATTATAATCCACAAACTGCTACGTCCCCTCTACAGGTACATGTCACTACTTAAATCTCATGTTACCTATTGACATTTCTAAATTCTATCACTTTATCCTAACCCTCCCGGGCTAGTTTGCACAGCCACCCCGTAAACTAATGCTCATGTGCCCTGGTTGATGGGAGGAATGGCAGAGTTACCATCCCTCCACATCGGGAATCTGCCATTATCAATTTTGCCCATCCAATTTTTGCCAATCAAAATTTGCCAATCTTTACTGCCAATCATCTTCGCCAATCAAATTTACCAATCCAATTTGCCAATCATATTCCCTATCCCTACCATCGTCCATTATTCTGAGCCTCGGTGCATCATTACATTTTCAAAGCTCGGCTTCGCAAAGCCGAGCAATGAATGCGGGTGGTTTGTCTACTGCGGTTGGGTCCGTCCGGCACTCGATGCAGGGGAGGAGGTTTACTCGGGCCGAGATTCCAAGGTCCACCTCGGCGCGGAGCCTTCCGGTCTCCCGCCCGATGGCCCAATCTCGCCCGGCCGGAACGCCGCAACCACAAGGGGGCACCGTCCCGACCCTTCCTACCTCCCCTCGCACCGGGCCGCCCGCTCCGCTTAGCAGAGCACGGACGCGACCTTGCAGGGCGAGGCCCAGCACGGATCGCGCACGGTGGTTCTTTTGAAACCGCCATGATTACAACCCTCGCCAGTTCCCGCAGTACCCGAAGCCCGGCACGGACCGAGGGCTCGCGTCGGCTAAACGTCGGTCTAACTGCTGCTCCGTTTAACGTCGATGCTTCACTTGCATGCTCACACCATGCGTTCCGTTCCTTATTCACACATCCAGGTGTCTCCATACACTCCGTCATTGCACCTTCTCTTACACACCACCCAGGTACACTCATTCCGCTCACAGACTTCGTTACACACCTGACCACCGCACAACTTGGCACACATTCGTCGTTCGCACACTTCAACAACACACCTCCTCACGCCCACTCCCTTGGTACGTACTCCGTACCACTCATGGGGGTGCACTCTTACATCCACCCACTCACACGCTCCAATGTGCCCTCCCGCACCCGCGCCACCACCAACTCAGGTGTGCCTCCTCGCACACGCTCAACCATTCCAAGTGTGCATTCTCGCACCCGCTCCACCACCAAGTCACTCTCCGTGTCACACTCTGTACTCTCTGTTTCACACATACCCTCCGACGTGCATTCGCTCTCGCACCCGGTATCACTCCCATACTCTGTCACACACTCACTCTCCGACGCACACTTTTTCCTCACAAGCGCGCCATTGCCATCCATAACGCGCACCACGGACCTTTTACGAGCGCCTGGGTTACACCTCGATCCCAAGCATGCAGAAATTATTTTCGCGCCAAACACTTTGTCGAAAAACCTCTGAGCACCATACACAGCCCGTCTCACCTTCGGGGTTCTTCTTCCTCGCTCCACACACACCTGCAAATCTTTATAAGGATTATGCAGCATGACATCATGATGTGAGCATGGACTTTGCACATTATCCATCTCTCCCCTCAATTCCTGGGCTACCTCCGTCGTCTTTTCAATTCCAATTTCCACTATAATTAATTCGTTGATTTCTTTCTCTTCGGCGACCGCTGGCTTTATTAAAATTTTCTCTTCTACCTCAGCGGTCGCCGGCTTCCCCATACCCCGGGTCGCGATCTCTATACCCGTCATTTTAACCGTGCTCGCTCCGCCTCGCTCAACCCGCGCCTCTCAAACCGCGTTACCTCGTCGCGTACAAATGCGACCCCCTCGCTCAACCCGCAGTTAACTTCCCCAATTTTTTCTATTCAGCCACCCATTCTGTCCCCAAATTTACTTATTTGCTCCCTCATTCCGTTTCCAAACCCTTCAATATTGGTTTTCCAATCATTTCCCATTTCTTTAATTTGGTTTCCCAATTGCTCACCCATTTTATTCATTTCCCTGCTGGATTTGTCTGCCATCTTTTCCATATACCCCCTCATTTGTGCCATAAAGAGGTCCAGATTCACTAGTGCCGTGGGCTCGGCTGCCGCGGCCACGTGCAAGGCGCCATCTTGTGTGCCTCCAACCTCGTGCGCAGCGCCGCCATCTTGTGCGCCTGCAGCCCCTCTACCACATCCTCATCACTCTCCTCCTCCCTCTCTCTCAATTCCTCCCTGGGGTCATGGGTTGCCTCTAGCCCTTCTTCTACCTCCCCTACCGGCATCTGATCACCTTGACCATCCATGGCACGGCTCAATTTGGATGTTCAACAAAATTTCGGCCGCTCCAAATTTTGACCAAATTTTTAGATGGATTAAAAATTTGGTTCGGGACCAAATCCCACTCCCCGACACCAATTGTTACGGATCTGGGGGACGGCACTCCCGTTAGCAAGGGGGGGTTAATCCCCTTGTCCTGTTAAGCTGGCCGTCGGACCGGTCCTGGTACTTGTAACGCTCTTCAGCGGGGTGGGATTGATCAGGGTTATTGGTCAAGGTGTTGTCCTGAATACCTTCACCAATCCCTCCGCAGAACAGGGAGACGAGTACCACTCGAACCACGGACAAGATGGTATTTGCCGAGCGGTTTAGCAATCCGCGGTTCGAGCCGTTATCAAGCGACTAAACCCGATTCCGAGCGTTGGCCAAATCGTGCCACAGGTATTCAAACAGGAAAAGACTAAAGCAATCGGGGAAGAATGAAACCAAAAGGGTAAGAAATAACAGACATTTATTAATTATTTACAACAAACCAAAGGAAGAGACACGAAAGTAATATACAGTGAAGAAGAAGAAGATACACAGGGCAGCCTTAAACAGTCTTAATTATTGAACCCCAGACAACACACAGGACAGACCACGGACTTACACGACAAAGGGAAATTGCAGGCAGGAATGCGCCAGGGAGCGAATGGTTCAGGCCGATGGTACAGGTAAGGATGCGCCAGGGAGAGAAGAGTCCAGGCAGCGGTAAGCATTCAGGTTCACGCTCCGGGCTCGAAGCGAACAGCAGCCGGCAGCTCCGTGTCTCCACAACCCGTGACAATAGGGCCCTAGAGGGTCTCGGTCTATTGCCGCAATACGAGCACCCCCTCATGTCTCTCTCTCTCTCTTCTCTGGTTCGGCTGGATCACTCCTCTGCTTCTCGTGCCTTCTCACCGACTCCTCGAAGCAGTCCCTTGCAGTTCCTTTTATTGCCCTCTCCGAAATCAAGCCACCAGCTCCGATGACACGCCTACCGGTTGGCTCACCTCGGCGCTGGTTGGTCGGTAAGGGCTCGCTGACTCCACCTCTGATGACGAGTTCACTTGCCACACCTTGTTCTGGTGGCTCCGCCCCCTTCTTCCTCGGCTTGACCGCATGGCTTATGGCGGCGTGGTCCCAGCAAAACAGCCCAATGCAACGGCGGCAAACGCAGCTGGCAAGTGAGGTACCACAATTTGGAGAGGGAGAGCAAATGGACGAATGGGGCCTATCCTATTTGATTAATGCAACGTAGAGTCAAACTATTGGAAACACAGCCTTACCTGAAACACATAATAATGAAATTAATATGAAGAGGGCCTATGGTTCGCTACGTGTTGCGATGTGGACTAACTAGGGGACGACCTTTGATCTTAACAATGAATGGAGGTATTTACACAAATAATTATTTACAAAGGGTATATTTACAACACTTTACACAGCGCAGGGTTCTCAAAACCCCAACAATATTGTTGAAATGAAGATCAAATAGCTGTATGTTGAAATATGTTGAAAAAGTCAAAACTTCACATGGGGTGTACTTACTTTTTCACGTGACTGTAGTGGATGATGAATCACATCCGGTCTATCATGAGGACCAGGAGGGGATCCAGAGTGACTCAGAAGGCAGCAGCTTTGGTCGAACAGCATACAAGGGACAATAATGTCCTTGCAATTCTTCCAAAGTAAACTGCTCTCTCTCATGCACAGATTTATCCCATCTCGTCTTCAGTTGTCTTAACCTTCTCCAACGGAAGGCAATCTCAGTTCCTTTCACAAATCTCGGAACAAGTGTGTGTCTACCATCAGTAGAGCCAGGAAACAACATCTCTCTACTCTCAAGACTAAACTCTCAAACCTGTCTCCTTCCTCCAAATCCTGGTGGCGTCTGGTCAAATCTTTTCTGGTGTTTGTTCCCCCTCCATCCCCTCCCTTACCTCAAAGGGCTACTCAGCTGACTCGGCACGTGAAAAAGCTGAATGCCTCAACTCTGTGTTTGCCTCAAAATCTTGTGTCCCAAACCTGTCTCTCTCTGTACCCACCTTACCTAGTCATACCCAGCTTCTCCTGGACTCTGTGTCCTTCTCTCCTGACAAGGTGGAGAAGCTTCTGTCAAACCTCGACTCTGATTCTGCAACTGGACCAGACGGCATCAGCCCAAGGGTCCTAAAATCCTGCTCTGCCGCTCTATCTCACCCTCTCTCTGTTCTCTTCACCCTCTCTTTTGCTCAAGATCATCTGCCATCTGCTTAGAAATCAGCCAACATTACCGCTTTACACAAAAAGGTGCAAAAACAGATCCTTGCAACTGTAGACCAATCAGCCTGCTCCCAATTATCAACAAAGTCATGGAAACTATGATCATTCCTGGGAAAACCACATTTCCAAGCTGGCCTCCAACGCCAGTCGCCGACTGGGCATCCTCCGTCGTGCGAAGTCCTTCCTTGGCACACCTGAGCTCCTCACCACATACAAGGCTTTCATCCGCAGCTCAATGGAATACTGCCCTCCCCTCTGGGCTGGTGCTCCTGCCTCACACCTGGCTCGTCTTCACGCTGTTGAAACCAAAGCGTTCAGAATCATTGGAATCTTTCGCAATGAAGCTGATTCTGACGGCCTTTCAATCTCTCACTGCAGGCAGGTTCAATCTCGCACTCCTCTCCGGCGTAGCTCCCCCAGCTCTCTCTCTGTGCTCTGTCCCCCAAATATTCCTACAGGTTGCACAAGATCTGCCAACAACCCTCTTATGGTTAAACTGCCAAAATCTAGGCTCTCTGCTCTCCTTCACTCTTTCATTCCCCTTTTCTCCCGCCTCTGGAACAAACTCCCACACTCCCTTCTATCCCACTCCTCCCTCCAGGTCTTTAAAACAGCTGTTCACCACCATCTCTTATCTTCCCCCATCCAAAACCTTGATCTTTTCTAGCCCTTTAATTCACCCGAGATCCACTTTTTTGAAATACCGACTTCTTTCCTGGAAGTCCTAGCAGTGTCCATATGTTTTATACCTCTCCCACCCCCACCCCTTTATCCTTCCCAACCCTCATCCCCCTTCCCACGCCTCCTCCCCCAAAGCCCTCTCCCTTCCACAGATCTCCCGATGTCCTTGTTTTCTGCTGTTGTACCCTGTGTGCTCCCCTCTCTTCCTATCTTGTCTCCCGCTCCCTTTATCTTATGTTTTATGTGTCAGTTCGTCTTTTTGTGATCAATGTTAGTTAGCTCTTACACGAGCCTCGATCTTGTATAGAAAAAAGAAAAACAAAAAAAAGCACCTGTGCTGAGTCCCATCATGGAGCTGGAGCCACAATGTCACCGTGCAACTGCCGGGTTTGGGATGGAGGGTTGGCAGCACATCGGAGGTTGCATGAAGATGGCACTTCAATGGGGATTGCCTTTGGGCCTGATTACGAATGCTAGTGCAGTGTCTTCTTTGTGAATCACCGGGTCGGCGATTTGGCTTTCCTCCTGACAGGCAGGTTGGGCGGTGTTTTACGGACGTTTTTTCATCAAATTTGAAGACCAATTGATCTCTACTGACCTATCCTGAGGGCCGTGCGTGCTCCTGAGGTGGGCATCCATGTGGCATTCATGGAGACCGTAGCTCTTATTGGCGCCGTGGGGGTTGTTTGCCATGAGGCTGGAGTATTGGCAAGGATGGAGTGGATATCGCAACAGGTGCTCCTCAAGGAATGACGTCAGAGTGATCAGGTCACTGAAGAGTTCGTTGTATTACCTCAGCCTTTGCCATCCCCTCCCCACTGATTTATTTTTGGTTTATTTCTCTTTATTACAAACCTCCATTTCCATGATCCAGGGTGGTGTCTCATGGAAATGGAGTTTGCAGGATTCCCAGTCACGTGACCTCCATCCTGTTCATTTTGAGGTTATTTTATTATCTCTTCACCCGGATCAAAAAACCTTTTAATATCACTCGTTTATCCACAACTTTACACTGATTGCTCTTTGTTTCACACCTTGGAGTTTTTATCTCTTCACAGGTTGAGTTACTGCAAACTGAGCACCGAGTCTGGGCCTGTCTTGAGGGACCTGAAGAACTTCATCAACTTGGAGGAACTTGTGTGAGTCTTCCACTGTTATTGATATTTTTGTTGTTCTTCTCTTTCGCTGGACACTGATTTGTGAATTTCCGTCACCTTTTTAAGTAAAGATATTTTTAATACAATTAGTTAGAGATTTCATGCAAAACAAATTCAAGACTTCCTCTTTCTAACCACTGACTCACTCGTTGATATAAATGTTTTGTACTTTCTAGGTGGGCGAGAAAGCTGAAATTTTGCATACTGATGTACAGTAACTCAAAGCCAGGATTTCAGGTGGAAAAAAAAATCACAAAACGTTCCGTACCTGTCCAGAGAATGAAAATGTGCGTTAAAATGTCAGCCGGTGCAGCCTCACTCCTGCCCACGGAAGGTCACCCCACCAAAAACAATGGCACATCACCATGGGAAAGATTGCTCATGGGTGTTTCTAGGTTTTATGGCGGTATGACTCGATAGTGTCCGAGTTTTTGTCCTTCACAGACGATTTACAGTGGTATTGTATGTTTACACATACAGTGGATCTCTGTATCAGGCGACCTGGTTGAAACAAACATTCAGAACATGGTTTACAACAACAACAACAACAACAACAACAACACGCATTTTAAAGGCCATTTTCCCTGCTAGAGCGGGGGTTACCCTTGCGGTCCTCATGACAATCTTCTCCATTTTTCCCTATTTTCTGCATCTCTCCTTGTTAACCCCCTTGCCCGCATTTCTTCTTCGACCATCTTTAGCCAAGCCTTTCTCGGTCTTCCCCGTCCTCTACTTCCTTCTACATTCATTTCCATCACTCTTCTGAACCAGTCACTTTCATCCTTCCTCAACACATGACCAAACCACATTTATCCCATCTCGTCTTCAGTTGTCTTACCCTTCCTCCCGTCCATGGTACACTGAATCTTGTGGTGAGGCAATTGCCCTAAAACAACTTGCCTTTGCCTCTAGGAAGGCAAATTCAACTGAAGGAAATCTCATTTCCTTCCACCAAGCTCGGAACAAGTGTGTGTCTACCCTCAGGAGTGCCAGGAAGCACTATCTCTCCACTCTCAAGATTGAACTCTCAAACCTGTCTCCTTCTTCCAAATCCTGGTGGCATCTGGTCAAATCCGTTTCTGGTGTTTGTTCCCCCTCCATCCCCTCCCTTACCTCAAATGGCTACACAGTTGACACCGCACGTGACAAAGCCGAATGCCTCAACTCTGTGTTTGCCTCAAAATCTTGTGTCCCAAACCCATCTCTCTCTGTTCCCACCTTTCCCAGTCGAACCCAACTGCTCCTGGACTCTGTGTCCTTCTCTCCTGACAAGGTGGAGAAGTTTTTATCAAACCTCGACTCTGATTCTGCAACTGGACCAGATGGCATCAACCCACGGGTCCTAAAATCCTGCTCTGCCGCTCTATCTCACCCTCTCTCTGTTCTTTTCACCCTCTCTTTTGCTCAAGGTCATCTGTCAGCATGTTGGAAATCAGCAAACATTACCGCTTTGCACAAAAAAGGTGCAAAAACAGATCCTTGCAACTACAGACCAATCAGCCTGCTTCCAATTATCAGCAAAGTCATGGATTCCATCATTGCTTCGGATATCAAATCCTTCCTCTTCTCCAATGGCTTGATCTCTGATCATCAATTTGCATTCAGACCAAGTCATTCTACTCTGGACATGTTGCTTCTGCTGTCTCAACAATGGATGGAGGTCCTCAATGCCAAACAGGAAATCAGAGCTGTCTCACTTGACATATCACGTGCCTTCGATACGGTCTGGCACCCAGCTCTGCTCACCAAACTCTCCTCCTATGGTATTCATGGAAATCTTCACTCATGGCTTGCGGACTTCCTCTCTGGTCATAGGCAACGTGTGGCCCTGAATGGATTTCTCTCATCTCCCCTACCTGTTCTGGCTGGAGTTCCCCAAGGTAGTGTTCTGGGCCCTGTGCTATTTCTGGTCTTCATCAATGATCTCTCCGACTCTCTGGAAAATCCTCTCTATCTCTTTGCTGATGACTCCACTATCTGCCGCTCCATTCCTCATCCCTGAGATCGGCAGTCTGCAGCCTCCTCACTCTCTGCAGACCTGGACAAAATCACAGACTGGTCAAACAAGTGGAACATGTCTTTCAATCCTGACAAATCTCACACTCTTACAATGTCTCTCCGAAAGGACCGACTGGAAAACCCTCCCATCTACTTTCTCAACAATCCTCTCCAAGAAGTTCCTTCGCTCAAGCTTTTGGGTCTCACTATCTGCCATGATCTTTCTTGGGAAAACCACATTTCCAAGCTGGCCTCCAAAGCCAGTCGCTGACTGGGCATCCTCCGTCGTGCGAAGTCTTTGCTTGGCACACCTGAGCTCCTCGCCACATACAAGGCTTTCATCCGCAGCTCAATGGAATACTGTTCCCCCCTCTGGGCTGGTGCTCCTGCCTCACACCTAGCTCGGCTTCACGCTGTTGAGGCCAAAGCTTTCAGAATCATTGGAATCTCCTGGAATGAAGCCAACTCCGAGGGCCTTTCACTCACTCACCGCAGGCAGGTTGGTGGTCTTTCTGTCTTCTACCGACTCCTCTCCGGCCTTGCACCCCCAGCTCTCTCTGTGCTCTGTCCCCCCAATATTCCTTCAGGTCGCACAAGATCTGCCTGCAAACCTCTTATGGTTAAACTGCCAAAATCTAGGCTCTCTGCCCATCTTCACTCTTTCATTCCCCATTTCTCCCACCTCTGGAACAAACTCCCCCACTCCCTTCAATCCCACTCCTCCCTCCAGGTCTTGAAAACAGCTGTTCACCACCATCTCTTATCTTCCCCCATCCAAAACCTTGATCTTTTCTACCCCCGATAATTCACCCCAGATTCACTTTTTTGAAATACCAACTTCTTTCCTGGAAGTCCTTGCAGTGTCCTTGTGTTTTATACTTCTCCCACCCCTCCCCCCCTTTCCACGCCTCCTCCCCCCAAGCCCTCCCACAGATCTCCCGATGTCCCTGCTCTCAAATGTTGTGTTTGTGTGCTTCCCCTTCTCTCCCCATCTTGTCTACCTCTACCCTTATTATATGTTTTGTGTGTCTGTTTGATGTGTGTGTGTGTGTGTGTGTGTGTGTGTGTGTGTGTGTGTGTGTGTGTGTGTGTGTGTGTGTGTGTGTGTGTGTGTGTGTGTGTGTGTGTGTGTGTGTGTGTGTGTGTGTGTGATAAATGTTAGCTCTTTCACAGGCCTCGATCCTGTATACAAAAAAAAAAAAAAAAAGTTCTTCATGTTGTTAATGGAATGATAACCTCAGAGTTTTTCTCTTTCCCTCCTTCACCATCAGTTTGAGGGGGAATCCCATCGGTGATGAGGGCCTCGAGGGTTTGATGGAAGGCCTGAAACCCCAAACAAAGTTACGAAACCTCTGGTGAGTGGGAAGAGGATTTCTTGGGGGGGGGGGGGGGGATTAAAAGCATATTGTTGTGGATCTGGTCTCGGGGGTGAAATTGGGGATAGATTAGAATAGTTATTTCATATGGTGCATTTGGGCTCTATGTGGGTGACATGTTACAGTCATTATAACTCCTGTAATTAATGAAATGTGTCAAGCACATGTTTAGAAAGATCTTGTCCCGCTGCCCAAGTGTATGTCTTTATCTACATCCTGCCTTGCCCCCCTTCCGACATTCTTGAACCTGCCCCATTGTTATCTGTCCTTATATGGCCTTCATTCTTGAGTTCACAGCCAATGGGCATGGCCCATAAGTGTGACCATGGGGTAAACGTGAGGACACGAGATGAGCGAGAGACGTGACAATATATGGACATCTGATGGCTCCAAGGCCATCTGACTGTCGTTGGTGTGGAATTAACCTGGCTTTTCAGCCAATCAGCGCAGCATATAAATCATCATTTGCCTTGCTACGGCGGCCAATGGGCATTTGCTGCGGACGGTCCGATATGCCCCGCTGAACATTATAAAAGCACATACGCCACATTGGGGTGGTTTGTGTGATTAGTTGCTCTTGCTTTGCTCTTACTTCTGGGTTCCTGCTGCTCTGGGTACCTGCACACATGGTGCTGCTCCCTCGGGATGCTGTGCCTGCGCGTCGTGATTTGTTGTGCATGGAGAATAAGGTTGGACCAGCACACAAGGCGTTGTGAGGCCAAGCACCGTGCGATACAGCAGTGCGCACAAACGGGATCAGAGGGGCAGAGGAGCAGTGAAGAGTGATCATGAGGGAGCAGACCCATACAGTGTGTGTAAAAGTGCTGTCCTGTGCAGGTTTCCTGGCTCCATTCCTCCCTTCCTTCCTTCCCATGCTGCTTTCGTCTGTCTCTTATTCTTCTCTCGCTCTGTTCTGTGTGCTCCAAGTGAATGAGCTGAGGCCATAATTGAATAAGCCGTCGAGTTCCCGAGGGCACATTGACATTATTACCCTCCGCTCGCGAAGCGAAAAGCAGGGTTAGGTGATCGTTTGAGTACGAATGTCGTACGTGAGTGTCTGCATTTTTAAAATTCATTTTCTCGGCAATCGTCGGTCCGATTGACACATAATTTTACCATAGGAGCGCCTCTGCCTGTATAATTTTTTTATTCATAATTATGACGTCATAGGTCACGTGGTATGGATGCCATCTTGGACAAACGTTCCACCTCTATATCTCCGAAACAGCTCAGTGGAAAAACTTGAAACTTGTCTCATTGTCAAGTACTTCCCATGGGCAATAAGATATGTTAATGATGTCATCAGTGCCTTAATTATGACGTCACAATTCGACAAGTACAACGCTTGACGAGATGAGTATGATTTTTTTTCTCTGCAATTGTTTGTCCAATGGACATGAAAGTTTCACCATAGGAGGGCCTCCTCCTGTAAAATATTTTAATGATAATTATGACATCATAGGTCATGTGGTACAGGCACTATCTTGGAAAAACCGAAAAACGTTGCACCTGCATATCTCCAAAACTGCTCCATGGAAAAAATTGAAACGTGGTTCTTAGTAAAGAACTCCGCATGAAGAATAAGTGTTTTTAACGATTACGTCATTGGTGCCTTAGTTATGACGTCATAATTCGACAGGGACAACGCTTAGTCTGATCAGTTTGAAATTTCTTGAGCATGATCTATGCAACAATTGTATTGGAGAATATAAATTTATGATGTCATCGGTCACGTGGTCTGGCCGCCATATTGGATCAAAGAAAAATACCCTTCAAAAACAGAAGAGTTGGCTCGCACCAAGTTGACTGCACAGGGTAAGCATTCTATGAATATCATCTATTTTATTATTATTTCTTCATTTTTACCTGTGCCACTTAAGGTGGCCTGAGGTTATGTTTTCAGGTCTGTTTGTCTGAGCGGGATATCTCAAAGTTATGGACAGATTCAGACGAAACTTAGTGTATGCTCGGTGTATGGCCAGGAAGACTTTATTCGATTTTAATGAAGATCCGGTTCCGAATCCGGTCTTATATTTTTTAAAGTGATTCCCCACCATTGAGTGATTGGGCCAAAAACAATAATTAACACAATATTTCAGAGTTGTGGACGGATTATGACCAAACTTGGTGGATGAGTTTGGTCGGTTGTTATTATTTTTAGGTTTCCAAGATGGTGGACGGGAATGCCTATTTTTGTTTGGATTATTATTCTAGTTCTGCCGATTTTTGTGAAACAACTTTTGAAAAAACTATGACAGCGAGCTAGGCCTGTCTGTGTGTCTTCATGGAAAACCCTTGGAACTTTATTCTAGCGGACTTTGTTTTTTAAGTTTTATTCTGAATTGGTGGCCATCTTGGATTTTGTCCCAAACATAAAACTATCTTCTCCAGAACTATTAAACTGATCACCATGAAATTTGGCATCAGCTCAAGCACCCCTAGGCAGTATTGAAGTGTGAGTTTGAGGCTTCTGCTCTGAAGCTTTTGGAAGCTCGCTATTGGTTGGATGTGATACCCAAACACAAATTTGGCAGAAATAGCTTGCTCGAAGTAATTTGGCCTGCTGATGCTGAATGGGCCACCAAATGTAACATACTTCAGGTATACATTCCTGTTGATGGATTTGAGCTCTATTTTCACAGGAAACGTTTGAATGTGGGTGGCAGTATGTGGGTGGCAAGAGGACTGCTTGGAAGTGGACAGCATTGCTCGCAGTTCCAGTTACCATTAACCACACGCATTTTGAAAAAAATTGCACCCATGTCCGAAGGAAGCGGTTTAGTTTGGCATTTTAAATATGAAATAGGCAAAGCCTAGAAATGAATGAAACCCTTTAGAATTACCCTTTAGAATTACCCTTTGGAATTACCCTTTAGAATTACCCTTTAGAATTACCCTTTGGAATTACCCTTTAGAATTACCCTTTAGAATTACCCTTTGGAATTACCCTTTAGAATTACCCTTTGGAATTACCCTTTAGAATTACCCTTTAGAATTACACTTTGGAATTACCCTTTGGAATTACCCTTTAGAATTACCCTTTGGAATTACACTTTGGAATTATCCTTTAGAATTACCCTTTGGAATTACCCTTTGGAATTACCCTTTGGAATTACCCTTTAGAATTACCCTTTGGAATTACCCTTTGGAATTACCCTTTGGAATTACCCTTTGGAATTACCCTTTGGAATTACCCTTTGGAATTACCCTTTAGAATTACCCTTTGGAATTACCCTTTGGAATTACCCTTTAGAATTACCCTTTAGAATTACACTTTGGAATTACCCTTTAGAATTACCCTTTAGAATTACACTTTAGAATTACCCTTTGGAATTACCCTTTAGAATTACCCTTTAGAATTACCCTTTGGAATTACCCTTTGGAATTACACTTTGGAATTACCCTTTGGAATTACACTTTGGAATTACCCTTTGGAATTACCCTTTGGAATTACCCTTTGGAATTACACTTTGGAATTACACTTTGGAATTACACTTTGGAATTACCCTTTGGAATTACCCTTTGGAATTACACTTTGGAATTACACTTTGGAATTACACTTTGGAATTACACTTTGGAATTACACTTTGGAATTACACATTGGAATTACACTTTGGAATTACACATTGGAATTACACTTTGGAATTACACTTTGGAATTACCCTTTGGAATTACACTTTGGAATTACACTTTGGAATTACCCTTTGGAATTACCCTTTGGAATTACCCTTTGGAATTACACTTTGGAATTACCCTTTAGAATTACCCTTTGGAATTACCCTTTGGAATTACACTTTGGAATTACACTTTGGAATTACCCTTTGGAATTACCCTTTGGAATTACACTTTGGAATTACACATTGGAATTACACTTTGGAATTACACTTTGGAATTACCCTTTGGAATTACACTTTGGAATTACACTTTGGAATTACCCTTTGGAATTACCCTTTGGAATTACCCTTTGGAATTACACTTTGGAATTACCCTTTAGAATTACCCTTTGGAATTACCCTTTGGAATTACACTTTGGAATTACACTTTGGAATTACACTTTGGAATTACACTTTGGAATTACACTTTGGAATTACCCTTTGGAATTACCCTTTGGAATTACACTTTGGAATTACCCTTTAGAATTACCCTTTGGAATTACCCTTTGGAATTACACTTTGGAATTACCCTTTAGAATTACACTTTGGAATTACCCTTTGGAATTACCCTTTAGAATTACCCTTTGGAATTACACTTTGGAATTACCCTTTAGAATTACCCTTTAGAATTACCCTTTGGAATTACACTTTGGAATTACCCTTTAGAATTACCCTTTGGAATTACCCTTTGGAATTACCCTTTGGAATTACCCTTTGGAATTACCCTTTAGAATTACCCTTTGGAATTACACTTTGGAATTACCCTTTAGAATTACCCTTTGGAATTACACTTTGGAATTACCCTTTAGAATTACCCTTTGGAATTACCCTTTGGAATTACCCTTTGGAATTACCCTTTGGAATTACCCTTTGGAATTACCCTTTAGAATTACCCTTTGGAATTACCCTTTGGAATTACCCTTTGGAATTACCCTTTGGAATTACCCTTTGGAATTACTCTTTAGAATTACCCTTTGGAATTACCCTTTGGAATTACCCTTTAGAATTACCCTTTGGAATTACACTTTGGAATTACACTTTAGAATTACACTTTAGAATTACACTTTAGAATTACCCTTTGGAATTACCCTTTGGAATTACCCTTTGGAATTACACTTTAGAATTACCCTTTAGAATTACACTTTAGAATTACCCTTTAGAATTACCCTTTGGAATTACCCTTTGGAATTACCCTTTGGAATTACACTTTAGAATTACCCTTTAGAATTACCCTTTAGAATTACCCTTTAGAATTACACTTTAGAATTACTCTTTAGAATTACTCTTTAGAATTACCCTTCAGAATCACCCTTTAGAATTACACTTTAGAATTACCCTTTAGAATTACACTTTAGAATTACCCTTTAGAATTACCCTTTAGAATTACACTTTAGAATTACTCTTTAGAATTACCCTTCAGAATCACCCTTCAGAATCACCCTTTAGAATTACCCTTCAGAATCACCCTTTAGAATTACCCTTTGGAATTACACTTTAGAATTACCCTTTAGAATTACCCTTTAGAATTACCCTTTGGAATTACACTTTAGAATTACCCTTTAGAATTACCCTTTAGAATTACCCTTTGGAATTACAATTTAGAATCACCCTTTAGAATCACCCTTTAGAATTACCCTTTAGAATTACCCTTTAGAATTACCCTTCAGAATCACCCTTTAGAATTACCCTTCAGAATCACCCTTTAGAATTACCCTTTAGAATTACACTTTAGAATTACTCTTTAGAATTACCCTTCAGAATCACCCTTCAGAATCACCCTTTAGAATTACCCTTCAGAATCACCCTTTAGAATTACCCTTTGGAATTACACTTTAGAATTACCCTTTAGAATTACCCTTTAGAATTACCCTTTGGAATTACACTTTAGAATTACCCTTTAGAATTACCCTTTAGAATTACCCTTTGGAATTACACTTTAGAATCACCCTTTAGAATCACCCTTTAGAATTACCCTTTAGAATTACCCTTTAGAATTACCCTTCAGAATCACCCTTTAGAATTACCCTTCAGAATCACCCTTTAGAATTACCCTTTGGAATTACACTTTAGAATTACCCTTCGGAATCACCCTTTGGAATTACACTTTAGAATTACCCTTTAGAATTACCCTTTAGAATTACACTTTAGAATTACTCTTTAGAATTACCCTTCAGAATCACCCTTTAGAATTACCCTTTAGAATTGCCCTTTGGAATTACCTTTTAGAATTACACTTTAGAATTACACTTTAGAATTACCCTTTAGAATTACCCTTTAGAATTGCCCTTTAGAATTACCCTTTAGAATTACCCTTTAGAATTACCCTTTAGAATCACCCTTAAGAATTACCCTTTAGAATTACCCTTTAGAATTACCCTTTAGAATTACCCTTTAGAATTACCGTTTGGAATTACACTTTAGAATCACACTTTAGAATTACACTTTAGAATCAGCGTTTAGAATTACCCTTTAGAATTACCCTTTAGAATTGCTCTTTGGAATTACACTTTAGAATTACCCTTAATATTACCTTTTGGAATCACCGTTTGGAATCACCCTTTAGAATCACCCCATAGAATTACCCTTTAGAATTGCTCTTTAAATTACCCTTTAGAATCACCCATTAGAATCACCCTTTGGAATCACCCTTTAGAATCACCCTTCAGAATCACCCTTTAGAATTGCCCTTTAGAATTACCCTTTAGAATTACCCTTTAGAATTACCCTTTAGAATTACCCTTTAGAATTACCTTTTGGAATTACACTTTAGAATTACACTTTAGAATTATCCTTTAGAATTACCCTTTAGAATTACCCTTTAGAATTACACTTTAGAATTACCCTTTAGAATCACGCTTTAGAATTACCCTTCAGAATCACCCTTTAGAATTACCCTTTGGAATTACACTTTAGAATTACCCTTTAGAATTACCCTTTAGAATTACCCTTCAGAATCACCCTTTGGAATTACACTTTAGAATTACCCTTTAGAATTACCCTTTAGAATTACACTTTAGAATTACTCTTTAGAATTACCCTTCAGAATCACCCTTTAGAATTACCCTTTAGAATTACCCTTTAGAATTACCCTTTAGAATTACCCTTTAGAATTACCCTTTAGAATTACCCTTTGGAATTACACTTTAGAATTACCCTTTAGAATCACCCTTTAGAATTACCCTTTAGAATTACCCTTTAGAATTACCCTTCAGAATCACCCTTTAGAATTACCCTTCAGAATCACCCTTTAGAATTACCCTTTAGAATTACCCTTTAGAATTACCCTTTGGAATTACACTTTAGAATTACACTTTAGAATTACCTTTTGGAATTACACTTTAGAATTACACTTTTTTTTTTCTTTTTTTTTTGTTTTTTTGTATACAAGATCGAGGCTCGTGAAAAAGCGAACATTAATCACACAGAAAGACAAACCGACACAGAAAACATACAACATAGGGAGCGGTAGACAAGATGGGGAGAGAGGGGGAAGGACACAAACACAACATTTGAGAGCAGGGACCGAGAGACATGGAGACATCGAGAGATCTGAGAGAGGGCGAGGGCTTTGGGGGGGGGGGGGGGCGTGGGAAGGGAGCGGTGGGAGAGGTATAAAACATATGGACACTGCCAGGACTTCCAGGAAAGAAGTTGGAATTTCAAACAAGGTGGAACTGGGGTGAATTAGCGGGGGTAGAAAAGATCAAGGTTTTGGATGGGGGAAGATAAGAGATGGTGGTGAACAGCTGTTTTAAAGACCTGGAGGGAGGAGTGGGATTGAAGGGAGTGAGGGAGTTTGTTCCAGAGGCGGGAGAAAAGAGGAATGAAAGAGTGAAGGTGAGCAGAGAGCCGAGATTTCGGCAGTTTAACCATCAGAGGGTTGCTGGCAGATCTTGTGCGACCTGTAGGAATATTTGGGGGACAGAGCACAGAGAGAGCTGGGGGTGCAAGGCCGGAGAGGAGTCGGTAGAAGACAGAAAGACCACCTACCTGCCTGCGGTGAGTGAGTGAAAGGCCCTCAGAGATAGCTTCATCGCGGGAGATTCCAATAATTCTGAAAGCTTTGGTTTCAACAGCGTGAAGCTGAGCTAGGTGTGAGGCAGGAGCACCGGCCCATAGGGGAGAACAGTATTCCATTGAGCTGCGGATGAAAGCCTTGTATGTGGTGAGGAGCTCAGGTGTGCCGAGGAAGGACTTCGCACGACGGAGGATGCCCAGTCGGCGACTGGCTTTGGAGGCCAGCTTGGAAATGTGGTTTTCCCAAGAAAGATCATGGCAGATAGTGAGACCCAAAATCTTGAGCGACAGAACTTCTTGGAGAGGATTGTTGAGAAAGTAGATGGGAGGGTTGTCCAGTCGAACTTTTCGGAGAGACATAGTAAGAGTGTGAGATTTGTCAGGATTGAAAGACATGTTCCACTTGTTTGACCAGTCTGTGATTTTGTCCAGGTCTTCAGAGAGTGAGGAGGCAGCAGACTGCCGATCTGAGGGAAGAGGAATGGAGCGGCAGAGAGTGGAGTCATCAGCAAAGAGATAGAGAGGATTTTCGAGAGAGTCAGAGAGATCATTGATGAAGACCAGAAAAAGCACGGGGCCCAGAACACTGCCTTGGGGAACTCCAGCCTGAACAGGAAGAGGAGATGAGAGAAACCCATTCAGGGCCACACGTTGACGACGACTAGAGAGGAAGTCCGCCAGCCATGTGTGGAGATTTCCATGGATACCAAAGGAGGAGAGTTTGGTGAGCAGAGCGGGGTGCCAGACCGTGTCGAAGGCACGTGATATGTCGAGGGAGACAGCTCTAATTTCCTGTTTGGCATTGAGGACCTCCATCCATTGTTGAGACAGCAGAAGCAGCATGTCCAGAGTAGAGTGACCTGGTCTGAAACCAAATTGATGATCAGAGATCAAGCCATTGGAGAAGAGGAAAGATTTCATATCCAAAGCAATGATGGATTCCATGACTTTGCTGATAATTGGGAGAAGGCTGATTGGTCTGTAGTTGCTAGGATCTGTTTTTGCACCTTTTTTGTGCAAAGCGGTGATGTTGGCTGATTTCCAAGCAGATGGCAGTTGACCTTGAGCAAAAGAGAGGGTGAAGAGAACAGAGAGAGGGTGAGATAGAGCAGCAGAGCAGGATTTTAGGACCCGTGGGCTGATGCCGTCGGGTCCAGTTGCAGAATCAGAGTCGAGGGTTGACAGAAACTTTTCCACCTTGTCAGGAGGAAAGGACACGGAGTCCAGGAGCAGCAGGGTACGACTGGGTATGGTGGGTACAGAGAGGGATGGGTTTGGGACACAAGATTTAGAGGCAAACACAGAGTTGAGGCATTCAGCTTTTTCACGTGCGGAGTCAGCTGTGTAGCCGTTTGAGGTAAGGGAGGGGATGGAGGGGGAACAAACACCAGAAACGGATTTGACCAGACGCCACCAGGATTTGGAAGAGGGAGACAGATAAGAGAGTTCGGTCTTGAGAACGGAGAGATATTGTTTCCTGGCTCTCCTGAGGGTGGACACACACTTGTTTCGGGCTTTGTGAAAGGAAATGAGATTTCCTTCCGTTGGATTTGCTTTCCAGGAGACAAAGGCAAGTTGTTTCTGGGCAACAGCCTCACCACAAGATTCCGTGTACCATGGACGGGAGGAAGGGTATGACAACTGAAGACGAGATGGGATAAATCTGTGCATGAGAGAGAGCAATTTACTTTGGAAGAATTCCCAGGATGAGTTGATGTCAGAGGTGGTAGAGATGGGAGACCAGTCCAGATGATTGATGGCTGCTTGAAGACCGTGCCAGTTGGCCTGAGTGAAATGCCAGACTCGTCGACGCTGAGCAGGCTCCCTGAGGATGGTCAGAGAGATGTCCACTTTAACAAGGACATGATCAGATGATCCGATCGGAGCAGAAGAAGAGCAGCAGACATTTTCAGGGAAGTTAGTCATAACCAAGTCCAGAAGAGAAGATGTTTCGTTGACTGAGATCCGGGTCGGGAAATTGACAGATTGTGTCAGTCCCAGTGAGTCGCAGAAGTCCTTTGCTGAGGAGCCATGGCTGGTGAGAGAGGTACCCACACCCAGCCAACTGGCATGATGACAGTTGAAATCACCACATATGAGGAAGAGAGAGTTGGGATGAGTAGATAGAAGTTGGTCCATATCATCAGACAGCGAGATGTAGATGGAGTCATCACTGTTTGGTGGACGGTACAACACACATATGAACAAGAGGTGGGAGCGAAGGGGAAGCCGTAGCCAGAGGTATTCCTGGGGGTGAGGTGGAGAGAGTGCAGTGCAGGGCGAGTGAGGAAGAGAGTTTTTGATAAAGATAGCAACCCCGCCTCCAGGACGAGGCTCAGGTCTATCATACCGGAGGAGGGAGTAGCCCGGGAGAGATACTATGGAATCAGAGACATCATAAAGGAGGAAAGTTTCTGTGAAGCAGATCACGTCTGGTTTGACAGAAGCAACCTGTATGGAGAGATCAGTTAAGTTTGAACGAAGGCCCCGGATGTTTGAGGTCCATACCGTTAATGAAGAGGAAGGGGGAGCATCAGATACAGAACAGGGGGGAGGAGGGGTAGTGTAAGATGTGGAAGAGGTGGAAGAGGTAGGGAGAGCTGTTGAAGGTGTGTCAGAGATTTCAGAATAGCTCGGAGAAAGGGAAGGATGGGGCGGACAAAAGGTTTGATGGTGATTGGGTGAGCCACAATGAGGTGTTATTTGAGGAGGGGGAAGAGCGAGGCAGAAGGTTGGGGGAGATGGAGGTGAGAGTTTGAAGGGGGAAGAAGCGGGGAGGACGCTTTGAGGAGGGGGAGTGAGAGGGGGGAAATTGAGAAGCAATGAGGGTGGGGAGATTTGAAGGGGAGGGGTGAGGGGGGAGTTTGGGAGGGAAGGGACAAGGGGAGGGATTTGAAAGGGATGGGATATGGGGGAGATTTGGAGGGGAGGGGTGAGGCAGGAGTCTAGGAGGGGAGGGGCGAGGGGGCGTCTTGGCGGGGAGGGGTGAGGGGGTAGTTTAGGAGGGAGGGGGCAAGGGGGGAGATTTGAAAGGGATGGGTGATGGGGAAGATTTGGAGGGGAGGGGTGATGGGGAAGATTTGGAGGGGAGGGGTTATGGGGAAGATTTGGAGGGGAGGGGTGAGATTGGATTTTTGAAAGTGTACGATTTATGGGAAACGAACATTTATTGCAAAATGAGTTTCTTGTGACCTTCGAGTTAAAAATACGTTTAAGGACGCTGGATGTAGGATGGAGTGCAGGAGAGTTTAGGGAATGTAGAAAAAAGGCACTATAGGAGATGGATTTTTTTTTTGGGATGAATTGATTTGGTGAGCAAGTCGAAAGCAGCCTTTTAAAGAAGAAGAAGAAAAAGGTGTTATAAAATATGACGGAATACATAACTTGAGGGGAAAGTGTAAACATTGAAGGTTAATGAGTGAAAACTATCTGGGGAAATGGGGGAGAAACACGTGGTCGAAGAACGAACGAACGAATAAGAATGAATAAACGAATGAGAACAGAGAAGGAAATGTTTGTTTTTTTTTTGTTTGTTTTTTTTTTAGTTGAGATTTACACAAGGAAGTAGGCTATGGGTGAAAAGACTGGGAATACAGAGAACGAAAGTTATTGGATCACAAACGACGGACCGCTGAGAAAAACAAAGCCTCAAGGTTGTACAGTGCACACTGTACAAGGCCTCAAGACACGACATGAATTAACACGATTTTCAATACAGGTATGAAAGATTTGCACCGAAAAATCTTCGTTGGGACACAATATACGTACAACACCATAAATAAATACAGTTTTAACGAAAATACAAATGGGAACAATCACTTAACTTCGATTTCAAATCGTTCGCGACGCGGCAAAGGCCTTGCTTGCGACACGGCAAACAGACGATCAATTTATGAAAGATAAACACCGAGAAACAACCAAAGTTGCACACAATAACTTCACACACCGAAAGATAAATACAGTTTCGACAAAATACAATTGTGAACAGACTTAACTTCGAAAAACGTGGAGACCGTGTGGAGCTTCGAAAATCCCTGCCGCCGTCTCCAAGATCTCGCGAGATCTCCAACTTTAACGTCTCGTTAAAGATCTCGTTAAAGATCTCCAACTAACTTTAGAATTACCCTTTAGAATTACACTTTAGAATTACACTTTAGAATTACCCTTTAGAATTACACTTTAGAATTGCCCTTTAGAATTGCCCTTTAGAATTACCCTTTAGAATTGCCCTTTAGAATTGCCCTTTAGAATTACCCTTTAGAATTGCCCTTTAGAATTACCTTTTGGAATTACACTTTAGAATTACCCTTTAGAATTGCCCTTTAGAATTACCCTTTAGAATTACCCTTTAGAATTACCCTTTAGAATCACCCTTTAGAATTACCCTTTAGAATTACCCTTTAGAATTACCCTTTGGAATTACACTTTAGAATCACACTTTAGAATTACACTTTAGAATCACCGTTTAGAATTACCCTTTAGAATTACCCTTTAGAATTGCCCTTTGGAATTACACTTTAGAATTACCCTTAATATTACCTTTTGGAATCACAGTTTGGAATCACCCTTTAGAATCACCCCATAGAATTACCCTTTAGAATTGCTCTTTAAATTACCCTTTAGAATCACCCGTTAGAATCACCCTTTGGAATCACCCTTTAGAATCACCCTTCAGAATCACCCTTTAGAATTGCCCTTTAGAATTACCCTTTAGAATTGCCCTTTAGAATTACCTTTTGGAATTACACTTTAGAATTACACTTTAGAATTATCCTTTAGAATTACCCTTTAGAATTACACTTCAGAATTACACTTTAGAATTACCCTTTAGAATTACCCTTTAGAATTACCCTTTAGAATTACCCTTTAGAATCACCCTTTAGAATTACCCTTTAGAATTACCCTTTAGAATTACCCTTTAGAATTACCCTTTAGAATTACCCTTTAGAATCACCCTTTAGAATTACACTTTAGAATTACACTTTAGAATTACCCTTTAGAATTACCCTTTAGAATTACCCTTTAGAATTACCCTTTAGAATCACCCTTTAGAATTACCCTTTAGAATTACCCTTTAGAATTACCCTTTAGAATTACCTTTTGGAATTACACTTTAGAATCACACTTTAGAATTACACTTTAGAATCACCGTTTAGAATCACCGTTTAGAATTACCCTTTAGAATTACCCTTTAGAATTGCCCTTTGGAATTACACTTTAGAATTACCCTTAATATTACCTTTTGGAATCACCGTTTGGAATCACCCTTTAGAATCACCCCATAGAATTACCCTTTAGAATTGCTCTTTAAATTACCCTTTAGAATCACCCGTTAGAATCACCCTTTGGAATCACCCTTTAGAATCACCCTTCAGAATCACTCTTTAGAATTACCCTTTAGAATTACCCTTTAGAATCACCCTTTATAATCACCCTTTCGAATCACCCTTTAGAATCACCCTTTAGAATCACCCTTTAGAATCACCGTTTGGAATCACCCTTGAGAATCACCCTTCAGAATCACCCTTTAGAATTACCCTTTAGAATCACCCTTTATAATCACCCTTTAGAATCACCCTTTAGAATCACCCTTTAGAATTACCCTTTAGAATTACCTTTTGGAATTACACTTTAGAATTACCCTTCAGAATTACCCTTTAGAATTACCCTTTAGAATCACCCTTTAGAATCACCATTTATAATCACCCTTTAGAATCACCCTTTAGAATCACCCGTTAGAATCACCCTTTGGAATCACCCTTTAGAATCACCCTTCAGAATCACCCTTTAGAATTACCCTTTAGAATTACCCTTTAGAATCACCCTTTAGAATTACCCTTTCGAATTACCTTTTGGAATTACACTTTAGAATTACACTTTAGAATAACCCTTTAGAATTACCCTTTCGAATTACCCTTTCGAATTACCCTTTAGAATTACCCTTTAGAATTACCCTTTAGAATTACCTTTTGGAATTACACTTTAGAATTACACTTTAGAATTACACTTTAGAATCACCCTTTAGAATTACCCTTTAGAATTACCCTTTGGAATTACACTTTAGAATTACCCTTTAGAATTACACTTTAGAATTACACTTTAGAATTACACTTTAGAATTACCCTTTAGAATTACACTTTAGAATTACACTTTAGAATCACCCTTTTCGAATTACCCTTTAGAATTACCCTTTGGAATCACCCTTTAGAATCACCCCATAGAATCACCCTTTAGAATTGCTCTTTAAATTACCCTTTAGAATCACCCGTTAGAATCACCCTTTGGAATCACCCTTTAGAATTACCCTTTAGAATCACCCTTTAGAATCACCCTTTAGAATCACCCTTTAGAATCACCCTTTAGAATCACCCTTTAGAATCACCCTTTAGAATCACCGTTTAGAATTACCCTTTAGAATCACCCTTTAGAATCACCCTTTAGAATCACCCTTTAGAATCACCCTTTAGAATCACCCTTTAGAATCACCCTTTAGAATTACCGTTTAGAATTACACTTTAGAATTACACTTTAGAATTACCCTTTAGAATTACCCTTTAGAATTACCCTTTAGAATTACCCTTTAGAATCACCCTTTAGAATCACCCTTTAGAATCACCCTTTAGAATCACCCTTTAGAATCACCGTTTAGAATCACCGTTTAGAATCACCCTTCAGAATAACCCTTAAGAAAAACCCTTAAGAATAACCCTTAATAATAACCCTTAATAATAACCCTTAATAACAACCCTTAAGAATAACCCTTAAGAATAACCCTTAAGAATTACCCTTAATAACAACCCTTAAGAATAACCCTTAAGAATAACCCTTAAGAATAACCCTTAAGAACAACCCTTAAGAATTACCCTTAAGAATTACCCTTAATAACAACCCTTAAGAATTACCCTTAAGAATTACCCTTAAGAATTACCCTTAAGAATTACCCTTAAGAATTACCCTTGAGAATTACCCTTAAGAATTACCCTTAAGAATTACCCTTAAGAATTACCCTTTAGAATTACCCTTTAGAATTACCCTTTAGAATTACCTTCCTCTTTTTCTTTTTGGATACAACAACGAGGCTCGTGTAAGAGCTAACATTAATCACAAAAAGACAAACTGACACGTAAAACATAAGATAACAGTAGCTGACACATAAAACATAAGATAACGGGAGCGAGAGACAGGATGGGGAGAAAAAGGGAAGCACACAATTACAACATTTGAGAGCATGGACATCGGGAGATCTGTGGGAGGGAGAGGGCTTGGGAGTAGGAGGCACGGGGAGGGGGAGGTTGGAAAGGTATAAAACACATGGACATTGCTTGGACATCCAGGAAAGAAGTCGGTATTTCAAGAAAGTGGATCTGGGGTGAATTAACAGGGGTAGAAAAGATCAAGGTTTTGGATGAGGGAAGATAAGAGATGGTGGTGAACAGCTGATTTAAAGACCTGGAGGGAGGAGTGGGATTGAATAGAATTGTTCCAGAGGCGGGAGAAAAGAGGAATGAAGGAGTGAAGGTGAATTGAGAGTCTTCAGTTTAGCAGTTTCACCGAAGAGGGTTGCTGGCAGCACTTGTGCGACCTCTAGGAATATTTGGGGGACAGAGCACAGAGAGAGCTGGGAGAGCAAGGCCGGAGAGGAGTCGGTATAAGACAGAAAGACCACCAACCTGCCTGCGGTGAGTGAGTGAAAGGCCCTCAGAATCAGCTTCATCGTGGGAGATACCAATGACACCCTTCAGAAATACCCTTTGGAATTGCCCTTTAGAATTACCCTTTGGAATCACCCTTTAGAATTACCCTTTAGAATCACCCTTTAGAATTACCCTTTAGAATCACCCTTTAGAATCACCCTTTAGAATCACCCTTTAGAATCACCCTTTCGAATCACCATTTAGAATCACCCTTTAGAATTACCCTTTAGAATCACCCTTTGGAATTACCCTTTGGAATCACCCTTTAGGATCACCCCTTAGAATCACCCTTTAGAATTACCCTTGAGAATTGCTCTTTAAAGGGCCACAGACACAGAAAATCATGTTTGGTTTAATTAATAGATATTGCTTCACTTAACACTTAATCGTCCTTTTTTTTGAATAAATATCACTCGATTGGCCCCCGCCACCCAAAAAACGGCGATTTGATTGCTCATGTGACTGGCTACGTCATCGAGGGAATTTTTGTTGCTGCTGGTAGTTTTTAATAATGATTTTGACTATCAGAAGATTCTTGGTCAGGCAGTTATCATTGCGTGCTGAGAAACCTTTCCCTCGATTACATCACACAGGTGACATCATGAATGAACATCACGATTTTAGGGGCGGGACTCCACTACCAGCTAAAAACTACCAGCAGCAACAAAATTTCCCTCGATGACGTAGCCAGTCACATGAGCAATCAAATCGCCGTTTTTTGGGTGGCGGGGGCCAATCGAGTGATATTTATTCAAAAAAAAGGACGATTAAGTGTTAAGTGAAGCAATATCTATTAATTAAACCAAACATGATTTTCTGTGTCTGTGGCCCTTCAAATTACCCTTTAGAATTACCCTTTAGAATTACCCTTTAGAATTACCCTTAAGAATTACCCTTTAGAATTACCCTTTAGAATTACCCTTTAGAATTACCCTTTAGAATCACCCCTTCGAATCACCCCTTAGAATCACCCTTTAGAATCACCCTTGAGAATTGCTCTTTAAATTACCCTTTGAAATCACCCTTTAAAATCACCCTTTAGAATCACCGTTTAGAATCACCGTTTAGAATCACCCTTTAGAATCACCCTTTCGAATCACCCTTTAGAATCACCCTTTAGAATCACCCTTTCGAATCACCCTTTAGAATCACCCTTTAGAATCACCCTTTCGAATCACCCTTTTGAATCACCCTTTAGAATCACCGTTTAGAATCACCCTTGAGAATTGCTCTTTAAATTACCCTTTAAAATCACCCTTTAAAATCACCGTTTAGAATCACCCTTTCGAATCACCCTTTTGAATCACCCTTTAGTATCACCCTTTAGAATTACCCTTTAGAATTGCTCTTTAAATTACCCTTTAGAATCACCCCTTCGAATCACCCCTTAGAATCACCCTTTAGAATTACGCTTTAGTATCACCCTTTAGAATTGCTCTTTAAATTACCCTTTAGAATCACCCCTTCGAATCACCCCTTAGAATCACCCTTTAGAATCACCCTTTAGAATTGCTCTTTAAATTACCCTTTAGAATCACCCCTTCGAATCACCCCTTAGAATCACCCTTTAGAATCACCCTTGAGAATTGCTCTTTAAATTACCCTTTAAAATCACCCTTTAAAATCACCCTTTAGAATCACCGTTTAGAATCACCGTTTAGAATCACCGTTTAGAATCACCCTTTAGAATCACCCTTTAGAATCACCCTTTCGAATCACCCTTTAGAATCACCCTTTCGAATCACCGTTTAGAATCACCCTTTCCAATCACCCTTTAGAATCACCCTTGAGAATTGCTCTTTAAATTACCCTTTAAAATCACCCTTTAAAATCACCCTTTCGAATCACCCTTTTGAATCACCCTTTAGAATCACCGTTTAGAATCACCCTTTCCAATCACCCTTTCGAATCACCCTTTTGAATCACCCTTTAGAATGACCGTTTAGAATCACCCTTTCCAATCACCCTTTAGAATCACCCTTGAGAATTGCTCTTTAAATCACCCTTTAAAATCACCCTTTCGAATCACCCTTTTGAATCACCCTTTAGAATCACCGTTTAGAATCACCGTTTAGAATCACCGTTTAGAATCACCCTTTAGAATCACCCTTTAGAATCAACCTTTCGAATCACCCTTTCGAATCACCCTTTCGAATTACCCTTTAGAATCACCCCTTCGAATCACCCCTTAGAATCACCCTTTAGAATCACCCTTGAGAATTGCTCTTTAAATTACCCTTTAAAATCACCCTTTAAAATCACCCTTTAGAATCACCGTTTAGAATCACCGTTTAGAATCACCGTTTAGAATCACCCTTTAGAATCACCCTTTAGAATCACCCTTTAGAATCACCCTTTCGAATCACCGTTTAGAATCACCCTTTCCAATCACCCTTTAGAATCACCCTTGAGAATTGCTCTTTAAATTACCCTTTAAAATCACCCTTTAAAATCACCCTTTCGAATCACCCTTTTGAATCACCCTTTAGAATCACCGTTTAGAATCACCCTTTCCAATCACCCTTTAGAATCACCCTTTCGAATCACCCTTTTGAATCACCCTTTAGAATGACCGTTTAGAATCACCCTTTCCAATCACCCTTTAGAATCACCCTTGAGAATTGCTCTTTAAATTACCCTTTAAAATCACCCTTTAAAATCACCCTTTCGAATCACCCTTTTGAATCACCCTTTAGAATCACCGTTTAGAATCACCGTTTAGAATCACCGTTTAGAATCACCCTTTAGAATCACCCTTTAGAATCACCCTTTCGAATCACCCTTTCGAATCACCCTTTCGAATCACCCTTTCGAATCACCCTTTAGAATCACCCTTTCGAATCACCCTTTCGAATCACCCTTTAGAATCATCCTTTCGAATCACCCTTTAGAATCACCCTTTCGAATCACCCTTTCGAATCACCCTTTCGAATCACCCTTTCGAATCACCCTTTAGAATCACCCTTTAGAATCACCCTTTAGAATTAACCTTTAGAATCACCCTTTCGAATCACCCTTTCGTATCACCCTTTCGAATCACCCTTTCGAATCACCCTTTCGAATCACCCTTTCGAATCACCCTTTCGAATCACCCTTTAGAATCATCCTTTCGAATCGCCCTTTAGAATCACCCTTTAGAATCACCCTTGAGAATCACCCTTTCGAATCACCCTTTCGAATCACCCTTTGAACACCCTTTAGAATTACCCTTTAGAATTACCATTTCGAATTACCCTTTAGAATAACCCTTTGGAATCACCCTTTCGAATTACCCTTTAGAATCACCCTTTCGAATTACCCTTTAGAATCACCCTTTAGAATTACGCTTTAGAATTACCCTTTCGAATTACCCTTTAGAATCACCCTTTTGAATCACCCTTTAGAATCACCCTTTAGAATCACCCTTTGGAATCACCCTTTCGAATCACCCTTTCGAATCACCCTTTCGAATCACCCTTTCGAATCACCCTTTAGAATTACCCTTTAGAATTACCCGTTAGAATTACCCTTTAGAATTACCCTTTAGAATTACCCTTCAGAATTACCCTTCGAATCACCCTTTGGAATCACCCTTTAGAATTACCTTTTAGAATAACCCTTTAGAATAACCCTTTAGAATAACCCTTTGGAATTACCCTTCATAATTACCCTTTAGAATTACCCTTTAGAACTACCCTTTAGAACCCCCTATAATTAAACACTATGGGTTAGAAAGGTTGTTCTACTTTATTTTTGACAGATGGATGGAAGGAAGAACATACCAAATATTGAAGCTGTCTCACCGCTTTAAAACGGGGGGTGGTGGGGGTTATTGTAATCGGGTCCGTCTATCAGTCTGTCTCTCCATCACGCTATCTCCTCCAACACGGGTGGGCAGAAATTCACAAAAGTTAGTAGCTATGATCACAAGGAAAGGAGGTGCAAGAGGAGTGTCTTTATTGGCCCTGCCCTCTGGATTGGGGCACAAGGTCAAATACCGAAAATTTAAATTATGCGCACATCTTTGAACATTTACTGATGCTTTGAAGATAAAAAAAAAAGAAAGAAATTAGTGCATGATGAGAAAAATGAGAAGAGAAAACCTGAAACACGTGTCTTTAAACTGGAAAATAAATATTCAATCAGGGGACTAAACCTGCACGAATGTACCATGTGATACAAACTTTCAACATTTGCAAATAGACTTTCTCAGGTATACTCCCATCCTTTACCCCTTCCTTCCCACTGATCCAACCTATGCCGTTACCCTTTCCTCCTTACCCTCTGCTTTACCCTCCTCCTTTTACCCAGGAAATGGAACTCGAACCTGTTTGTTGAGATGTTTTGTTTATTTATATTTTGTAAAAAATTCTGTTTCCACGATCAAGGGGACATTGAAAGGGAGTTTGTACCACTGTCACCGTGCCTGTTGGCTGGGGGTGGGTACCGCTCTCACCAGCCATGGCTCTTCAGCAAAGGACTTCTGTGACTCACTGGGACTGACACAATCTGTCAATTTCCCAACCCGGATCTCAGTCAACGGAGAATCTTCTCTTCTGGACTTGGTTATGACTAACTTCCCTGAAAATGTCTGCTGCTCTTCTTCTGCTCCAATCGGCTCTTCTGATCATGTCCTTGTTAAAGTGGACATCTCTCTGACCATTTTCAGAGAGCCTCCTCAGCGTCGACGAGTCTGGCATTTCACTCAGGCCAACTGGCACGGTCTTCAAGCAGACATCAATCATCTGGACTGGTCTCCCATCTCTACTGCCTCTGACATCAACTCATGCTGGGAATTCTTCCAAAGTAAATTGCTCTCTCTCATGCACAGATTTATCCCTTCTCGTCTTCAGTTGTCATACCCTTCCTCCCGTCCATGGTACACGGAATCTTGTGGTGAGGCTATTGCCCAGAAACAACTTGCTTTCGTCTCCTGGAAAGCAAATCCAACGGAAGGAAATCTCATTTCCTTTCACAAAGCCCGAAACAAGTGTGTGTCCACCCTCAGGAGAGCCAGGAAACAATATCTCTCCATCCTCAGAACCGAACTCTCTTATCTGTCTCCCTCTTCCAAATCCTGGTGGCGTCTGGTAAAATCTGTTTCTGGTGTTTGTTCCCCCTCCATCCCCTCCCTCACCTTAAATGGCCACACGGCTGACTCCGCACGTGAAAAAGCCGAATGCCTCAACTCTGTGTTTGCCTCTAAATCTTGTGTCCCAAACCCATCCCTCTCTGTACCCACCGTACCCAGTCGTACCCAGCTGCTCCTGGACTCTGTGTCCTTTCCTCCTGACAAAGTGGAAAAGTTTCTGTCAACCCTCGACTCTGATTCTGCAACTGGACCTGACGGCATCAGCCCACGGGTCCTAAAATCATGTTCTTCCGCTCTTTCACTCCCTCTCTCTGTTCTCTTCACCCTCTCTTTTGCTCAAGGTCATCTTCCATCTGCTTGGAAATCTGCCAACATCACCGCTTTGCACAAAAAAGGTGCAAAAACAGATCCCAGCAACTACAGACCAATCAGCCTTCTCCCAATTATCAGCAAAGTCATGGAATCCATCATTGCTTCAGATATGAAATCTTTCCTCTTCTCCAATGGCTTGATCTCTGATCATCAATTTGGTTTCAGACCTGGACACTCCACTCTGGACATGCTGCTTCTGCTTTCTCAACAATGGATGGAGGTCCTCAATGCCAAACAGGAAATTAGAGCAGTCTCCCTTGACATATCACGTGCCTTCGATACAGTCTGGCACCCCGCTCTGCTCACCAAACTCTCCTCTTTTGGTATCCATGGAAATCTCCACGCATGGCTGGCGGACTTCCTCTCTAGTCGTAGTCAACGTGTGGCCCTGAATGGGTTTCTCTCATCTCCTCTTCCTGTTCAGGCTGGAGTTCCCCAAGGCAGTGTTCTGGGCCCTGTGCTTTTTCTGGTCTTCATCAATGATCTCTCTGACTCTCTTGAAAATCCTCTCTATCTCTTTGCTGACGACTCTACTCTCTGTCGCTCCATTCTTCATCCCTCAGATCGGCAGTCTGCAGCCTCCTCACTCTCTGCAGACCTTGACAAAATCACAGACTGGGCAAACAAGTGGAACATGTCTTTCAATCCTGACAAATCTCACACTCTTACGATGTCTCTCCAAAAAGACCGACTGGACAACCCTCCCATCCACTTTCTGAATAATCCTCTCCAAGAAGTTCTGTCACTCAAGCTTTTGGGTCTCACTATCTGCCATGATATTTCCTGGAAAAACCACATTTCAAATCTGGCCTCCAAAGCCAGTCGCCGACTGGGCATCCTCCGTCGTGCGAAGTCCTTCCTTGGCACACCTGAGCTCCTCACCACATACAAGGCTTTCATCCGCAGCTCAATGGAATACTGCTCTCCCCTCTGGGCTGGTGCTCCTGCCTCACGCCTAGCTCGCCTTCGCGCTGTTGAAACCAAAGCATTCAGAATCATTGGAATCTCCCGCGATGAAGCTAACTCCAAGGGCCTCTCACTCACTCACCACAGGCAGGTTGGTGGTCTTTCCGTCTTCTACCGACTCCTCTCTGGCCTTGCCCCCCCAGCTCTCTCTGGGCTCTGTCCCGCAAATATTCCTACAGGTCGCACAAGATCTGCCTGCAACCCTCTTTTGGTTAAACTGCCAAAATCAAGCCTCTCTGCTCACCTTCACTCCTTCATTCCTCTTTTCTCCCGCCTCTGGAACAAACTCCCTCACTCTCTTCAATCCCACTCCACCCTCCAAGTCTTTAAAACAGCTGTTCACCACCATCTCTTATCTTCCCCCATCCAAAACCTTGATCATTTCTACCCCCGCTAATTTCACCCCAATTCCACTTTTTGAAATACCAACTTCTGTCCTGGAAGTCCTTGGTGTCCTTGTGCTTTATACTTCTCCCTCCCTCCCCCCCCCCCCCTTCCCATGCCTCCTCCCCCCGGGCCCTCTCTCTTCAACACATCTCCCTGCTCTCGGATGTTGTGTTTGTGTGCTTCCCCTTTTCTCCCCATCTTGTCTTCCGCTCCCTCTTTTTATGTATTTTGTTTGTCTGGTCGATTTGTTTGTGAAGTAAACGTTAGCTCTTTCACGAGCCTCGATTCAGTATACAAAAAAAAAAAAAAAAAAAAGCGTTGATCATGTGACCCTCGACCTGTTCATTTTGAGGTTGTTGAATTATCTCTTAACCTGGACCAAAGATCGAATATAACTTGTTTGGTTAGAACTGGATTCAGACAAGGTCATTCTACTCTGGACATGCTGCTTCTGCTGTCTCAACAATGGATGGAGGTCCTCAATGACAAACAGGAAATCAGAGCTGTCTCACTTGACATATCACGTGCCTTCAATACGGTCTGGCACCCCGCTCGGCTCACCAAACTCTCCTCCTATGGTATCCATGGAAATCTCCACGCATGGCTGGCGGACTTCCTCTCTGGTCGTAGGCAACGTGTGGCCCTAAATTGATTTCTCTCATCTCCCCTTCCTGTTCTGGCTGGAGTTCCCCAAGGTAGTGTTCTGGGCCCTGTGCTATTTCTGGTCTTCATCAATGATCTCTCCGACTCTCTCGAAAATCCTCTCTATCTCTTTGCTGATGACTCCACTATCTGCCGCTCCATTCCTCATTCCTCAGATCGACAGTCTGCAGCCTCCTCAATCTCTGCAGACCTGGAAAAAATCAGACTGGTCAAACAAGTGGAACATGTCTTTCAATCCTGACAAATCTCACACTTACAATGTCTCTCCGAAAGGACCGACTGGAAAACCCTCCCATCTACTTTCTCAACAATCCTCTCCAAGAAGTTCTGTCGCGCAAGCTTTTGGGTATCACTATCTGCCATGAGCTTTCCTTGGAAACCACATTCCCAAGCTAGCTGCCAAAGCCAGTCGCCGACTGGGCATCCTCCATCGTGTGAAGTCCTTCCTTGGCACACCTGAGCTCCTCACCACATACAAGGCTTTCATCCGCAGCTCAATGGAATACTGTTCTCCCCTATGGGCTGGTGCTCCTGCCTCACACCTAGCTCAGCTTCCTGCTGTGCAAACCAAAGCTTTCATCCACAGCTCAATGGAGTACTGCTCTCCCCTCTTGGCCGGTGCTCCTGCCTCACACCTAGCTCGTCTTCACGCTGTTGAAACCAAAGCTTTCAGAATCATTGGAATGTCCCGTGATGAAGCTAACTCCGAGGGCCTTTCACTTACTCACCTCACCGCAGGCAGGTTGGTGGTCTTTCTGTCTTCTACCGACTCCTCTCCGGCCTTGCACCTCCAGCTCTCTCTGGGCTCTGTCCCCCAAATATTCCTAAAGGTCGCACAAGATCTGCCTGCAACCCTCTGATGGTTAAACTGCCAAAATATAGACTCTCTATTCACCTCCACTCTTTCATTCCCCTTTTCGCCCGCCTCTGAAACAAACTCCCCCACTTCCTTCAATCCCACTCCTCCCTCCAGGTCTTTAAAACAGCTGTTCACCACCATCTCTTATCTTCCCCCATCCAAAACCTTGATCTTTTCTTTCTACCCCCGCTAATTCACCCCATATACACTTTTTTTTTTTGGAAATTCCAACTTCTTTCCTGGAAGTCCTTGCAGTGTTCATATGTTTTATACCTTTCCCACCTCCCCCAAAGCCCTCCCCCTCCCACATTTCTCCCGTTGTCCCTGCTCTCAAATGTTGTGTTTGTGTCCTTCCCCCTCTCTCCCCACCTTGTCTGCCGCTCCCCTTATTTTTTGGGTGTTGTGGGTCGGTTTGACTTTTTGTGTGATTCATGTTAGCTCTTTCACGTGCCTCGATCTCGTATTCCAAAAAAAACAAAAAAACTGTCTGCTGATTATTCTTTGTTTCACATCTTGGAATTTTCATCTCTTCATAGGTTAATGAGATGCGACCTGAGCACCAAGTCTGGGCCTATCCTGAGGGACCTGAAGAACATACTCAACCTGAAGGATCTTGAGTGAGACTTTTTCGAGAGGTTTTTGTTCTCTTCTTTCACTGGACACGAATTCGCGGCACGCACCTTCTTGATGCCACAAGAACACCTATAACTAGACCTAGAACACCTAGACCTAGAACACCTAGAACTAGAACACCTAGAAGTAGAACACCTAGAAGTAGAACACCTAGAAGTAGAACACCTAGAACTAGAACACTTAGAACTAGACCACCTAGAACTATACCTAGCCCTAGAACACCTAGAACTAGACCTAAAACATCGAGAACTAGACCACCTTGAACTAGACCTAGAATATATATAAATAAAACACCTAGAACTAGACATAGAACGTCTTGAACTAGAACTAGACCTAGAACATCTCGAACTAGAACACCCACTTATCCAACCACCCACCCCCACTCAGACACAAAAAAATATCTCAACAGCAACTTGTGATAACAACATGTTTTCAAACATGCCACCTCTTCCTTTCAACACAATATCTTGGAAAAACATTCACAATCACATCACCACCATCGCTTGACACCAACAGCACAGCATGAAATACTCAACAAACCACACCATGTGATCCTTCCATCTGTACAAATCCTGATCCATCCATCTGTGCAAACCCTCCCATGCTCCTCCAGAGCAACATTAACTTCACTTCATTCCGGTTACCATCCCGCGCTTCAAATCTATCATCACAAAGTCGACCCAACTCAGGACCAGTTCTACCTGTACTAGCTGTCACCTTGAATCACAACTTGTTCTCCACTCGCACAATACAGAAAACTATTTAACATTTCATCTTTGCTCCATCTTTGGGAGAGTCCTGGTAAAGTGTGGCTTCATTGGAGCTGTGGGCTTCCTGTGAGGATGCCTAGAGCTTCTGATGATGATGATGACAACTGCGTTATAATTCCATGATTATATGGTGTTGACTTAGCTCTTTCACGAGCCTCGATTCAGTATACAAAAAAAAAAAAAAAAAAAAAAAAAAGTGATTTATGTACATAACTATTGGAATGGAGAACTTGGGGAATACTTTCACCATGTTGTTAATGAAATGATAATCTCAGGGTTTTTATCTTTCCCTCCTTTGCCATCAGTTTGAGCTGGAATCCCATCGGTGATGAGGGATTGCAGGGGTTGATGGAAGGTCTGAAATCCCAAACAAAGTTACGAATCCTCAGGTGAGTGTGAGTGGCATTTGTTTTGGGAAATAAAACCCTGATGTTTTCCAGATGAAGTCCAATAACAAGAGGAGACCCATTCTCTTATAGACTTGGTCCCCTAATAAGAAGTCCAATAACAAGAGGAGACCCATTCTCTTATAGACTTGGTCCCCTAATAAGAAGTCCAATAACAAGAGGAGACCCATTCTCTTATAGACTTGGTCCCCTAATAAGAAGTCCAATAACAAGAGGAGACCCATTCTCTTATAGACTTGGTCCCCTAATAAGAAGTCCAACAACAATATGAGACCCATTCTCTTATAGACTTGGTCCCCTAATAAGAAGTCCAATAACAAGAGGAGACCCATTCTCTTATAGACTTGGTCCCCTAATAAGAAGTCCAACAACAATATGAGACCCATTCTCTTATAGACTTGGTCCCCTAATAAGAAGTCCAATAACAATAGGAGACCCATTCTCTTATAGACATTGTCCCCCAAATAAGAAGTCCAATAAAAATTGGAGACCCATTCTCTTGCAGACTTGGTCCCCTAATAAGAAGTCCAATAACAATAGGAGACCCATTCTCTTATCGACTTGGTCCCCTAATAAGAAGTCCAATAACAATAGGAGACCCATTCTCTTATTGACTTGGTCACCTAATAAGAACTCCAATAACAATAGGAGACCCATTCTCTTATTGACTTGGTCCCCTAATAAGAAGTCTAATAACAATAGGAGACCCATTCTCTTATTGACTTGGTCCCCTAATAAGATGCAAGGCCAATATAAAGTTATGTCCGCAAGAAGAAAAAGCCCCAACGCAAAATATGAAAGGCAATATGAAAAATTGTAATTAAGATTCTCGAAATAATAAAGTGGATCATAATGGTTAAAACAAAACAGGGAGGGTACACCTGGAGTGGTGCACAGCAAAGGCACCATGAATGTAGCGAAAAAAATAAATAGCTGTACCAGGCCTCTCCATGGAGTGCAACTCGTCCCATGCACACACATCAGAGAACACCAAGGTCCGCATGCAGATGAAGCAGCGGGCGGAGGGTGAAGGAACGTACATGGTGGTGGGCCCGACAGTGAACAGACAAGTCAGGAGCAGAGGGAAGGCAGCCGTGGCAGGAAGGGAGTCTGCGACATCAAGGCAGGCCCAAAATATCATTGGCAAACATGAGGAGACGCACAGAGCCAGGAGTGCAGCCAAGAGCCAAGTCTGTGAATATTCAGGACGGTCCTCACCTTGCCAGCAGCCCAAGGAGGGCAGGGACGGGCACAAGGGCAAAATGCAGAGCCAAGAATATGGCATCACTCACGACTGCCGAGGCTTCAGGCATTTTTCCATCACAATCCCTACTCAACAACCTGCCGTTCAAACCCGCTGCCAGAAGAATCCTGGCCACAGCAGTAACCCGGGCATCACGAAGACCACCACATTCACGAACTGGGGCATGCAGTCCATGTTGGCAGGAGAGAGACGCTGCACCGAAACTATCCGAGAGTCGGTCACTGCAGAACCACGTAGGCCTCAGGTGGCCTGTACAGTTATGGATCCATTTTGAAGCATTGGAACTTCCTCGTTTGCAAAATTTAAACACGAATTAAAATAAACTTAACACCGAACTGCAAAACATTAAACACTCATTTCAGCAGGAGCACGCGAAAAATAAACCTAAAAACGACAAAACATCGGAAGTGAAAACGAAACCCCAATGATAAATGTGATCTACACATGGATCACAATTCCAACAATATGGCTGGAAAAACCGTCTTTAACATCCATCGACAAATGCCGACGGAAGAGAGTGTACACCATGGTAATCGTGTTGAAGTGAAGAACCATTGATCCTTTTGGATTCAAACCCCGAAATGTACATTTACACCCCGATGTTGGACTGAAGGTCTCAAATTGATGCGGTGTCACTCCGTGTGGTACTTGTGATGCACCTGTAGATGGGGTGTGGGGCTGTAATGGAGGGGTTTTTGGGGGGAATTATCATTGGAAAACAAGGAAACTTCAACTCTTCCGCAGAATGTTCCGCTCTGAAATGTTTGTCGCACCCTCCATTTTTTTGGATTCTCCGAGTGTGACCCCAGGGTTACAGGGGGGTTAATTTTCCCACTTCTCTGATATGTATGGTGTATTTTATCGTGACTTTTAGTTTACATTTACGGCTGGGGGTTCACCTGTTTTCAAAGGTTGAGTTTCTGCACCTTGAGTACCAAGTCTGTGCCTATCCTGATGGACCTGAAGAACAACATGAACTTGGAGGTTCTTGAGTGAGTGCTGAACTGTTGTTGAGGTTCTTCTTCCTCTTCCTCCTCTTCTTCTTCTTCTCTTTCACTGGACACAGATTTGTGAATTCCCATCACAGGGCATATAAATAATAAACTCCATTTTTAATACAATTATTGAGAGATTTCATGGAAACAAATCCAACACTTATTTTCCAAAAAATGTTGGAAATTGAGAGGGACTTGGTAAGGCTGATAAAATGATAACATCAAGGTAGGTTAACTGTTGTGGGAAAACGAGTTAACCGCAGTGGGAAGCAATTAAAGGATGACGTTTTGATGATCAACCTTTCATCCTGAGTAAAGGAGGGGTGAATGTCCGAA
Source organism: Myxine glutinosa (assembly GCF_964187855.1). NCBI lineage: Eukaryota > Metazoa > Chordata > Myxini > Myxiniformes > Myxinidae > Myxine > Myxine glutinosa. Next base: position 410,710,478 of record NC_136261.1, on the reverse strand, counting down.
ATGTCAGGTTCTTTTCTTCCCCTTGTGGTTAGCAAACCTCTGTCAACGTTCTATTGGTTCCATCCATTTTCATTATACTTTGTTGTTTATCTCATTGATAAATAAATCAAATACTGTTTATTCATTCATATCATTCATGCACTTTTGTATTATTTAATTTTAACAACTTTCTCTCCTTCAGTGTGGGTGGTAATGATCGCAGACTCGATCGGTTCCTTCGTCATTCCCCAAACGACGCAAAGTGATTGAAACACAGTAAGTGTGAAGGGGGGGCGAGAGGGGGGGCAGTGTGTGTTCAGTAGTGTAAATTAAAGCAAGTGTAGTGAGGGTGATGTCTCTAATCTGGGGAATTATTAAAGTATTTTGAAATATGTTGGGGGGGGGGGAGGGGAGGTGGGTGGTGACGAGTTGAGGGGAGGAATGAAAACATTTCGGAGTATCTGGGGGGATGTAGGGGATGAAAACATTGTAGTGTTTTGGGGAGAGGAATGAAAGAATGAAATGTGTCGAGGGGGCGGGATGGCAGTGGGGGCGTTGAATGTGTGTAAGGGCCGATGAAAACATTTTTATTGTATGAGAAGGGGTTAAAGCATCATCAAGTGTGTTGGGGGATGTGGGAGGGGGATAGGTTATTTCTTCAGCACTTGCCTCTTCTGCGCATGTGAACCTCATTTACCGTATTTGTCGTGCTGGTTACCTCCTCACTCGCCCTGCCGCCCCCCTCCACCCCCCCCCCCCCCGACAAAGATAACCACCGTCACAACAAGCGTTTGCAGTTTCTTCACATGTGCCCACGTGCCCCCCCCCCCCACCCCCCTCCCCGAGTAATTTCTCCCCGTATGTCATTTTGGAGGCATAGTGATGCAAACATAAAGAAGAAGAAGAAAGTATTACACAGCCGTACTTGCTCTATTATACCACCCCTCCCTCCTCTACCATCCTCTCTCCACCACCCCTCCCTCCTCTACCATCCTCTCTCCACCACTCCTCCCTCCTCTACCATCCTCTCTCCACCACCCATCCCTCCTCATCCTCCCACCACATCGCCCTCCCCAACACTAGCCCCCCCCCCCCCACCTCCCAAATAACAACCCTCTAGCATGTACCCCCACTCCTCCCCACCTCCTCCAACATTCCCAAATTAATGAAATTGTGGATGACCAGATGGAAGAGCTTGAGGTCAAAGTAGATAGCATGGAGTGTGATAAAGTTACAGTAAGTTAGATGAGGTTTAATGAGGAGAGTAGCTGGAGGACAGGATTAGAAGGACGCATGGTGTATCAGTTTGATAGGAAGAAGAAAATAGGAGGTGAAGCAATCTGGGTAAAAGATGGCATTGAGAGAGAAGAGAAAGAGGTGACATGAAGGAGGGAATTGGTGTTGAGGATTCTGTATATTTAGAGATGAACGATTGTAAAAATAGTAAAATACTCAAAGGATGCTTTTATCGGGCTCCTGGTGCAAGGGAAGAGGAGGAAGGATTGGGACAGGAATAAATGAAAACGGCACGTGATGAGGGAAGAGGCAGGAATGGGACAGGAAGAAATAAAAAAGGCACGTGATAAGGGAAGGGGAGGAAGGAATGGGACACGAAGAAATAAAAAGGCACGTGATAAGGGAAGAGGCAGGAATGGGACAGGAAGAAATAAAAAGGCACGTGATAAGGGAAGAGGAGGAAGGAATGGGACACGAAGAAATAAAAAGGCACGTGATAAGGGAAGAGGCAGGAATGGGACACGAAGAAATAACAAGTACAAAAAGTTTTAATTAAAACAAAAGCCGCGTCGATGTTACACAATGCCTAGATGCATCTGTGCCTATAACGTCGATGTTATAGGCACAGGACATTCCTATTGATTCGATTACTTGATGTTATTTTTGTGCAAAGTGAAAATATATCTCGGCAATTTCCCGTGTGTGGCGACGAATTTTTAATATATCTCGGCATTTTTCCCGTCTGTTATTTCAGGTGGTGTATGACTGACCATGCCGCGATTTAAAAAATATTTATCTCGGCAATTTCCCGTGTGTGGCGACACGTGAACGAAGCTATGCTCCTCTCTCCACATTATTGTGACGACGTATAAATTAAATATTTCATCGTGACGATTGTCATCAAATGGACGAATTTTTAATATATCTCGGCATTTTCCCATCTGTTATTTCGGGCGGTGTATGACTGACCATGCCGCGATTTAAAAAAAATATATATATCGGCATTTTCCCATCTCTTATTTCGGGCGGTGTATGACTGACCATGCCGCGATTTAAAAAACAATATCTCAATGGACTTGAAGTTACAGGCCTTTGAGAATTCATTTCGTTCTATAAAGGGCAACTTTCATCGGATTTTCTTCCCGTTTTTTTTCAACCGAGTCTAAAACTATGTTAGCGACTGTGAAAAATGAAATGATATATCGAATTTGATTTGAAATAAAATTGTGTGAGAGAGGAAGACACCACGGGCCTACAAAACAGGCCTCAAAGCTATGCGAGTTAATAAAATGGTGGATATTTGTTTATATGAAGGCTCTCCCAGAATGGGTGGAGCTATGGTTCTCAGAATGGGTGGAGCTTTGAGGTTTTGTCTTCTCTGCAAGAACAAGAAGAAGAACAACAACAACAGCAGAGGGCACTCTATGAGCAGCGTCTGCGACGCGGCTAAAAAGGCACGTGATAAGTGAAGTGGCAGGAATGGGACACGAAGAAATAAAAAGGCACGTGATAAGAGAAGAGGCAGGAATGGGACAAGAAGAAATATAATAAAAAGGCACGTGATAAGGGAAGAGGAGGAAGGAATGGGACAGGAAGAAAAAAAAAAAAAAGGCACGTGATAAGAGAAGAGGCAGGAATGGGACAGGAAGAAATAAAATAAAAAGGCACGTGATAAGGGAAGAGGAGGGAAGGAATGGGACACAAAGAAATAACAAGTACAAAAAGTTTTAATTAAAACAAAAGCCGCGTCGATGTTACACAATGCCTAGATGCAGCTGTGCCTATAACGTCGATGTTATAGGCACAGGACATTCCTATTGATTCGATTACTTGATGTTATTTTTGTGCAAAGTGAAAATATATCTCGGCAATTTCCCGTGTGGCAACGAATTTTTAATATATCTCGGCATTTTCCCGTCTGTTATTTCAGGCGGTGTATGATTGACCATGCCGCGATTTAAAAAATATATATCTCGGCAATTTCCTGTATGTGGCGACACGTGAACGAAGCTATGCTCCTCTCTCCACATTATTGTGACGACGTATAAATTAAATATTTCATCGTGACGATTGTCATCAAATGGACGAATTTTTAATATATCTCGGCATTTTCCCGTCTGTTATTTCGGGCGGTGTATGACTGACCATGCCGCGATTTAAACAAAATATATATATCTCGGCATTTTCCCGTCTCTTATTTCGGGCGGTGTATGACTGAGCATGCCGCGATTTAAACAAAATATATATATCTCGGCATTTTCCCGTCTGTTATTTCGGGCGGTGTATGACTGACCATGCCGTGATTTAAAAAAAATATATCTCAATGGACTTGAAGTTACAGGCCTTTGAGAATTCATTTCGTTCTATAAAGGGCAACTTTCATCGGATTTTCTTCCCGTTTTTTTTCAACCGAGTCTAAAACTATGTTAGCGACTGTGAAAAATGAAATGATATATCGAATTTGATTTGAAATAAAACTGTGTGAGAGAGGAAGACACCACGGGCCTACAAAACAGGCATTAAAGCTATGCGAGTTAATAAAATGGTGGATATTTGTTTATATGAAGCCTCTCCCACAATGGGTGGAGCTATGGTTCCCAGAATGTGTGGAGCTTTGAGGTTTTGTCTTCTCTGCAAGAACAAGAAGAAGAAGAAGAAGAACAACAACAACAGCAGAGGGCACTCTATGACCAGCGTCTTGCGACGCGGCTAAAAGGCACGTGATAAGGGAAGAGGAGGAAGGAATGGGACACGAAGAAATAAAAAGGCACGTGATAAGGGAAGAGGCAGGAATGGGATTAGGAAGAAATATTTTTAAAAGGCACGTGATAAGGGAAGAGGCAGGAATGGGACAGGAAGAAATAACAAGTACAAAAAGTTTTAATTAAAACAAAAGCCGCGTCGATGTTACACAATGCCTAGATGCATCTGTGCCTATAACGTCGATGTTATAGGCACAGGACATTCCTATTGATTCGATTACTTGATGTTATTTTTGTGCAAAGTGAAAATATATCTCGGCAATTTCCCGTGTGTGGCGACGAATTTTTAATATATCTCGGCATTTTTCCCGTCTGTTATTTCAGGTGGTGTATGACTGACCATGCCGCGATTTAAAAAATATTTATCTCGGCAATTTCCCGTGTGTGGCGACACGTGAACGAAGCTATGCTCCTCTCTCCACATTATTGTGACGACGTATAAATTAAATATTTCATCGTGACGATTGTCATCAAATGGACGAATTTTTAATATATCTCGGCATTTTCCCATCTCTTATTTCGGGCGGTGTATGACTGACCATGCCGCGATTTAAAAAACAATATCTCAATGGACTTGAAGTTACAGGCCTTTGAGAATTCATTTCGTTCTATAAAGGGCAACTTTCATCGGATTTTCTTCCCGTTTTTTTTCAACCGAGTCTAAAACTATGTTAGCGACTGTGAAAAATGAAATGATATATCGAATTTGATTTGAAATAAAATTGTGTGAGAGAGGAAGACACCACGGGCCTACAAAACAGGCCTCAAAGCTATGCGAGTTAATAAAATGGTGGATATTTGTTTATATGAAGGCTCTCCCAGAATGGGTGGAGCTATGGTTCTCAGAATGGGTGGAGCTTTGAGGTTTTGTCTTCTCTGCAAGAACAAGAAGAAGAACAACAACAGCAGCAGAGGGCACTCTATGAGCAGCGTCTGCGACGCGGCTAAAAAGGCACGTGATAAGTGAAGTGGCAGGAATGGGACACGAAGAAATAAAAAGGCACGTGATAAGAGAAGAGGCAGGAATGGGACAAGAAGAAATATAATAAAAAGGCACGTGATAAGGGAAGAGGAGGAAGGAATGGGACAGGAAGAAAAAAAAAAAAAAGGCACGTGATAAGAGAAGAGGCAGGAATGGGACAGGAAGAAATAAAATAAAAAGGCACGTGATAAGGGAAGAGGAGGGAAGGAATGGGACACAAAGAAATAAAAAGGCACGTGATAAGAGAAGAGGCAGGAATGGGACAGGAAGAAATAAAAAAGGCACGTGGTAAGGGAAGAGGCAGGAATGGGACAGGAAGAAAAAATAAAAAGGCACGTGATAAGGGAAGAGGAGGCAGGAATGGGACACGAAGAAATAAAAAGGCACGTGATAAGAGAAGAGGCAGGAATGGGACAGGAAGAAATATAAAAAAAGGCACGTGATGAGGGAAGAGGAGGCAGGAATGGGACAGGAGGAAATAAAAAAGGCACGTGATGAGGGAAGAGGAGGCAGGAATGGGACAGGACGAAATAAAAAAAGGCACGTGATGAGGGAAGAGGAGGCAGGAATGGGACAGCAGGAAGTAAAAAAGGCATGTGATGAGGGAAGAGGCAGGAATGGGACAGGAAGAAATAAAAAAAGGCACGTGATGAGGGAAGAGGAGGCAGGAATGGGACAGGAGGAAATAAAAAAGGCACGTGATGAGGGAAGAGGAGGCAGGAATGGGACAGGAGGAAATAAAAAAGGCACGTGATGAGGGAAGAGGAGGCAGGAATGGGACAGGAGGAAATAAAAAAGGCACGTGAAGAGGGAAGAGGAGGAAGGAATGGGACAGGAAGAAATAAAAAAGGCACGTGGTAAGGGAAGAGGCAGGAATGGGACAGGAAGAAAAAATAAAAAGGCACGTGATAAGGGAAGAGGAGGCAGGAATGGGACACGAAGAAATAAAAAGGCACGTGATAAGAGAAGAGGCAGGAATGGGACAGGAAGAAATATAAAAAAAGGCACGTGATGAGGGAAGAGGAGGCAGGAATGGGACAGGAGGAAATAAAAAAGGCACGTGATGAGGGAAGAGGAGGCAGGAATGGGACAGGACGAAATAAAAAAAGGCACGTGATGAGGGAAGAGGAGGCAGGAATGGGACAGCAGGAAGTAAAAAAGGCATGTGATGAGGGAAGAGGCAGGAATGGGACAGGAAGAAATAAAAAAAGGCACGTGATGAGGGAAGCGGAGGCAGGAATTGGACAGGAGGAAATAAAAAAGGCACGTGATGAGGGAAGAGGAGGCAGGAATGCGACAAAGAAATAAAAAGGCACGTGATAAGGGAAGAGGAGGAAGGAATGGGACAGGAGGAAATAAAAAAGGCACGAGATAAGGGAAGAGGAGGAAGAAATGGGACAGGAGGAAATAAAAGGCACGTGATAAGGGAAGAGGAGGAAGGAATGGGACAGGAGGAAATAAAAAAGGCACGTGATAAGGGAAGAGGAGGAAGGAATGGGACAGGAAGAAATAAAAAAAGGCACGTAATAAGGGAAGAGGAGGCAGGAATAGGACAGGAAGAAATAAATAAAGGCACGTGATCAGGGAAGAAGAGGAGGAAGGAATGGGACAGGAAGAAATAAAAAAAGGCACGTGATCAGGGAAGAGGAGGCAGGAATGGGACAGGAGGAAATTAAAAAGGCATGTGATAAGGGAAGAGGAGGAAGGAATGGGACAGGAAGAAATAAAAAAAATGCACGTGATCAGGGAAGAGGAGGAAGGAATAGGACAGGAAGAAATAAAAAGGCACGTGATAAGGGAAGAGTATTGGCTATGGGGATTTCATTTCGGGATATAATATGGAGTTGATTTTAGGTATAACTTTTGAAATCCATGTTTAAATGACCGGTGTTATCGTTGAAATGGTTCAGTCCATTTTTTTTCCGTACTGCATGTATGAAGTCATTGTTATAATTGGCCTCATCCTATAGGAACAGATCTCTAGGAATGATTATGAGGAATACATCTGGCGCAGATTTTTTTCCAGTTGATTCCTGAAGATTAGTACCGCAGTATATTTGCAGGGCATGTATTTGCTCCACTCATTAAAATTGGTTGTTGTCATTGGTGTAAAATTAAATTTGGCTCATATTAAACAGAAACTCTCACAAAAGTCTAAATTGTATTGGAATGTTGTCATTTGACTAATTGTGATGATAGAGGAATAATCTCTGCTAATATTAAAAGAGAGATGATGCCATTTATCATTGTCTGATTTTCCTTAATTTCCATTGTTCACAGAAATGCCAAAGAAGAAAACTTAGAAGAAGCAGGAAGTCTTAAAGCAATGGAGAGAGAGAGGGAGAGACCATTATCAATGCAAGGCAATGTTCCACCTCAGCTGGGCAATGTCCCACCCCTGCGGGGCAACGTCCCACCCCTGCGGGGCAACGTCCCACCCCTGCCGGGCAACGTCCCACCCCTGCAGGGCAACGTCCCACCCCTGCGGGGCAACGTCCCACCCCTGCGGGGCAACGTCCCACCCCTGCGGGGCAACGTCCCACCCCTGCGGGGCAACGTCCCACCCCTGCGGGGCAACGTCCCACCCCTGCGGGGCAACGTCCCTCCCCTGCGGGGCAACGTCCCTCCCCTGCGGGGCAACGTCCCTCCCCTGCGGGGCAACGTCCCACCCCTGCGGGGCAACGTCCCACCCCTGCGGGGCAACGTCCCACCCCTGCGGGGCAACGTCCCACCCCTGCGGGGCAACGTCCCACCCCTGCGGGGCAACGTCCCACCCCTGCGGGGCAACGTCCCACCCCTGCGGGGCAACGTCAGTAGGATAATAATGTTGTTCCTGGACCACCCTCATTTTCCCATTGACTTACATGTTAATTTTTCTCTCACCCTCATTTCCCCGAAACACCTCTATTTCTCCCACCCTGTTCTTTACGAACATACTAGCTATAGTACCTATCCACAATGTTTTTCATTAGACCACTCAAACAATGACCCTACAAATGTTTGTTTATGTGTGGGAAATAATTTAATTATCTTACCATTACCATCACCATCTAATACATTAACAAAAAAGATGTTTGAGTTTGGTTCTTTTTAAAGATATTTTAACTGAGCTAAGATAAAATGATCAACCTCCCTCAATGTTCTTGTTTGAGCGCCTCCAGTGCCACACACCATTTTAAAATTAAAGTATATATTTTCCTGACAACCATCAAAGATTTCCGTCCACTCAAAAATATTTCCATCTTTTTTACCCAACTCACCGGTATTTAAATTCATTATCTTATTTGTTTTGTGAACTTTTTTACCAGTTGCCTTTTCAATTATACCTATTTGATATTTTTCACATTCGTTATGTTTACCATTTATATACCAAGGTTGATTACACCTCCACCCTTTAGTCTGGTTAATACTTGGTTCTATCATGTATTTATTTATAAAAAATGCGGTGGTAGCCCTTAAAATCCCCAACCCCATTATCTTATCACTTATATATCTTATCACTTATATATATCTTATCACTTATATCTTATCACTTATATCTTATCACTTATATCTATCTATAATTCCAGTAATCTCTGTGTGAATGTCTGTGTGTCTGTGTGTCTGTGTGTTTGTCTGTGACCGCTGTTTCTCGACAACTACCGGTCCGATATACTTTAAACTTGCCAGGTATATTGCTGGGGACCCGAGGATGTGCCTTTTCAAGGTTTCATATTAATCGGAGAAGTAGTTACCGAGCTATGTCCAAAAAACGATTCAACCAATCAGAGAGCAGCGAGCTATCACGTGTGCCGAACGTGCCGAACAGACTCTGCCTCGGACGGCACATTTGAGAGCGTATTCATTTATTTCACGTTGGCAAACTATGTTGCCGCTATGTTGGCGTTAAACTATGTTTTAAAACTAATTAAAACTAATTTGCGATTCTTTCGCTTTCCTGCGCGTTTGTGCACGCTATGGCGATTTCTTTACCAAACTCCGCAAGCCGTTCGCTTTGGACCAAACCATTTCATGTAAATAGAGGGGGGGGGATTGTCACCGTACTCGCAAGCCGTTCGCTTTGGACCAAACCATTTCATGTAAATAGAGGGGGGGGGATTGTCACCGTACTCGCAAGCCGTTCGCTTTGGACCAAACCATTTCATGTAAATAGAGGGGGGGGGATTGTCACCGTACTCGCAAGCCGTTCGCTTTGGCTTTGCGAATGGACCAAACCATTTCATGTAAATAGAGGGGGGGGGATATAATTTTACATATATATATAGTACGGGCATGCCCTAGTATCTTATAACTTATATATCTTATCACTTATATATATTATCACTTATATACTTATATAACCATAAGGGAGACTATCAATTCCATTTTAAAAAATAAACCTCTTATCATCAAAAGCCCCTAATGCCTTCTTATTTATCTCTTCTGTATATAATTGATGTTTATAACTTCTTATTCCATTAATCTTTCGAAACCCTTCTTTCCTTGTTGTTAAACAGTTATAATAATCCTTAAAGTTTATTGTTTCTTTAATAACATTTTTCTTTACACCTTTTAACTTCTTATCAGTCTTTTCAATGTTATTCACAATGTATTTATAAGCATAAGCCTTTGACCTCAATCCCACAAATTCACTAATAACATATCCTCCTAATTCATCCTTGAACTTTCCAATCACCTTTTTATTTTTAGAAGAGAACAACTCACTCTCTGGACTGTAATTACTTGTATCATGGATATTAATGTCCTTTTTCATGTCTGAATAAACATCATCAGTATTAATTTTCAAAATAAAACTATCTGTATCCATATAAAGTAGATTAACAACATTTTGATATTTCTTCCTCAATTTATTGTAAAAGTAATCATGCATCAAGGACTTTGATAAATCAAGTATTGAGGTACCAATGTAAATAGGTTTGTCCATCTCAACGATTTCTCTCATCAAATGTATCGCACAAAAGTTTTCCGTAAAAACTTCTACTCTCGAGAAGCTTGGTCTGTTGATTAATTTTGATGCTTGTTTCCATGATGTTGATAGACGAATGCTTTGTCTCTTTCTAACATTCTCCATCGTTTTTCCAAATACAGCATTATTCATCAACTTATAAAAGTCTTTCTAAAAATCTAATCAAGTCTAATCTTGACTGTTCTTCTTTGTGTATTAAAATCAATGTACTCTTTCAACCAATGACTGATTAAACTTGAGAATCCTATGTATCTTTTCAACGTGGAGACCCTTTGAAAGACATTGTCTCAAATTTCTTTGATGGAGTACATAATTTTTCTTGTTGTATAGTGTTGTTAGAAGCTTCTCTGACGCTTTACCCTTTACATTAAATGATTGTTGATAATCACTTAACCACTTCTTCTTTGGAATTTCCTTTTCACAAGCAAATGGGAGATCTTTGTGTAGGTTATGGAGTTCCTCTGGATATTTCAAATCAACTTCAAAATAATAACCAACTTTTTCTTCATCTAATTCAGCTTGTGTAGAGATACATACATTTTGTAAAACCTTTTTGTAGTCTTTTTCCTTTACCCATCTAAGTTTTCCATAAGGAAGAGCCTGAGACATTGCCCAGCCATAGAGGTTGTTCGCGTCATAGTACATCAAGTAAGAACAATCTTTCGTTTTTTTTTTTTTTTGTTTTTTTTTTTTTCTGTATACTGAATCGAGGCTCGTGAAAGAGCTAACATTTATTTCACAAACAAATCAACCAGACAAACAAAATATACAAATAGAGGGAGCGGAAGACAAGATGGGGAGAGAAGGGGAAGCACACAACCACAACATTTGAGAGCAGGGAGAAGTGTGGGAGGGAGAGGGCTTGGGGGCAGGAGGCGTGGGTAGGGGGGGGGGGGTGGGAGAAGTATAAAACACAAGGGGACCGAAATTAGCGGGGGTAGAAAAGATCAAGGTTTTGGATGGGGGAGGATAAGAGATGGTGGTGAACAGCTGTTTTAAAGACCTGGAGGGTGGAGTGGGATTGAAGAGAGTGAGGGAGTTTGTTCCAGAGGTAGGAGAAAAGAGGAATGAAGGCGTGAAGGTGAGCAGAAAGTCTTGATTTTGGCAGTTTAACCATAAGAGGGTTGCAGGCAGATCGTGTGCGACCTGTAGGAATATTTGGGGGACAGAGCCCAGAGAGGGCTGGGGGGGGGGGGCAAGGCCAGAGAGGAGTCGGTAGAAGATGGAAAGACCACCAACCTGCCTGCGGTGAGTGAGTGAAAGGCCCTTGGAGTTAGCTTCATCGCGGGAGATTCCAATGATTCTGAACGCTTTGGTTTCAACAGCGTGAAGACGGGCTAGGTGTGAGGCAGGAGCACCAGACCAGAGGGGAGAGCAGTATTCCATAGAGCTGCGGATGAAAGCCTTGTATGTGGTGAGGAGCTCAGGTGTGCCAAGGAAGGACCGCACGACGGAGGATGCCCAGTCGGCGACTGGCTTTGGAGGCCAGATTTGAAATGTGGTTTTCCCAGGAAAGATCATGGCAAATAGTGAGACCCAAAAGCTTGAGTGACAGAACTTCTTGGAGAGGATTATTCAGAAAGTGGATGGGAGGGTTTTCCAGTCGGTCTTTTCGGAGAGACATCGTAAGAGTGTGAGATTTATCAGGATTGAAAGACATGGTCCATTTGTTTGCCCAGTCTCTGATTTTGTCCAGGTCTGCATAGAGTGAGGAGGCTGCAGACTGCCGAACTGAGGGATGAGGAATGGAGCGACAGAGAGTAGAGTCGTCAGCAAAGAGATAGAGAGGATTTTCAAGAGAGTCAGAGAGATCATTGATGAAGACCAGAAAAAGCACAGGGCCCAGAACACTACCTTGGGGAACTCCAGCCTGAACAGGAAGAGGAGATGAGAGAAACCCATTCAGGGCCACACGTTGACTACGACCAGAGAGGAAGTCTGCCAGCCATGCGTGGAGATTTCCATGGATACCAAAGGAGGAGGGTTTGGTGAGCAGAGCAGGGTGCCAGACCGTATCGAAGGCACGTGAAATGTCAAGGGAGACGGCTCTAATTTCCTGTTTGGCGTTGAGGACCTCCATCCATTGTTGAGAAAGCAGAAGCAGCATGTCCAGAGTAGAGTGACCAGGTCTGAAAGCTAATTGATGATCAGAGATCAAGCCATTGGAGAAGAGGAAAGATTTCATAACTGAAGCAATGATGGATTCCATGACTTTGCTGATAATTGGGAGAAGGCTGATTGGTCTGTAGTTGCTGGGATCTGTTTTTGCACCTTTTTTGTGCAAAGCGGTGATGTTGGCTGATTTCCAAGCAGATGGCAGATGACCTTGAGCAAAAGAGAGGGTCAAGAGAAAAGAAAGAGCGGAAGCACATGATTTTAGGACCCGTGGGCTGATGCCGTCAGGACCAGTTGCAGAATCAGAGTCGAGGGTTGACAGAAACTTTTTCACCTTGTCAGGAGGAAAGGACACAGAGTCCAGGAGCAGCTGGGTACGACTGGGTACGGTGGGTACAGAGAGGGATGGGTTTGGGACACAAGATTTAGAGGCAAACACAGAGTTGAGGCATTCAGCTTTTTCACGTGCGGAGTCAGCCGTTAAGCCGTTTGAGGTGAGGGAGGGGATGGAGGGGGAACAAACACCAGAAACAGATTTGACCAGACGCCACCAGGATTTGGAAGAGGGAGACAGATAAGAGAGTTCGGTCTTGTGAACGGTGAGATATTGTTTCCTGGCTCTCCTGAGGGTGGACACACACTTGTTTCGGGCTTTGTGAAAGGAAATGAGATTTCCTTCCGTTGGATTTGCTTTCCAGGAGACTAAAGCAAGTTGTTTCAGGGCAACAGCCTCACCACAAGATTCCATGTACCATGGACAGGAGGAAGGGTATGACAACTGAAGACGAGATGGGATAAATCTGTGCATGAGAGAGAGCAATTTACTTTGAAAGAATTCCCAGGATGGGTTGATGTCAGAGGCGGTAGAGATGGGAGACCAGTCCAGATGATTGATGGCTGCTTGAAGACCGTGCCAGTTGGCCTGAGTGAAATGCCAGACTCGTCGCCGCTGAGGAGGCTCTCTGAGAATGGTCAGAGAGATGTCCACTTTGACAAGCACATGATCAGATGAGCCGATTGGAGCAGAAGAAGAGCAGCAGACATTTTCAGGGAAGTTTGTCCTAACCAAATCCAGAAGAGAAGATGCTCCGTTGACTGAGATCCGGGTCGGGAAATTGACAGATTGTGTCAGTCCCAGTGAGTCGCAGAGTCCCAGTGAGTCAGACTCTGTTCTTCTTTGTGTATTAAAATCAATGTACTCTTTCAACCAATGACTCTGATTAAACTTGAGAATCCTATGTATCTTTTCAATGCGGAGACCCTTTGAAAGACATTGTCTCAAATTTCTTTGATGGAGTACATAATTTTTCTTGTTGTATAGTATCGTGTTGTTAGAAGCTTCTCTGACACTTTACCCTTTGCATTAAATGATTGCTGATAATCACTTAACCACTCCTTCTTTGGAATTTCCTTTTCACAAGCAAATGGGAGATGTTTGTGTAGGTTATGGAGTTCCTCTGGATATTTCAAATCAACTTCAAAATAATAACCAACTTTTTCTTCATCTAATTCAGCTTGTGTAAAGATACATACATGTTGTAAAACCTTTTTGTAGTCTTTTTCCTTTACCCATCTAAGTTTTCCATAAGGAAGAGCCTGAGACATTGCCCAGCCATAGAGGTTGTTCGCGTTATAGTACATCAAGTAAGAACTCTCTTTCGTTGAATCATAATTCGGAAGATATTTGTTATTTGCTTTTGCATATCTGCTCGAGCATACTTGTGAAATTCCACCTCTTTTTGCCTTTTCAATCATTAAAAGCATATCGACATCGGTTATCAAATCCAAACCTTGTTTTGTCATTTTTAACATTGCACTCCAAGCCAATCCAGGAGCAGTGTAATAGTGAGCAGGATCCAATCCATATCCAGAATGACAGATTGTTCTGAAAGCCTCAAACACATCAGCCAACAAAAGCACATCAGTTTTGAGATACAAATCGTGATACCAAGATTCTTGATGTTATATTTTTCCCAAACATTTTGTGCGTGTACATAATCTTTATCAGATATATGACTATTATTTAATTTATTATACAAATTTTCTTTTGAAGGAAGTTGTGTTTCATTGAATCTCTCAAATGAGTTCATATAGTCATAGGGGTAAATTCCCTTTTGTGTTAGTAAATCTTTGTCTGAAAAATACTCTGAAAGACATGGGAACTCTTTTAGATTTTGAACCAAGTTAGCCAATGGACTTGTCATGAATTTAAATGTATCAAGAAATCTAATATTAGTTATATCATAAGTATTTTTTTTATTTTATGTCAAATCTTGTTTTTATAAAGATTGTTTTTGTGAATGAAATGTATTTCTGATCTGTGTTTGGAATTGCTGAGATACTTCCAGAAGTCTTTGAGAGTTCCTTGATAAATAGATGAGTGTCATAATTAGCATTGTTATGAAGAAAGACAGGAATGAAAGAGGGGAGTTTATAATTAATATTACAACTTTGATGAGCCGGACCTCTATATTTACCAGTGAGATGACAATGGTCTCTAACCTTTAGACCTTCACCAATTTTCTCCTCACAAATATGACAGACATTGTTTTTTATAAATTCCCTTTTCTCTTCACTTGTCAAGGACATTGGTTTATTGGTTTCTCTCATTATCTTTCTTAACCGAACACAGTCTTTTTCTAGTCGTTTCACAAACTCCTCTGGTGTATTTGAGCCTCTATACACCTCTAATTTGTTATATTCGTCACCAACGGATGATTTGATATTGTTACGGACACGACTTATTGAGATGTTATGCTGGGCCGAGCGGAATGGCCGCCGTGTTCGCACAGTTTACCCGATTATACTCGAACGTTGGCCGAGTCGCGCTACGCTAGATCAATGAAGGAAAGGACACAACGGCTGGGTTAAATGACGCGACACCAGGGGTACAGTTCTCAAGACCTCCGGAGGAGGTTATAATATGGGTTTGCAGAATGTTTAGATAACACGGACAAGAGGTACAGCATAGAAAGGTGGGCACTTAAACACGGTCTTATCTTAGCCCCGACAGACCACAGATAAACGGGACAAGACTGACTCACACAGGGATTGATGGCAAGGAGGGGCAGGTAGTGGAGGCTCAAGGTGCACCTTGGCTCAGGGGCAGAATCGACCCGGTCCGGTCCAAAGAGGCGGGAGGTATCCAGCGCTTGGAGGTGGCGACTTCTCTCTCCAAGCTGGGGGCGCATCTGACGTCACCTCCGGTAAGTGGCTGCGTATATCCAGCGGGGAGTGACACGCCCTCGGCTCGTTAGCTCCGCCCCAGATGGAATCGGTCCGCCGCTTCTTATTGGGTGCGGGGGGGTTACCGGGCTCCGCCCTTGACGAGGAGCTGACAGTCAGCCCCTGAGTGGTAACCCCGTCGGAGCACATGGTCAATGGCGGCTAACCAAGCCGGAGTGAGGACGCGCACTCCCCGTGCCGCGGCCGCGCCGCCCCCTGCTGTTGTTGTTGGTGTTGTTGTTTCATGAGATGATGGGAGGATGCGGAGATGAGATTGTGGGGAGGTATTGGGAGGTCCTAAACTTACTACTGGTGCCATACAATCACATTCTGGTGCAACGAAGAGTCAGAATTAATGGAAACGAGTCCTTAACTGACATAGACTAAGAATAACTAGCAAGATGTCCTATAGTTGTCTACGTGAGATGCGGTGAACCAGGGCACGACATTTAATGGGGGAAAAAGGGGAAGGTCGGTTCTACAGAGTGTTGTTTACAGACAATGGGATTGGGGATAGTTGGGGAGTATTGGGGAAATAAGGGAATATTTACAAGCAGATATGGATGGAGGCCAAATCCCATATCCGCAACATTGCACCCTTCTCTACCTCGGGGCGTCCCGACCCGATAAATTTTTACCTACTTTAGTGTGGCACTCAGATGTAGTTCCCTCTACTATTAACTCTACCCTGAGTGCGACAGTTTTACAGATGTTCACAAATGAGTAAATATGTCCCCCTGCGACGTTGCACCCTTCTCCTCACAGAAACACACCCACAGGATAACCGAATCGCGGAAAGAATTCTCAAACTAAACATACAGCCGGTAGGGAGCATTATTTACACAAGACTACACTGATATTTACACTACGATCCAGGACCTGTTTTTGGAGGAACACATGCAGATGTTATGCATAGAGAGAGCACGCATGCCAGCATCGATACACCAACCCACGAGTGCTCTGTGGCCTTACGGCCTTTAATAATGTGCAGAGCACCCCTTCCAAGCACCAAAAGCACCACCCCATAATGTACAGTCAGCACCATCCGGTGCACCAATAAAGTGTTCAACAATCACCGGTGGTGTCGCAGCCGGCCGATGTTCTGCCGCTGGTCTTGCCTTCATGTGGTGCACTTGGCCTTCTTGCTTCTTTAAAAATAAAGAAAGGTGCCAACCGCGTCCATTTCTGTATTGTGGTGTCAGGGGGCCAACTATTAGTGGTTCACCTGTATGGCATAGGTGCCACGTTGACCCATAGGTCCATCCATGGGTGGTGCTTGCCCGCAAAAGAACTGCGGTCCATGGTGGGTGGCCACAAAAATTGCGGTCCATATGGTGTATCGATCCAGGCAGCAAGCAGCGAAAGTACAGGCCCACAACTGCGGAGCCAGCACCTCTCTCTCCTCTCTCTCTGCCCCAAAGCCAGATCCTCGGAGGTGGGAGACAAAAGAAAAGACAAGTGAGTAAGGTGGTAAGGGCGCAAAAGTGCACGCAATACAAGATGATGCACACTGGGGGCACATGGGAACCAGGTGAGACAGGTACGTTCCTACCGTACGCCCCCCCCCCCACCAGGTAACCTACATGGCCCCTCCCTTACCCCTTACTGTATCCACACAACACAACACTACCCATAAACATCTACTTTACAAATCAACAACCGTCCCTACTGTCTTCCCCGTTCCTCCCATAAACCAAATTCGTCTTCTCTCCCTCCTAACCAATCGAATTTGCCATTTCCAACTCTCATCACAATTTGCCATCTCCAATTCAACATCAAAATTTGCCATCACCAATTCATCATCAGTCCCTCCTAGGGAGGGAGAGATGGAATCACCCCAATGTCTCATCCACGTCGTGATGCGTCTCACAAATCCACACAGCAATTCTCCTTTCCTGCACACAGAACAAAGAAAACACAGGTGTGGAGTCATCATCACCACAGGTAAGTGGCTGCGTATGGTGCGACAGGTTCATCAATCCTAACTATTTCCTAAATGACTTTAACAACTTTACATTACCCGGGGTCTTTCTCCTGCCAAACCATTGGCCCTCTTACACTATGGGTTCTAAAAACCAATTCCCATTGACCAAACTGTGGTGCTTTTCAATTTGGGGTCTCACTCCCCCGATTCATCTCCCGGTGCCCTCGCACAATTTCAGGGCCGCGACGTGTAGCTCTCCCCGCAGGTCTACCCACCTGCACACCTCCACCACTGCAGTTGCCTCCGAGCTTACCTGCTCCTTACCCTAACCTAACTACCTGGGGAAGGCCCTCTGGCGCTCTCCCCACTCAGTGCCCTCTCTGGCACTGGGCTACCCGGGTCCGTCCTCCGGATCCTCGGGCCCCACTGACACTAACGGCTCCCAGAGCCCACCTGCGGCCTCACCTGGCCGACATCCTCACAGTGGTGGAGTGCCCAACCAACTACACACACTAACAGGCTACACGCCCAGCCATTTCCACAACACTAATGCACCCATCCACAATACCATTCTGCAACCGCACCACAAATGCCAATATCCAACCACAATTTACCTATACCCTCTACCTAACACTTACACTACCCGCCCCGGGTACTCGTGAAAGGGGTCCACTCTTCCCCCATCCACACCTTCGCACCATGCACACCACTCCGTACCACTTACTCCAACTCTCTCCACACCACTCATTCTCTGCTCCATATATTCCACACACCTGTACTTGCACACCTGTGCTCTCACACCTGGTGCCACCTGCACCCTTCTCTCCCCAAGCGCATTCGCGCTGATCCACACACTTACTACTCACACACTGCTCCACACACCTGTCCAGTTGCACACCTGTGCAATCACACCTGTTCAATTCTCAACCACACGGCATCATCTCATCTAACTACTCCCCTCTGAAACTTGCGCTTCCCAGTCGTCCCTTTAAACTATTGCGCTCCCTCGTCATTATCATCCATACTAATCTACCTGCGTCCCCTCTACAGGTATCAGTCACTAACTAATCTTAACGTTACCTACTGTCATCTTCGCTAGATCCCTATCAATAT
The DNA here is from genome assembly GCF_964187855.1 of Myxine glutinosa. NCBI lineage: Eukaryota > Metazoa > Chordata > Myxini > Myxiniformes > Myxinidae > Myxine > Myxine glutinosa. The sequence goes on along the minus strand of NC_136261.1, from coordinate 410,692,176 downwards.
CCTAACCCACCCGGGCTAGTTTTCACTGCCATACACCCCATAAACTATAGCTCCTTTGCCCCACTATAGGAAGGGTGGCAGGGATGCCACCCTTACCCACCGGGCCCATCGCTCACTACCAATTTTGCACATCAAATTTCAACAAATCAAAAATTTGCCAATCACTACCCATCATCTGCCAATCATTACTGCCAATCCTTTGCCAATCATCAAATTTTGTTTTTCTCTAATTTTGGGGCCAAAACACTATCCTCATCACACAGTCTACTCACTAATGCCTCTCGGTGCGCCAATTCACGTCTACAGCCTGGCTTCGTACAGCCGAGCAATGAACGCGGGTTGTTTGGTGCCAGCGGCTGGATACGTCCCGCATTCGGGGCAGGGACGGGGGCTTACCCGGGCCGAGATCCCACGCACCACCTCGGCGCGGAGCCATCCAATTGCCCGATCTCGACCTGCCGGCACGTCTCAACTAAACGTGGTCGCCATGACGACCCTTCCTATCCAGCTGCCCGCTCCGCCTAGTGGAGCCCGGACGCGGCCGTTCCAAGCGAGGCCCGGCACGCACCGAGGGCCCGATTCGGCTAAAAGTCGACCTAACCTCTAACCCGGTTACCTTCGATGCCTCACCTGCATGCTTACACCCCGCAGCCCGTTCCTTGCTCACACATCCAGCCGTTTCCATGCTCCTCGTCGTACCTTCTCTAACACACCCAGGTACACTCATTCCACTCCCAGCCTTGGTCACACACCTGACCACCGAACACCTTGGCACACATTCGTCGCTCGCACACCTCACCAACACACCTCTTCGCGCCCCCTCCTCGGTCACCTCTTCTGTGACAATCACAGGTGTGCCCTCACTCGCACACCCAACCACGTGCCTCACTACCAATTCCAGCGTGCATTCCCACTCACGCTCTACCATTCCAGGTGTGCATCCTTCCATTCCAGGTGTACATCCTCGCTCACCTGTCACAACCAACTCACGCTCCTTGTCACTCTCACTACTCTCACCTCCATTCTTGACAGCGCACTCACCCTTACTCTTGACAGCACACTCTTTCCTCATGCACCTGTCCGTTACACACCTTTCTCGCGCACACTCTCCCGTCACACCCTCTGTAACACTCACCACAGGCGTGCATTCTTCCTTGCCTTTGACAGCGCACTCTTTCCCCATGCACCTGTCCATCACACACCTTTCTCGCGCACACTCTTGCGCACACTCTCCCGTCACACCCTCTGTAACACTTACCACACCGCGCTTCCATGTGCTCCCTCGCACACGCGCTACGACCGACTCACTCTCGCCAGCACCCTCACTCCTTGGCACGCACTTTTTCCTCACACACCCCAGAGTCGGACTTTCTCGCACACCTCCTTTTTCGCACACCAGACCTGTCGCACACTTCACCAACGGCCTCTCACGAACACCCGGGTCCATCTCGACCCCCAAACTCCTTAAATCCCCTGGCGCATCATACGCACGACCATATTGGTCACCACTTACACCGGGTCCTCTTCCTCTTTGCTTCTCCTCCATCACCTGCGAATCCCTCATCCGGTTAATGAGCACATCATCACGATCCAAACACAGACTTTGGACCAATTCTTTTATCTCCTCTTTTATCTCTTTCTTATCCCCTCTCCATCGCTTCTTAATTTCGCTCACCCCTTCTTCCACTTCTTCTAATTTCTGCTTCACCTCTTTTATTTCCCGGTACGTCTCCTCAAGCTCGTCCTCCAAGGCTACCTTGACCGTTTCCATGTGCGTCCTCACCTGCCGGTCCTTCGTCTCCATTACCTCTATCACCTCGTCCAACCTCGTTGTCAGTCCCTCACGTACCATCTGACATTCCCTCTTCGTCGCTACCAAGTCATTTTTTAGGTCATTTTGTGTCGCTTTTAACCCTCCTATTACCGCTGTGTTCTTCTTTACCTGGTCCGTTAGTTCTTTTTGTCCCTCTGTCAGTTGTTCTACTTCCTGCGTCAGGTCCTCTATACCCCCTTGCAATTTTACAGTCCCCTTTCTCACCTCCTTCTCCATGCGCTCCTTACAGTGCCTCACCTCCTCGCGCACTCCTCCGACCTCCTCACTCACACCTCTTCTGATCTCTTCTCCCATCACTTGCATCTCCTGCCCAGATGCCACCCTCATCTGCTCCATTTCCTCCCTGTGAGCATCCAGTTTGGTTTCTACCCCCATTCTGACCCCTCTATCTGCTGCCCCATTTGGTTAACTTCCCTTTCTGCTTGGTCCCTCATGTCCCTCAATTTGCCTTCCATACTGTTTTCTAACCCCTCTAACCCCTTTTGCATCCCTTCCATTTGATTCTCTTGAGCGGCCATTCTGTTTTCTACCCCCATTAACCCCTCCTGTATTTCCCCTAATCTATTGTCTAATCCCTCTATTCTACTCCCTAACCCTCCGATCTGGGCCCCCATGTCCTCCCTCAATTTCTCGCTATTGGACCCCATCCTTTGTTCTAACCGTTGGCTATTGGCCCCCATGTCGCCCCCCAATTCGTCCCTCATTGCCCCCATACTGTTTTTCAAACCTCCAATTTGGTCTCCCATTTGTCCCATAAGGGCCCCCATCATTCTGTTTTCCATTTCTTCATTATTCTTGTCCATAAGGGCCTTCATTTGTATAAAAAAAAGGTTCAAATCTACCAGCGGCGCCACTACGGTCGCGGGCGTGGACGCCGTGGCCATGTGCGAGGCGCCATTTTGCGCGCCCGTAACCTCGTGCGCGACGACGCTATTTTGCGACCCTGCCACCCTCACTGCTTCGCTCTCCTCATGTCCCTCATTTTGGTCCTGGATCGACCCTGCCTCACTCTCCTCTACCGGAACCCAGCCGTCTTGGTCTGCCATAGCGCGACTTTCAAAATTCGGGTTTTTATTTTTTTTGTAAAACACAATCAAATTTCGCCGTTATAATTTCGAGCGCGTGAAACGCGCTCCGGGACCGATCTCAATCCTCGACACCAATTGTTACGGACACGACTTATTGAGATGTTATGCTGGGCCGAGCGGAATGGCCGCCGTGTTCGCACAGTTTACGCGATTATACTCGAACGTTGGCCGAATTAATGGAAACGCGCTACGCTAGATCAATGAAGGAAAGGACACAACGGCTGGGTTAAATGACGCGACACCAGGGGTACAGTTCTCAAGACTTCCGGAGGAGGTTATAATATGGGTTTGCAGAATGTTTAGATTACACGGACAAGTACAGCATAGAAAGGTGGGCACTTAAACACGGTCTTATCTTAGCCCCGACAGACCACAGATAAACGGGACAAGACTGACTCACACAGGGATTGATGGCAAGGAGGGGCAGGTAGTCGAGGCTCAAGGTGCACCTTGGCTCAGGGGCAGAATCGACCCGGTCCGGTCCAAAGAGGCGGGAGGTATCCAGCGCTTGGAGGTGGCGACTTCTCTCTCCAAGCTGGGGGCGCATCTGACGTCACCTCCAGTAAGTGGCTGCGTATATCCAGCGGGGAGTGACACGCCCTCGGCTCGTTAGCTCCGCCCCAGATGGAATCGGTCCGCCGCTTCTTATTGGGTGCGGGGGTTTACTGGGCTCCGCCCTTGACGAGGAGCTGACAGTCAGCCCCTGAGTGGTAACCCCGTCGGAGCACATGGTCAATGGCGGCTAACCAATCCGGAGTGAGGACGCGCACTCCCCGCGCCGCGGCCGCGCCGCCGCCTGCTGTTGTTGTTGGTGTTGTTGTTTCATGAGATGATGGGAGGATGCGGAGATGAGATTGTGGGGAGGTATTGGGAGGTCCTAAACTTACTACTGGTGCCATACAATCACATTCTGGTGCAACGAAGAGTCAGAATTAATGGAAACGAGTCCTTAACTGACATAGACTAAGAATAACTAGCAAGATGTCCTATAGTTGTCTACGTGAGATGCGGTGAACCTGGGCACGACATTTAATGGGGGAAAAAGGGGAAGGACGGTTCTACAGAGTGTTGTTTACAGACAATGGGACTAGGGAATGGGGGATTGGGGATAGTTGGGGAGTATTGGGGAAATAGGGGAATATTTACAAGCGGATATGGATGGAGGCCAAATCCCATATCCGCAACAATATAATAACATAAACCACAAGGAGTATGTTTTTGATATTTATTTGTGTATGATTCTTCTGGATCTGGAGAAGCAGTATCAATTTTTTCTAAAATACTTTCAAAATCAGCATGTATAACAAATGGATGTTTTATTGTTTTCTTTTCATCTTTGAATGAGATCTTTGAGCCTTCTTTAGGCATGTTCATTACCGTTGATTTATGTTCACCACAATAATTTGAATGTTTATCTAATCTTTCTTGTGTATGGAAGAAGTTAAGACAACGCAAACAAATATATATTTTATTTGTTCTTTTACATACTTGTGGTTTTATTAATTTTGTAATATCTTTGATGTATGTATAATGTGAATTTTCCTCTGAATTAAAATAAAGAAGATTAATATGAGTTTGATTATAATTTTCAGAAAGCTTTAAAATCTGAATGTTGTTTGTTTCCGTCAGACCATAAACATTAACTGATAAATTATTCATCTTTTCAAATTTAGGAATATCATTAAAAGCCATTGGAAAATTTTAATCTTTTGTTTTCAACGTATTCTCATATTTTTTATAATGAGATACTCTTTCAACATGGTTATCTTGAGGATGTAGATGTGCAAGAATAGACCAGAGAAAGCATTTATTGTCTTTATTTTTGATATTGATAACTGCTTTTCTATTTTTGATAACACTGGGTAAATCAATGTAAGAAGAAGCGTTTAGAGGATCTGATTTAAGAATATGAATGTCAATAAATAGTCTCTCATCTATATTCCAACCACTTCCAGTAATAGTATGCTCAAGTTCTTGTTCTTGCTGGATAAGTTCAACATAAGTGGGATTAATCTGATTGTATGTTGTTATAAAGTGTGTGCCTGTTCTCATGTAAGCTAAGTCAGTGATGCTTTCACCAGTGAATGGATCTTCTTTTGAGATTTTTATTTTAATACCCATATAGAACTTGATTGATTTCAACTCAATAAGAGTCTTTTCAATAAAATCTTTCACAGAGGGTTTAATGATATCCACAGCCTCAACAATTGAGTTGGGGCCAGGAGGATGAAAGTCAAATATGCGTATTCTGATATGTCTTTTGAAAGCACCATCAGTGTTCTTAATAGTAAACAATTTTGACAAGTGTTTGTTTGTTTTAAGATGGGCTTTGAAACCCTTCTTTAGGATATCTCTATTACAGAGACTACAATGTTTTTTGTTCTTAGGAAGTGGTGATAATTGATTTAGAATGTTGTAAGTGTGTTTTGCGGTGAGAATATGTCGTTTATAATATTTTACTTCCTTCTCACAAGTATCACAATCAACCATATTTATAGCGTGAGAAAACGTGCTGTTTTATATATGAAACTATACTTAGAGTTATACACTTTTTGAGCTTTTCAACTCTGTTTTATATATGAAACTATACTTAAAGTAAAACACTTTTTAATCACAAAATACAACACTAAAATCATCATCATCACTATCATCAAAGTTCAATGAGAACACAGTATCATCTGTGTACACTTTTTTTTTTTGTATACTGAATCGAGGCTCGTGAAAGAGCTAACATTTATTTCACAAACAAATCAACCAAACAAACAAAATATACAAAAAGAGGGAGCGGAAGACAAGATGGGGAGAGAAGGGGAAGCACACAACCACAACATTTGAGAGCAGGGAGAAGTGTGGGAGGGAGAGGGCTTGACTGAATTATCATCACTAAAATTACTATCACTATCACTCATTGATTCACTATCATCATCAATAAAGCTACTCTCATAACTATAATTTGAGCACAAACTATTAGTATCATAATTATCATTAGATCCTAGACTCTCAGTATCACATTCAGATCCTAGACTCTCAGAGTATTGACTGTCAATATCACTCATTTACATACCATTAAACTTCCATCAATATCTATATATTTTCTTTCATTAGAACTAATAACCACAATATTTTTTACATTAAATGTTATTTTCAAATAATCTCTAATAATCAGGGTACGGAATGATAGTTCACCACTAATATTCATATTATTAATTTCACCCACATCTTTGGGTCTATTAAAGAATCTACAAATGTTTCCTCTAGAATCGTTGATGGTCTTATCATTCATTTTCAAAGCTTCTTTATCAATGACCTTTTCAAGCTTTGAGTAAATTGCCAGTAGTAGTGGAGAAACTTTTGTTAAATTTACTTTAATGGAGTTATTAATTAACATAGCTTGTCCCTGTAAATTTAATAAAAGGACACATGTTATTCTCCATTATGGGTTTAATCCAAAAATTTCCACATTTATCTTTGTTCAATTTAACATCTTTGACATATTTTTCTGCTGGTACCGAAGTAGAGATTGATTGAAATTTGTCTTTTGTGTTTTGAAACATCGTATTTATTAGCTAATAAACTTGCATTTAGTTTAAGTAAAAATTTACTATATAAATATGACAGAAGGATATTTAGAATTTCCAGACTCTCCATATGATAAATTAGAGAATTGTCTGGCTTGTGATAGAGTGGGGCTTAATGATGAGGATTCATACAAACAATGTTTATTCTGTGATTATCTTCTAATTAATGATAATAAAAAAAAAATATATATATATAACTCTTTTAAATTAGAACCAAAAATGAATTACTTTACAAGATTAATAAGAGAGATGAATGTGAAGTATTATGATGATAATACACCATTTCTTTCAAGGGAAGAGACTCTTTGTATTGAGGAAATGTATAAGGGTTTAATGATATTTATTATTCAAAATAATTTTAATGGAAATGTTAATACAAGATACTATATAAATAAAATAATGAATTATTTTGAAATTAAACCTGAACTCAGGATAAAATATAGAGTTTCTAAAATAGCTCAAAAAAAGTTAGATGACTTGTTTTCCAAATATATAAATGAATGATTTTTTACCCGTTTGGGAAAATAAGATAAAATTTAATAACCATAAAAACATTCCAAATTCATTGAGATGTCTAATAGTTGGTTCCAGCGGATGTGGAAAAACCTGTTTACTTTTAACGATGCTCCTTAGTCCTAAATTTTTTCGATTATGATCATTTAATAATTTTTACGAAGTCAAGTTTTCAACCCGAGTATCAACTACTCTCACAGGGTTTCAATGCGGGTCTTAAAAAGGAAGACATTATCAGTTTGTTTAAACTTCAAAACAAACTAAATGATTATAATATTGAAGATATAATACAATTATTTTGTGATACACAGAAGTTAAAACCGAAACTAAAACCCATAACTTGTATTCTCAGTGATAATACGGATGATATACCTTCACCTCAAGATTGAGATAAATCAAAAAAGAACCTCGTTATTTTTGATGATTGTGTTAATGAGAGAAACCAAACAGTAATGGATAGCTACTATACAAGAGGGAGACACTCTTCTTGTAATTGTATATATCTTAGTCAATCATATTTTCAACTCCCTCAACGCTCAATAAGAAACAATGCCAATACTTTTATTTTATTTAAGTTAAATTCAATAGATGTAAATAATTTTTGGAGAGATAATTGCTCTACGTTATGTAGTAAAAAAAGAATTTGAAAATTATATGAAACACACGATTGGTAAATATAAATATATTGTTGTGAAACAAGATGAGATAGTAACTGATATTTTACACACATAAATGACAACAATTATTATTAATCTTGTGGGTAAATCTGCTTCAGGAAAGAACTTTCATAAATCTAAACTCTTGAATAGTAAAAATGAAAAGATTGTAAGTTTTTTTTTAAACACCCTATGATTCGTTTTGTAGGTACTACAACCAGAGCAATGCGACCAGAAGAAGTAGAAGGGAAAGATTATTACTACATTTCAATGGAGGAACATATGTGATTGAGGAACGAAGGTCAAATATTTGAGGAGGTCTCTCTTGGTTCTACAAAATATTCACATTGTAAGAGTGAGTTAAATAAAGTAAAATCTAATGGTCTTGGGATTTTAGAAACTAATCCTGAAGGAATGAGACAAATTATTAAACATTTGCGTGGTGATGGAGTTAAGATTTTATCATTCGGTTTTGATATCAATGAGGAGACTCAATGCAAACATATGAAAAGCAGAGATACAAGTATTAGTGAAGAAGAAATAACAACTCGTATTAATACCAATAAAGAATTTGATGAAATATTTAAAGAAAAAGATTTATTTCAACACATTTACTATAATGATAAAGAAAAGGAAAATTTTCCCATTGACCTTTACAATTCATTAAATGATATTTTTCAAAAAGTAAATACAGAAAATGAATACCGAAGAAAGAGCAAGAAAGTTTAAAGAACATCAAGAGTTGGTTTCAAAAGTTGTAAAGCAACAGGAAGAGATAAAGAAGAAACGGAGACAGAAACTAACTGGTGAAGAAGCCTTTGAAAGGAAACAAAAGAAATTTTTTGAACCACTTTTAAAAACTCAACAAACGATTTCACCTACAGTTTCCACTTTAGAATTTACTCTGAAAAAACTTCAAATGCTCAAAGATTTTAGTCAAATGACAGAGCAAGAACTTGGAGAATTAGAATATGATGATGAAGGATTATTTCGTAAACTTGAGGAGGTAAATCAACCCCCTAATTATGTTGTGGAAGCTCTTCAAAACAATGAATATTTGGTGGATTCAAAAACCAGAGCAGGCCTCATTCCAACAGAAGAACCAGCACAGTTCTATCTTGTGAAAGAAAAGGTATTGATATTTAATGATAAATTGGTGTTCTTAAGTTCTGCTCAACCAAATGCTGAATTAACTCCAAGATTAATATTTCTTCTAACAAACTCCGGATTCAGCGGTTCAAAATATTTTGAGGAACCACTTGATATGGAAAGAGAGGAAGATAGGGTATATATTGATTTACTAAACTCACTTGATTATGGAGTTTCTGTTGCTGGTAAAAGTAAGAAGAATGAGAAGGAGAAACATATTATTGATGCTTTAAGTATCAATTTACCAAGTAAGCTTGGTTCGGGTGTTAGCTTTCTTCCAAATGACCCATCACAATTAGTTAATAGAATATTATTGTTGTTAGGTAGTAAGAAGGCTGGAAACAAAAATTGTTTTAATGAAACATCCGCCATTTTAGACCAGTTGATGAATATGAAAATAATCAATAAATATCAATACAAAGATATTTTATTAGATATTAAATAAGATGAGGAGCACAATTCTTAGTTTTAATTTCACAACGAGTGATTACACAGCTTCATTCCCTTACCCACTACAACATGACCCCACAAAAGAATATGAGGCTTCTTTATTGTCGATGGAAACTTATAATACACTTTTTTATATCACAGAGAAAAACAACAAGTTTAGTTATAATCCAGGAAGTGGATATAAAACTATAACCGTTTCACCCGGAGCTTACGAGATTTCTCAAATATCTTCTGAAGTCTCTCGACTTATGAAAGAACAAGGTGATGAACCAAAAAATATTGTAATAGATATTCAAAAACACACTTCAAAATCAACTATTAAACTTAAAAATAATTGTAAAGTTGATTTCACGATTGAAAATTCATTCAGAGAGTTATTGGGGTTCTCTTCTAAAAGGATTGAAACTAACGGGACGGTTTACAGTGATAATGTCATTCAAATATCCTCCGGCATAAATTCTGTATTAATTCATTGTGATTTGATTGATGGTGCTTTTAATGATGGAATAAGAACAAATGCAATATTTTCATTTAGTGCATACTCAACCCCGATTGGTTATAAATTTAATATGGAACCAAAAAATCTTGTATATTTACCTGTGTCAGGAAAAACCATATACAGAGTAAATTTTAGGATAACCGACCAAGATAATCGTATGATATCCTTTAATGATGAAATTATATCCATCAGAATTCACCTACGTGAAGTTTTTCAATAAATAAATAATGGTTATTGTGAGAAAACACGAGTTGGGAAAATATAAAATTATTACAGGGGATGGGATGTTCCTTTCACCATACTATAAGGGTGAAGGTATGTTTCTTGATAGAAGATACTATAAACCAAAGAGACAATGGGGTGTGGGACATCAATTCAGAAATAAAGGAGATGGGATAATTGATACTCTAATGGGTATTGGTTCAACCATCCTTAAACATAAAGACCTAATTCGTTCAACTGCTTCTGCCGTGGGCTCAGTTGCGGGTGCTATAAAGAGTATAAAAGATGCTCAAAAGGAGTCTCATAAATTACAAGCAATCAAAGAAATAAAAAAAGGTAAAACTCAACTATCTTCACAAGAACGACAAAAAATCATTAAAATACTTGGGTCAGGGTTTCAACAATTTTAATGCTATATAAATACAAGTATGGAAGCGATTGATAGTATCTATGATTTGGATGATACGATTATCATTTCAAACTCCACTAAAATGGAAGACTATTTTAAGGTAAATGCTATAACAGGAACAGACTGGAATTCAAACTGAACAAAAAGTTTTGAAATAAATAATCAACAAACTTACTTGAATTTAGCTGATAGTTTCTTGCTGTGTAAATTTAAATTCACTAAGGCTGCGAATAATACTAATGCTACACTCGTAAATGATTTATTCTGGAAAATGTTTGATAGTGTTCGCCTGTATATTGGAACACAAGAGGTTGAAGCAGTTGATTATGTCTCTGCTACATCTGAAATGATGAAATTTACACTATATTCGTTTAGTGATATAATTGGGTAAGGGAGCTGTTGAAGGTTTTATTCCTGATATGTCAACGGGTACAAATGCTGACCCTGGTTATAGTCAAAGGAAGTCAATGTATAATGATGATACAAAAGCAGAGAATAGTTTTACCGTAGCAGTACATCTGAAAGGTATATTTGGATTTTGTGATTATGATAAAGTTTTGTATGGGCTTAAAATTAGATTTCAACTACAAAGGAATGATAATGTAAATAGGTTGCTTTTTGTGGCTGAAAATGCTTTTGGAGACAATAATAAATTTGTTATTAATGATTTGTGTTGGTATATTAGTGAATATACTCCTAATCTTAAAACGGAAGAGATGTTAAATAGAAGACTTAACTCAAAGAAACCGCGAAATGTATCATACCTTAAAAGAAGATGTCAACACGTTAAACTGGAACACACTACTTACACATGGATTTGGGTGTTCTTCAAGGAAAGCCACGATACCTCTGGCTCATTTTTTTTAAACCAGATGGAGGGGAGGGTACTGATTAGAATAATGCACTGAGTGATAATGCCAAGGTGAAACAACTTCGGGTTTCTCTTGATGGCACATTTTATCCGCGAGATAGATTGGAAATTGATTGGGAAAAAAATGATTATGCGGAAGCCTACAAGTCTTACCAAAAGGTGTGTGAAAGCAACGGTAATAATGATCCTATTTTGGATATGGTTGCATTTCAAAAACTTTATACAATCTACGCAATTGACCTGAGTTCTCAAAAAGAAACTATAAAGTCTAATAGAGTGGATACTTCTCTATACATTGAAAGAGGAGAGAATGAAGAAGTTGACGCTTATTGTTTGCTTTTGGAGGAAACAGAATTACAGATTAATACAGATAATGGGGTTATGATTAATATCACATAGGTTTTCTCTCATAAATAAATGAGTAGGAAAGAACCAGTATATATTAATCAAATCAATCTTAATAAATTAACATCTTGTATTCAAAATCAAAAGCCTTGTATTATTAATGTTAAAAAAACAAACAAACACCGTTTAGAGGCCATTTCTCCCCGCAAAGCGGGGGTTGGCCTTTTCGGGGACCGTGGTAGTTGTTGTTTTTTGGTCCCCTTTTTGAAGCAATGTTTTACGGCCGGATGCCCTTCCTGACGCCAACCATTTTTGCCACCTTCAACGACAAACAGGGAATTACCAGTGAACTGGTACTCAATTAGCCGACCTCGGAAGGATGACAGGCTGAGTCAACCCCGAAATGTATTATTATTATTAATGTATTATTATTAGTATTATATGTATTATTAGTATTATTGTTATTAGTATTATTAGTATTATTAGTATGTGTATTATAATACCAATAAAATGTATTATTAGTATTATTAATGTTAATACAATTCAAAGAAAAGGAGCAGTAAGAATTGATGTTTTACTCACAAGAGAGCAGGTAAAAACACTAAATGATGCTGGCTCACTTCAAATTAAAATGACAAAACCTATGTTAAAGAAATATTCAATACAAGATGGAGGATTTCTCCCATTTCTAATTCCTTTATTTGCTGGTTTAAGTGCGACGGGAGCATTGACTGGTGGTATTTCAGCAGCTGTAAAAACTGCTCACGAAAGGAAGGCACAACGAAAAGCTCAAAAAGAATTGGAAAGACATAACAACGAGTTGGAGAAACAAATTAGTGGAAGTGGTGTAATTGTGGATTTTGCTCAAAAACTTGAAAGTTTACCTGTTAAAGCCAGATTGTTAGTTGGAGATATGCTTTCCTCTATCGCTCAAGCGGGTGTTAAACTAACTAAAAGGGGTAATGGGTTATATCTTTCTCATAAATAAATGGATAAATGGTTTAAACAATTTGGAAAGAATACAACGTCAAATATAGAACTTGCTAAGTATTGTAAAACACTAAAAATTGATAATGTGGTAATCGGTATGAGAGATGAATTAGCAAAGTTGTCCAAGAATACAAAGAATATTATTATGAATTTAGACACCCAGAATGGTTCTCATTGGGTTTGTATTCATAATAGTCAGGATAAATATTATTTTGATAGTTATGGTATGCCACCACCTGTTGAAGTAATACAATTCTTACAGAATGGTGTTTATCAAATGTTTCAAGTTCAAGAAATTAATTCTAAATGTTGTGGTCAATGATGTTTATATGTATTATTTCAACTCAACAATAATGAAAATTTTTATGATGTCATTTTAAATCTAATATAAATGACTTATGTTGGAAAAGATGGTTCTATCTTTGGAGAATCCTCTCAGGATATTGATTTATCAAATTATTATACAAAGGCACAGGCTGAATGACAAAAATATAGTATAAGTAAAAATATTAATATGAAGAATACTTATAAATTAATTAATTATCCAAACCCTACAGATGTGAATGACTTAATTAGATTCAGTGATTTATCACAATATATATCTTTAAATAAAACAGCACGTTTTGTTAAACAAGTAAAATTTACAACCACAACACCTGGTTATACTGACCATACACCTTTCCTCATTCAATTTAACTACCTGCTTACAATTGAATTTTATAAAGAAGGACATATAGTTAACGTGTGAATTAATAAATGGGGGTACGATATGCCTGATTTAGGGTATAATTGGTCTTTTTCAATAAACTTAGAAGACCTACATGATTTGAATCAGTCTCGTAAAGAAGAATATTATCCGCTTGGTGAGGATAAGGATTTATGTGGAAGTACAATTAGTAAACAACAAATACATGATTTTAAGAAAAGAAAAATATATGATAGTATAGCGATGGTTAGCATGACAAAGAAGGATGGTAATGAGATAAGGCTAGAAAGCCGAGGAATACAAACCAATTTGGTAGTGGGAAGATGGGGTGGTATTACCTGTCATAATATTAATCTCACATATATTTCTGATACATAAATGGCAGGAAAAAGACTACAAGAGAATTATAATTTTTGTATTCAGGGATACCTACAAGAAAAGGGTGCTCGGTATTACATACCTTATGATGTGGAGCATATACATGCGAATTTTGTCAAACAAAAACTGGCCTTATACTGATATTGCTAAACCCACAAATAGAGACTTGTTTAAAATATGAAATAAAAATGAACTTCTCAAAGTTATGAAATATAAAACTCTTTTAGAAATCATCAACAAATCTTATTGGTATCCTATTATGAGAAAAATAATTATAGATACAAGAATATCTCAAAATCCAGATGAGTATATGTATAATATTATTTGGGGCTCAAGCTCAAGGATAGCAAGGGATGAGGAAGGAGTTGAGGAGAAGGAGGAAAGAGAGGAAAGGGAGAAAAAGGAGAAGGAGGAAAGGGAGAAAAAGGAGAAGGATGAAAGGGAGAAAAGAGAGAGGGAGGAAAAATATAAAAAGATGGAAATCAGTGAGATTCGTAAAAGATTGAATGTATTACAGCAAATAAATCGATCTCAACTCACCGGTATTTAAATTAATTCTCTTATTTGTTTTGTGAACTTTTTTACCAGTTGCCTTTTCAATTATACCTATTTGATATTTTTCACATTCGTTATGTTTTCCATTTATATACCAAGGTTTATTACACCTCCACTCTTTAGTCTGGTTAATACTTGGTTCTATCATTTATTTATTTATAAAAAACAATGTCTGTCATATTTGTGAGGAGAAAATTGGTGAAGGTCTAAAGGTTAGAGATCATTGCCATCTCACTGGTAAATATAGAGGTCCGGCTCATCAAAGTTGTAATATTAATTATAAACTCCCCTCTTTCATTCCTGTCTTTCTTCTTAACAATGCTAATTATGACACTCATCTATTTATCAAGGAACTCTCAAAGACTTCTGGAAGTATTTCAGCAATTCCAAACACAGATCAGAAATACATTTCATTCACAAAAACAATCTTTATAAAAACAGGATTTGACATTTTAAAAAAAAATAATACTTATGATATAACTAATATTAGATTTCTTGATACATTTAAATTCATGACAAGTCCATTGGCTAACTTGGTTCAAAATCTAAAAGAGTTCCCATGTCTTTCAGAGTATTTTTCAGATAAAGATTTACTAACACAAAAGGGAATTTATCCCTATGACTATATGAACTCATTTGAGAGATTCAATGAAACACAACTTCCTTCAAAAGAAAATTTCTATAATAAATTAAATAATAGTCATATATCTGATAAAGATTATGTACACGCACAAAATGTTTGGGAAAAATATAACATCAACAATCTTGGTGAGTATCACGATTTGTATCTCAAAACTGATGTGCTTTTGTTGGCTGATGTGTTTGAGGCTTTCAGAACAATCTGTCATTCTGGATATGGATTGGATCCTGCTCACTATTACACTGCTCCTGGATTGGCTTGGAGTGCAATGTTAAAAATGACAAAACAAGGTTTGGATTTGATAACCGATGTTGATATGCTTTTAATGATTGAAAAGGCAAAAAGAGGTGGAATTTCACAAGTATGCTCGAGCAGCTCCGCAAAAGCAAATAACAAATATCTTCCGAATTATGATTCAACGAAAGAGAGTTCTTACTTGATGTACTATGACGCGAACAAGCTCTATGGCTGGGCAATGTGTCAGGCTCTTCCTTATGGAAAACTTAGATGGGTAAAGGAAAAAGACTACAAAAAGGTTTTACAAGATGTATGTATCTCTATACAAGCTGAATTAGATGAAGAAAAAGTTGGTTATTATTTTGAAGTTGATTTGAAATATCCAGAGGAACTCCATAACCTACACAAAGATCTCCCATTTGCTTGTGAAAAGGAAATTCCAAAGAAGAAGTGGTTAAGTGATTATCAACAATCATTTAATGTAAAGGGTAAAGCGTCAGAGAAGCTTCTAACAACACTATACAACAAGAAAAATTATGTACTCCATCAAAGAAATTTGAGACAATGTCTTTCAAAGGGTCTCCGCGTTGAAAAGACACATAGGATTCTCAAGTTTAATCAGTCATTGGTTGAAAGAGTACATTGATTTTAATACACAAAGAAGAACAGAGTCAAGATTAGACTTGATTAGATTTTTAGAAAGACTTTTATAAGTTGATGAATAATGCTGTATTTGGAAAAACGATGGAGAATGTTAGAAAGAGACAAAGCATTCGTCTATCAACATCATGGAAACAAGCATCAAAATTAATCAACAGACCAAGCTTCTCGAGAGTAGAAGTTTTTACGGAAAACTTTTGTGCGATACATTTGATGAGAGAAAGCGTTGAGATGGACAAATCTATTTACATTGGTACCTCAATACTTGATTTATCAAAGTCCTTAATGTATGATTACTTTTACAATAACTTGAGGAAGAAATATCAAAATGATGTTAATCTACTTTATATGGATACAGATAGTTTTATTTTGAAAATGAATACTGATGATGTTTATTCAGACATGAAAAAGGACATTAATATCTATGATACAAGTAATTACAGTCCAGAGAGTGAGTTGTTCTCTTCTAAAAATAAAAAGGTGATTGGAAAGTTCAAGGATGAATTAGGAGGATATGTTATGAGTGAATTTGTGGGATTGAGGTCAAAGGCTTATGCTTATAAATACATTGTGAATAACATTGAAAAGACTAATAAGAAGTTAAAAGGTGTAAAGAAAAATGTTATTGAAGAAACAATAAACTTTAAGGATTATTATAACTGTTTAACAACAAAGAAAGAAGAGTTTAGAAAGATTAATGGAATAAGAAGTTATAACCATCAATTATATACAGAAGAGATAAATAAGAAAGCATTAGGAGCTTTTGATGATAAGAGGTTTATTTTTAAAAATGGAATTGATCGTCTCCCTTATGGTTATATAAGTATATAAGTGATAATATATATAAGTGATAAGATATATAAGTTATAAGATATATAAGTGATAAGATATATAAGTGATAAGATAATGGGGTTCGGGATTTTAAGGGCTACCGCCACCTTTTTTATAAATAAATAAATGATAGAACCAAGTATTAACCAGACTAAAGGGTGGAGGTGTAATCAACCTTGGTATATAAATGGTAAACATAACGAATGTGAAAAATATCAAATAGGTATAATTGAAAAGGCAACTGGTAAAAAAGTTCACAAAACAAATAAGAGAATTAATTTAAATACCGGTGAGTTGGGTAAAAAAGATGGAAATATTTTTAAGTGGACGGAAAACTTTGATGGTTGTCAGGAAAATATATACTTTAATTTTAAAATGGTGTGTGGCACTGGAGGCGCTCAAACAAGGACATTGAGGGAGGTTTATCATTTTATCTTAGCTCAGTTAAAATATCGTAATAAAGAACCAAACTCAAACATCTTTTTTGTTAATGTATTAGATGGTGATGGTAGTGGTAAGATAATTAAATTATTTCCCACACATAAACAAATATTTGTAGGGTCATTGTTTGAGTGGTCTAATGAACAACATTGTGGATAGGTACTACAGCTTGTATGTCAAAAGGCCAAAAGGTTCGTAAGGGGGAGAGAGGGAACAAATATTTGTAGGGTCATTGTTTGAGTGGTCTAATGAAAAACATTGTGGATAGGTACTATAGCTAGTATGTTCGTAAAGAACAGGGTGGGAAAAATAGAGGTGTTTCGGGGAAATGAGGGTGAGAGAAAAATTAACATGTAAGTCAATGGGAAAATGAGGGTGGTCCAGGAACAACATTATTATCCTACTAACGTCCCACCCCTGCGGGGCAATGTCCCACCCCTGCGGGGCAACGTCCCACCCCTGCGGGGCAACGTCCCACCCCTGCGGGGCAACGTCCAAACCCCTGTGGGGCAACGTCCAAACCCCTGCGGGGCAACGTCCAAACCCCTGCGGGGCAACATCCCACCTCAGCCGGGCAACCTCCCCCCTCAGCTGGGCAACGTCCCACCTCTGCCGGTCAACGTCCCACCTCAGCCGGGCAACGTCCCACCTCAGCCGGGCAACGTCCCACCTTAGCCGGGCAACGTCCCACCTCAGCCGGGCAACGTCCCACCTCAGCCGGGCAACGTCCCTCCTCAGCCGGGCAACATCCCACCTCAGCCGGGCAACCTCCCACCTCAGCCGGGCAACCTCCACCTCAGCCGGGCAACGTCCCACCTCAGCCGGGCAACGTCCCACCTCAGCCGGGCAACGTCCCACCTCAGCCGGGCAACGTCCCACCTCAGCCGGGCAACGTCCCACCTCAGCCGGGCAACGTCCCACCTCAGCCGGGCAACGTCCCACCTCAGCCGGGCAACGTCCCACCTCAGCCGGGCAACGTCCCACCTCAGCCGGGCAACGTCCCACCTCAGCCGGGCAACGTCCCACCTCAGCCCGGCAACGTCCCACCTCAGCCGGGCAACGTCCCACCTCAGCCGGGCAACGTCGCACCTCAGCCGGGCAATGTCCCACCTCAGCCGGGCAACGTCCCACCGCAGCCGGGCAACGTCCCACCTCTACTGGCCCATGCCCCACCAATGCGAAATAAATGTCTGCATGAATGCACAATTGAGTGCCCAAATAAAATAACAAATGAAAGCACATCAGAAAGCACAAAATTAAGTCTTTTTTACTCAAGAAGAGAAACTGTATAAAACAATTGAGCACAGTTTCCACCAACGTCGTCCTCCGTTTATTGTAGATAGTGGACGACAATGTGTCGCCAATTGCTGTGTATTTGTTTTATTTGACAAAATCAAAAATGCCTCTTCCTGGGAACTCCCGATATTGACATGGTTCTTCAAACTGGAAATGAATTGTACAGACTATATTCAAGTTTCTTGAAAAATCACTCCGAGGTTCCTCTCATGTCCAAGTTACCAGAGGTAACAGAATTACTTGTTGCAAATTTTCTATTAAAATGTGGAGAGTCTTTCCCTGGACTGCTGAGTGACAGGCCAAATATTTCTGCTGACTTTCCTTTCATAATTCTTTGGATGATGCCTTGAAAATAACTTGTAGAATATCACTCGTGCTTCGTAAACTTCGTAATAAGACCACCTTTGCAGTTTTTATATGTGATGGATGATCCATATCGGTGAAATAAAGAAGTTTACAGGAAGTTTACGAAAACTTTGAGGCTAACAGCATCAATGAGCACAGCGGAGGATACACAGTTTGGAGTGACGGGAATAGATGCCATAGTTTCCCGTGAGGACACTAGGTAGAGTGAGACCCTCTGCACCAAATGAAATTGATGACGTTTTCATCCTACAAATGAACTCCACACAATACCCTTTTCATCTGCTCACTGCAGAAATTTGTACAGATTTGTGTCAAACTTGAACTGGGAAAAATATGTCAACAATATTCTTCACAAACCAATGGCAATGCTGCATTAGGTGATACCTGCAAAAGCTGGCCATGCGCTGCATCCACATAGCTGGCCATGCGCTGCACCCACATAGCTGGCCATGTGCTGCACCCACATAGCTGGCCATGCGCTACACCCACAGTCGGCATTTGCTCATCGTAGTTAACCTTCTGTCTTGCCGTGACTTTACTTTCGTTTTCCATCTGAGCTTTTTCCTTTTCCAACTCATTACCTATTTCAGCCAGTCCTTGTTCTTTGCCCTCTCAAATATCCTCCAACTAGGCCATCAATCTGGCCTCAATTTCCGGAGGATAGGCCTGTTCTTCGGCCTCTCTCCCCTGCCTTTTTAAGGGAAGGATTTTCTTCAGTTGACCAGAACATCCAGTTATCTCAAATGAAATAGGTTCAAGCATGGGCGACTGGGTTGGAAATCCTAGCTGTCTCTGATGTGCTACAACCTGACATATTTATGTTTTCTCCAAGATGGTTGAGATATTCAAGATCGCAGGTCCACCCAAATGAGTTTAATTCAAGTGGAGGTGTATGTTTGAAACGCTGTCACCAGAGCCCGTATGAAATGTCTGAATGGGTAAATCTGTCTGCAGAAAATGAGAGACATGGCACAAGTACCAATTGTGGAAGTTCTGCTCCATTGCTCAAATTTGGAACAGACATGGACAAGTGGTAATGAGATCTCATTGACATGTAACAATACGGATCAAGTATTCACAGTCGGCGTTGAAGGGGAAAAATGGAAAGAACTGCGGACAAAAAAAATCAAAGACAAAAAAATTGTCAAAAGCAGAAAAGAGCAACAAACGCTGTTAAGAAAGCGTTGAGAAACCCGTATGCTGACGACGATAATAAAGTATGAATATGACTAGGGCCGCAAGAAGTCTGTTAAGGGTAAAGAAAAGGGTAAAGAAAGTCAAACGTAGCAATGCACACAGAGAAACCGTGAAACTACGAAATGTTGAGGCTGGATGTAAAATGCAAGCCAAAAAGATGGAAATGAGAAACGTTATAGCAAATTTCAAGGAAAATGTTTCTCATGGATCAGATCATATCATGGAATTGACTTGTAGAAGAGAATCCTACGAACAAAAGGACTTCCTGTTAAAAGCAATGTCTGAAAAATGCATCACCGGGACGTATTTCCATGAGTGGTCCACAACCTGCTCTGAAGAATGGCCACTGAAAAGAACCTCGTTTGTCAAAACGATGGATTTGTTTACACCGGCCACCGGAACATTATACGTGGAGAGCCGCCAGCAGAAGCCACCTATATGAATTTACATTTGGAACCTATTCCTCAAAAACTTTGATGTCTTCATTCATTAGAGCAGCATCTCACGACATTGCATATTCCATTTGCAAAATTGAGTGGGCTTCCTAAAGGTGGACAGTATGGATTCCATGGGCCTGTTGTGTCAGTTCTCTCCAATATAGAGTACTAGCAGAAGTACCCGGCGTTGCCGGGCGGGTGAGGGGTTTGAAGGGAGGTGGAGGGGATTGGCGGGAGGGGGGAGGGAAGGGGAGGAGAGGGAGGGAGGAGGGGAGAATGGGGGAGAGGGGAGGAAGAGGAGGGGAGGGGGAGGCAGGAGAGGACGGGGGTTTACATATATGCTGGTGGGTGAATGTGGTGTTCGTCACATTTCTGAGTTAACTGTGATGCCCATCAGGAAGAAGAAGAAGCCATACTACCAACTTCATACACTTCTGGAATTGTTTGATTTATTTGTATTCAAATGTCTGGTGATTGTTTTGTATGTATTTATGGGAATGTTTACTTGTATATAGCTGCCATTAATTTTAAAAAGGCTTAGGCACTATCGAGTGATTTTTATTTTTTTTACTTCAAAAAACGACCTTTTTTTTTCCAATTTTTTTTTTTTTGGCCGAAAACACTCCCAGGCACTCACTGATGAACCTCAAAGTTTGACGAAGATCCGTTCAGCCATCTCTGAGAAAAATGGCGACACAGACAGACAGACAGACACACACACACAGACAGACAGACACAGACAGACATCTCTCTTATATTGTAGATTTACACAAGTATTTCCCCATAGCCTGAATCTCCGACAAGGGACATCATCTTTAAACATTTGTCAACTCTGCCCATGTCAAAAATGCTCTCAACTTTCTAGTTGCCGACAACAAGTGGAGTAAAAACCACTGTTTAGAGACCATTTTTCCCCGCAAAGCGGGGGTTGGCCTTTTCGGGGACCGTGGTTGTTGTTGTTTTTTTTTAGTCCTCTTTTTGAAGCAATGTTTTACGGCCGGATGCCCTTCCTGCCGCCAACCCTGTTTGTCGCCTTTTTACGATAAACAGGGAATTACCAGTGTACTGGTACGAGGTGCCGACCTCGGAAGGATGACAGGCTGAGTCAACCCCCCTGGCGTTAATTCACTGATCGACCGGGATTCGAACCCGGATCCGGATCCGGATGTTGTTAAATTCAACGAACACTGGGTTAATTCTCTCCCTGCTATTGTCGAAGAAAACCAAGACTAAATAAACGACATTGACACGGACGAAGCATTGCCAGATTAGACAGAAACCAAGATCTCTAAAAACAAAACCCGAGAACCCGACCCGGAAGACCATGGAATGCGCATTGTGCATGGACAGTTGCCTCCAACCTGTAGTTATCAGACAGGAAGTTCTTGATCACCATTTTGATGATATCCTTCGTTTTGCTGCAGCTGAAGGCAATAATCCTGTTAAGCTGTTAATAGATGAATAGTTTCCAGTTTTGTCCCCAACTGCTGGACCAACATACCATGACAATCCTAATACTAGCTGACTATTTTTTTTACAGAACACAGATGACATTTTCTACGCACAGTAGGCCTACCTATCATATGTGTACCAGATGTTGTCCAGCGTTTGTGTTGCTTTAAGGGAAAACTTATTGAATGCATTTCCTAAAGGTGGTAAAATCACAGCCCAAACATTAATACACAGAAACGCTGAGATGTGATGAACCACATTTGGAGGCCATTTCTGAGATGTGATGAACCACATTTGGAGGCCATTTCCCCCCGCTGAGCAGGGTTTGGTCCTTTTTCGGGCACCATGGTCCCCTTTTTGAAGCAACGTTTTATGGCCAGATGCCCTTCCTGCCGCCAACCCTGTTAGTCGCCTCTTGTGACACACAGGGAATTACCAGTGACCTGGCACTCAATTTGCCGACCTCGGGGGGATGACAGGCTGAGTCAACCTCCCTGGCGTTAATTCAGCGATCAATGGGGATTTAAACCCAGGATCTTAAGCCCCTGTCACACCTTGACGATTTAGCCAGCGTATGCCGACGTATCAAAATTGAGTGCTGGTGTGAGTCATACGCTGGCATACGTCGACAAATTTTGTGCATGCACGAAATTTGTCGACGAGCTCGGCGTACTACGACGTATGCCAGCGTGCTTCAGCGTGCTCTTAACGTAGCCAAATTTTTCATACGTCGGCATACGCTGGCTAAAACGTCAAGGTGTGACAGTGGCTTTAGGATCCCAAGCCGGCACCCTAACCGCTAAGCCAACACGCCCTTCTGGCAAGCATCCCAAATGATTTATTTGCAATGCTCAGACACCTGGGAATGTCGCATGGTTCTGCCCATTTTCGTCACGTGACATGAGATGGCCAGAGATTCTTGAAGCAATTCTCCAAGAAGAGGGACACTCTCGTCGTGCGAATGACTTTTACTGGCGTGAAAGATCCGTCATCCTCAGAAGGAATCCAAAAATGGCTACAAGAATGTTTGATCACAGATTCCGTAGTTTTTTGAAAGATGTCATCATGTCACCAGCCAACCCTATCGGACGATCAAAGACTATTTCTATAGGATTGAGTTTCCACAGCTTGGTTCTCCTTATACGCTGCACCCACGATCATGAGACATGATCTTTGGGAGACCTTATCTGTGGGAGACTTGATCTGTGAGAGACTTGATCTGTGGGAAACTTGATCTGTGGGAAACTTGATCTGTGGGAGACTTTATCTGTGAGAGACTTGATCTGTGGGAGACTTTATCTGTGGGAAACTTGATCTGTGGGAAACTTGATCTGTCGGAGACTTTATCTGTGAGAGACTTGATCTGTGGGAAACTTGATCTGTGGGAGACTTTATCTGTGAGAGACTTGATCTGTGGGAGACTTGATCTGTGGGAAACTTGATCTGTGGGAAACTTGATCTGTCGGAGACTTTATCTGTGAGAGACCTTATCTGTGAGAGACTTGATCTGTGGGAGACTTTATCTGTGGGAAACTTGATCTGTGGGAAACTTGATCTGTCGGAGACTTTATCTGTGAGAGACTTGATCTGTGGGAGACCTTATCTGTGGGAAACTTGATCTGTGAGAGACTTGATCTGTCGGAGACTTTATCTGTGGGAGACTATCTGTGAGAGACTTGATCTGTGGGAAACTTGATCTGTGGGAAACTTGATCTGTCGGAGACTTTATCTGTGAGAGACTTTATCTGTGGGAAACTTGATCTGTCGGAGACTTTATCTGTGAGAGACTTTATCTGTGGGAGACTTTATCTGTGGGAAACTTGATCTGTGGGAAACTTGATCTGTCAGAGACTTTATCTGTGGGAGACTATCTGTGAGAGACTTGATCTGTGGGAGACTTTATCTGTGGGAGACTATCTGTGAGAGACTTGATCTGTGGGAGACTTTATCTGTGGGAGACTATCTGTGAGAGACTTGATCTGTCGGAGACTTTATCTGTGGGAGACTATCTGTGAGAGACTTGATCTGTGGGAGACTTTATCTGTGGGAAACCTGATCTGTCGGAGACTTTATCTGTGAGAGACTTGATCTGTGAGAGACGTGATCTGTGAGAGACGTGATCTGTGAGAGACTTGATCTGTATGAGTCTTGATCTGTGGGAGACTTGATCTGTGGGAAACTTGATCTGTGGGAGACTTTATCTGTGAGAGACTTTATCTGTGGGAGACTTGATCTATATGAGTCTTGATCTGTGGGAGACTTGATCTGTGGGAAACTTGATCTGTGGGAGACTTGATCTGTGGGAGACTTGATCTGTGGGAGACTTGATCTGTGAGAAACTGATTCTCGGGGTCAGACATCCGGGCACTTTGTCGCCCCATAATGCAATGTCCACTGTAACGTATTATTCTGACTTGTATTTGCATTGTTGTTGTGGTTTATCGGACGCGCTTATTCGTCAGACACGAGTGAATCATCACCGCGTCAATAAACGCGCTTTCCGCTTCCGGCACGATGGAGTCTGCTTGAGTTCGTTACATGGTGTCAGAAGTTCGTTGATATTCACGCCATAAGCCGCCATTCGTCTCCATAAATATGGCATCTCCGAACTTTGATCATCCCTCGATCGACTGGGAGAGTCTGGATCTCTACCAGGAGTTTTGCCGGTTCAAAAATCACGTCAGTTTTGTCTTGTCAGGGCCGCTCGCAGACATAACGAAGCCTCGTCAAGCAGGATGGCTCGGAACGTGGATCGGCGAACAAGGTCGTCAAATCTACCAAACTCTATCTTGGGAGGAAGGAGAGAAAGACGACCCGCAGGAAGTGCTGAACAAATTCCAGAACTATGTGCAGCCCAGAAAGAACAAAAGAGTTGCCAGACACCGACTGAAACAAAGGCGCCAGCGGAGTGGTGAGTCTTTTGATCATTTCATAAAAGATCTGAGGATAATTCTCATGGATTGCGATTACCAAGACCCAGACGACATAATCGTCGATTGCATCATTGATGGCAGCCATGATAAGAGGGTCCAAGAGAAATTACTCGATAGGGGTGAGGAGCTCTCACTAGCTAAAGCTATAGAAATTGGCCAACAGCTAGAGCTCTCGCAGAAACATATGAGAATAGTCCGAGATGAAGATGCTCTCATCTCAGCCCTCAGATCTGAAAACGAACGAACTCAGCACCAGACTCAACGTTGTAAGAGCAAGCCTGATAGGCATACACAAGCCACCGAGCTGTTCAAAGCTGAGAATCGGTTTCGGAATGACGGTCCCTGCAGCAAATGTGGCCAGTCAGTGCACAGGCAAGCCAAGTGTCCAGCAATTAATTCTAGCTGCTCCTACTGCAAGAAGCCTGGTCACTGGTTTGCGGCGTGTCGGAAGAGACTGCGCGACCTAAAGTCCCTTGATGAGGAGACCAGTCTAGATCATGTAGATCTTCCTCAAGAACTCGTCAAGGAATCTGAAATTTTAAGGATCTCCGCTCTACAACCAAGCATCAATACGGCTACTCATGACAAGTGGGCACAGACCGTCACGTTGCTGGGTCAGCCGACTCGGTTCCGGATTGACACGGGTGCAAGGTGCAACACACTAACACTCAATGACTACCAGTTAGTCCAGCACCTCGCAGGCGATCTACAATCGTCGCATAAAGTTCTTAAAACATACTCGAACCATACTATCCATCCTGTCGGTACCGTGACACTCCCTCTCTCTCACAAAAACAAGACCGTTAGAGCCAGTTTTGAGGTCATTGACCTCGATCAGGAGAATGTAATGTCAGGCGCTACCTCGGAAGCCCTAGGCCTCATTGTCAAGCTCGATAAGTTGTCTCTTGTTCAGCCTCTAGTCAATGTGTCTCAGGAAGCAGTAATCTCTGAGTTTCCAGAAGTTGCCAAGACAACTGGAACTCTTCCCGGAACTTATCGGATCAAGCTTGTAGAAGGGTCACAGGGAGTAGTTCACGCTCCTCGCAGACAGCCTGCAGCATTGAGAGAGCAAATAGTTGACAAGCTACAAGAGATGGTCACCGAAGGTCACATCGCGAAGGTAGAACGACCGACTGAGTGGGTGAGTTCCATGGTAGTAGCTCTTCGCAACGGCAAAGTCTGCATCTGTATAGACCCCAAAGACTTAAACAAGTGCACAAAACGTGAGCACTACCCAATGAGAACTGTTCAGGAAGTTTTAGCTCAAATCCCTGGAGCCAAAGTATTTTCTGTGCTTGACGCCCGCAGTGGGTTCATGCAAATTCGCCTTGACGAGCCTTCTTCATTCTTGACCACGTTCAATACACCTGTAGGGAGATACCGCTGGCTGCGTCTCCCTTATGGATTGCGGTGCTCGCCGGAGATATTCCAGCGAATCATGGACCAGATGCTAGAAGGGATAGAATGGGCAACAGCGGTAATGGATGACATTTTAGTTGCTGGTCGTGACATCACCCACCACGACTGTGTACTGAAGCGAGTTATGCAACGAGCTACAAGTTATAACCTGCAACTAAACTTCCGAAAATGCCTCATCCGGCAAACCTCAGTCCCTTATGTAGGCCACCTGCTTACTGCAGAAGGAGTGCTACCAGATCCATTCAAGACGAAGGCAGTTGAGAAAATGCCACGTCCAACAGACAAACAAGGCGTCAAGCGTTTCCTTGGATTCGTTCAGTATTTAGGGAAGTTTATTCCCAACCTAAGTGACACAAGCAAGCCTCTCCGTGATCTCTGCAAGGCGGACGTGGAGTTCTCCTGGCAGTCAGCTCAGGAGCTGTCCTTCAAGAAGCTGAAGCAAGCATGTATTTCGGCCCCGGTCCTTCAGTACTACGATGTAAGTCAGCCAGTTGAAATACAAGCCGATGCCAGCCAAAACGCTGTAGGAGCCTGTTTGCTCCAGAATGGCAACCCTATAGCGTTCACATCACGCAGTATGACCGATACTGAGTGTCGCTACGCTATGATTGAGAAGGAAATGCTCTCAATCGTCCATGCAACAGAAGCATTTCACTACTATATCTTTGGAAAATCAGTAGTGGTATATAATGACCATAAACCCCTTGAGGAAATCTTCAAGAAGCCTCTCCTATCTTCTCCCATGCGTTTACAGCGTATGTTGCTCAAGCTTCAACGGTATGACTTGGAGGTTAACTACTGCCGTGGTTCTGAGATGGTGCTCCCCGACACATTGTCCCGTGCACCTCTACCGGACACCGACTCAGAAGCTGGGAAAGACCTTGAGCCTGTGAACATGTTCCAGTTCCTTGCGATCACGAGTGGGAAATACCTCGAAATCCAGGAAGCTACTCTGAGTCAAATGAGCCTTCTCTGCGGTGTCATTGCAAGTGGATGGCCTGACTCCCGAAAGGAAGTCCCAGCACAGGTCCGTCCGTACTTTGACTCCAGAACGCAATTGGCAGTCTCAGACAGTGTTGTCTACAAAGGCATGCGCCTTGTCATCCCGCCAAGCCTCAGACCCAGAATGCTGAGCTTGATTCATGAATCGCACCTCGGAGTGAACAAGTGTAAGCAGCGTGCTCGCGAGGTCATGTATTGGCCCTCAATGAACTCTGACATCGAAGAAACTGTACGGAATTGTTGCAAGTGTGCAGAGTATCAAAGCGCTCAGCAACGGGAGCCTCTCTTGCCGACTTACACGCCTGATCTTCCATTCATCGAAGTTGGAAGCGACGTTTTTGACTTCGAATCAAAGCAGTATTTGCTCACGGTCGATTATTACTCCAAGTTTGTGGAGGTGGATTGCCTCAAGGACATTACAGCTCGTTCTGTAATCGAAGCTCTCAAGCAGCAGTTTTGTCGACATGGTATTCCAGCGAAGCTGCGAAGCGATTCCGGAAGTCAGTACACGTCAGAGGAATTTTCTCAGTTTTGCAAAGAATATGGCATAACTCACGACATTGTGTCCCCCAAGCACCAACGTGCCAATGGAGAGGCAGAAAGAGCGATCCAGACAGTGAAAAGGCTCTGGAAGAAGTCAGCAGATAAGTACTTAGCCCTGCTAGACTACCGCACCACTCCACTTGAAGGAATAAACTTGTCCCCGGCTCAGCTCCTAATGGGAAGACGCCCCAGAAACACACTGCCTTGCAACCGCACTCTTCTCATGCCTGCGCGGTATGACCATCACCTTGTGAGATCACGCCTTGACACACAGAAGGAGAAACAAAAATACTATCATGACAAGCCATCTATGTCAGATTTGCCACCGCTCCAGCCGGGTGACAGTGTTAGGATGTTGCCAAACCCGGAGGCCAGGCATTGGATTCCGGCTGTAGTTGAGGCGCGCCACAACAGCCCCCGGTCATATTTGCTGAGGACCCCAAACAATGTGTACTGGCGTAACAGGCTCCATCTCCGCAGAGTGCCTCATTCAGCCAATGTTGGCCCGGTGGGAAGTCAGCCACTCTCTCGCTTTTACTCTTCCCAGGACATGAGGGACTTCCCTGATCCCACCACTCAACAGGACACCCCAGTGGGGAACTGCTGCAAGTCCCCAAGTCCAAGTGAGCAAGCATCTGAATCCCAAAGTCTCCCATCAGTGTCATCGCCTCGAGCCACTGCATCTCCCAGAAATACCAAGTTCATCACAAGGAGCGGCAGAGCAGTTAACCCTCCCAGACGTCTGGATCTTTAAATTTGAATCAATTGATTCACGTGATCTGAATGTGATGCTGTTTGTTAATTAATTCATTGTAAGTTTTACTTTATAGAGTTATTTGCTTTGCTGGTTTCCTTTAAAGTGGCTTCCTTGAAAGAAAGGAGGATGTAACGTATTATTCTGACTTGTATTTGCATTGTTGTTGTGGTTTATCGGACGCGCTTATTCGTCAGACACGAGTGAATCATCACCGCGTCAATAAACGCGCTTTCCGCTTCCGGCACGATGGAGTCTGCTTGAGTTCGTTACAGTGGGAGACTTGATCTGTGGGAGACTTGATCTGTGGGAGACTTGATCTGTGGGAGACTTGATCTGTGGGAGACTTGATCTGTGAGAAACTGATTCTCGGGGTCAGACATCCGGGCACTTTGTCGCCCCATAATGCAATGTCCACGTCCGGGTAATGTGTTAACACAATGCAATGTCCACCATATGACACGGTAATTGCACAGGTCCGGGTACTCCAGCCTGGGCTTTTTATTTAAGGAAGGGGGAGGGAGGAAAGGTATGAAGAGAAGGGGAAGGGGTGGGGGAATTGGCAGGGGGGAGGAGGGGGCGAAGAGAGAGGAACGGTGAGGGGAAGGAGGCGGGAGGGTGGAGGGGGCCGGGGGGGGGGGGGGGAGAGAAATGAGGCAGAAGAGAAAAAGGGAGGAGGAGAGATGAGGGGGGGGGGGGGGATTGACTTTTTCGCACAAAAATGTTCGTCGATGAAAAAATGCGTACGTGAAAACCAAAAGACAGCTCTGTCTACTGTAACGCCATGGCATGCAAAAGCAGCCTGAATAGTGTTCACCAAGTGGTGGTTCACCTTGTTAATCATATTCAAAAAGGATGTCATAACACACTCAAACACCCAGTTTTCATCCTTGCAATCTGTTGGAGGTCCAGTTGTATGCATGCAAAGTTTGGAGCTGCTTGGTTTCATGGTTTTTGGAGTTATGGAGGAGACAGACCGACGGACAGACGGACACTGCCTTTTATTTTTATAGATGTACCGTACAGAGCTTTAATGTAAAGCCTGGGTTGTCCACCCTTTGCATTCAAAGAAAGGGAGATGTGTTATTCATGCAAATATACAATGTACAATGCAAGTATACTTGATGCACGGAGCCACGGATCACGTCATGGGATGTGACGTCACTTTGGGGCGGGGATGTGCTGCAGTGAGTTCATGTGCATGGCTTTATTATCTGATATCCATGAGTCATGACTGGTTTGCTTTACACTGTAATAAACAGTTGAGCCTTTGCTGTTGTGGAATCCTTGAAAGCGCCAAACGCGACCGAGAGTCATTGCGTGTCGCAAAGAGCCTTGGTGTGGGAAAACTCGATGATGTAATAAATAAATTAGGCCTCAAATTTTTTTTTTAGTTTCCTTTGAAATATCAATTTAATAAACAAATTCGAGCATAATCTTTACGTACAAAGTGAAGTTTTTCATTTATACCTTGCTTTCCGTGTGTTTTTCAAAAAGTATTTTGGTGCACTATATGATGTCCATGTTGGTATAGTTAGTGTCAGCATCGTGAATATTTCGTTGGACCAAAACATTATCCTCACAGATATCCGAAGATGACATGGACCATAATTTCGAGATAATTGTGACCATACATGGATTTACAGAGTAAGAAAAGGATGAATCAACGAGGTTAATCTATCGGGAAATGTTTCTCTGAATTGAACCCGGAAGTGATTGTGGAGAAAGTGTGTTTTTTTTGCTGCTCTCGTTGCTGTTGTTTGTTCTGGCTTCTGAAGGTCATTTTTTGTGAAATCCACGATACCAGTTGAAGTTTCCGTGTTGTGTTTTCATTCCAGCCATGGGGGTCCCCAAGTTTTACCGCTGGATTAGCGAGAGGTATCCTTGCTTGAGCGACGTCGTCAAGGAACACAAGGTAGGTATTTATAAAATGGACAGGAAGTTGATCGAGGTGTGCAAACTTGGCTGTGGGAAGCAAGGGGAAGCTGACGTTTCTGTCGTAAACCCTTCTTTGGAGCAGAAGACAACGAATTTTAAACTTATTCCTTCTCCTCCTTCCACTTGTCCTTCTTTTCCTTCCTCTTTTCCTTCCTCTTCTCCTTCCTCTCGTCCTTCTTTTCCTTCCTCTTCTCCTTCCTCTTCTCCTTCCTCTAGTCCTTCTTTTCCTTCCTCTTCTCCTTCCTCTTCTCCTTCCTCTTCTCCTTCCTCTTCTCCTTCCTCTTCTCCTTCCTCCTCTTTCTCTTTTCATCATCCTCTTCTACTCTTGAGTCTTGTCTTCTTCCTCGTCGTCTTCCTCGTCTTCTTCCTCTTTGTCTTCCTCTTCTTCCTCTTTGTCTTCCTATTCTTCCTCGTATTTTTCCCCATCCTCTTCTTCCCCATCCTCTTCTTCCTCGTCTTCTTCTTCTTCGGCGTCTTCTTCTTCCTCGTCTTCTTATTCTTCCTCGTCCTCTCCTCCCTTGTCCTCTCCTCCCTCGTCCTCTCCTCCCTCGTCCTCCTCGTCCTCCTCGTCCTCCTCGTCCTCCTCGTCCTCCTCGTCCTCCTCGTCCTCCTCGTCCTCCTCGTCCTCCTCGTCCTCCTCGTCCTCCTCGTCCTCTTCCTCCTCTTCCTCTTTTTTAAAGCATAACCCACTTATAGTACTATGTATATAACACAACAGGCATTTTAAGGCCATTTTCCCTGCAAGAGCGGGGGTTAGCTTTGCGGTCCCCATGACAATCTTCTCCATTTTGCCCTATTTTCTGCATCTCCCCTTGTTAACCCCCTTGCCCCCATTTCTTCTTCGACCATCTTTAGCCAAGTCTTTCTTGGTCTTCCCCGTCCTCTACTTCCTTCCACATTCATTTCCATCACTCTTCTCAACCAGTCACTTCCATCCTTCCTCAACACATGACCAAACCATCTCAACCTGTTTCTCTTCACAGCATCCATCACAGGCTCTATTCCCATCATCTTTCGCAATTCATCATTTGTCTTCCTCTCTCTCAACGATACTCCACACATCCACCGAACCATTCGCATTTCCACCCTTTCCAGCCTTCGTTGCTACTCTACGTTCATTACCCATGTCTCGCTCCCATAAATCATAACACTTCTCACACATGCAGCATACACCTTTCCCTTCAGCTTCAACGACACTCCCCTCCTCGTCAGCACGCCACTCAGTTCCCGAAACCTCTTCCATGCACATCTCACTCTAGCAACCGTTGCCGAGTCTGACCCACCTTCTCCATTCAGCATGTCTCCTAGGTAACAAAATGTTTTCACACCTTCCAGCTTCACGCTGTCTCCAAGATCCAACTCAACATTTCCTCCATCTGCAGCTCCCTCTGTGCACACCTAACACTTGAATGTAGCTGCCACACTGGTTAATGACCCTCTCAAACCACTACTTTTTTGATGAACCCACTCAGCGCACATTGTACATTGAATTGAGTTCACTCCGACACCCTTCCTGCACACAGCACACGGCCACTTCCCAGTTCTTTCCACCTCACCACATGCTTTACCACTTGCCATCACCTTCGTCTTTCCGATATTCACCTTCAGACCTTTTGTCTCCATACATTCCTTCCACTTGTTCATCTTTTCCTTCAGTCCATCCATACTTTCCGCAATCAACACCAGATCATCTGCATACAACAACTCCCACGGTAAACCCTCCTTTACGTTCTGAGCCAGCACCTCCATCACAGCTACAAATAGTAGTGGACTTAGTACCAACCCCTGATGCACTCCCACCTTCACCTCAAACTCACCACTGTTCCCGTCCTTCGTCTTTACAGCTGTGCGCGCTCTTTTGTGCATTGCCATCACTGCTCTGATCAACCATTCCTCCACTCCTAACTTCCTCAATGCCCATGTCAATACTTTGCGTGGAACCCGATCAAATGCTTTCTCCAGATCAACAAACCCAAGAAACAACTTCTTCCTCTTCTCCATGTACTTCTCCTGCAACTGCCTCACAATAAAAAGCGCGTCTGTCGTTCCTCTTCCTGGCATAAATCCAAACTGCATTTCGTCGATCTTCACTTTCTTCCTTATCCTCTCCAACACCCTTTCCAATACCTTCATTCCATGCTCCAATAACTTTATCGCTCGATACGAGCCACAGTCCAGAGGGTCACCTTTCCCCTTCTTTCGCAGGACGAGGGTACTCAGTTCCCAATCCACTGGAATGCGGCCTTCTTTCACCACCAGATTGCAGATCTCTGTCATTCTCTTCACACCCCAATTTCCCGCTGCCTTCAACATATCTCCCACAACTCACGTCGGCCCTCCCGCTTTTCTACTCTTCATTGCTTTTATCGCTTCCTCAACTTCCTTCTCAGTTATCTTCTCTGCCGGTCCTAAAACTGGGTTACTCTCTATGTTGCTATCCCATTCATTCTCTGCATTCAACAGTATTTCCATTTATCTCTTCCATCTTACTTTAATTCCATCTGGGTCCACAACGATTTGTCCCACTTCATCCTTCAAGCAACTAACCCCCATCACATCACACCTCTCTGTCGCTATCTGCTTTGCAATCCTGAATACAGCTCTCTGACCCTGTTCCAAATCCAAGCGTTCTCCGAACATTTTCCTGCATGCCTCCTGCGCCTTTGCTACCTCTTTCTTTGCAGCCTTCTTGGCTGCCTTATAACTTTCATGCTCTTCCTTTTCTGCCCCCGTACCCTTCGCCTTCTGCCACTCCTTGAACTTCTTCCTCTTCTCGTCGATCTTCTTTCCAACTTCATCATCCCAGCACCATGATTCCGAGTGCCTCGGTGGTCCTTTTGTCCATCCACATACCTCACCAACGGCTCCCAACAGACTATCTTTCATTGACATCCAACCACTTTCAAGCTCAACCACATCATCCTCTGCCATACGCAGCCTCTCTTTTAATGCCTCCCTCACTGTCACCTCTTTCAACCTCCACACCTTCATTCTCGGTTGGTACTTCACCCGCCGAACTCTCCTCGCACCTTTCAACCTTATGTCGCAGACAACCAAGTGCTGCTGTGAAACAGCCTCCTCTCCTCGGGATCACCTTTGTGTCCCGAAGGTGCCCCCTATCTCGCCTACGCACCATCAGGTAGTCAACAGTTGTTGTTGATCCACCTGACGTGTATGTAACAAGCTTATTATCCTCTTTCTGGAACTGAGTATTACAAATCAACAAATCAGCTCCATCAGCAAACTCCAAAATCCTTTCACCTTCTCCATTTCTCACACCATATCCGTAACCCCCATGAACTCCCTCAAAACCGTCCATACTCCTTCCCACATGTCCATTTAGGTCTCCTCCTACCACAACAACTTCCTCATCTTTCACGTTTTCCATCAGCTTTTCTATTGCACACCAGAACCTGTCCTTCTCTTCATCGCTCCGACCAACCTGTGGAGCATATCCCGAAATGACGTTCACCAAGAGCTTTCCAATCATAATTTTCACCATCATCAACCTGTCACTCACTCTAGTCACACTCACCACACTGTCTACAAACTCCTCAGAAAACAGCACACCAACACCATTCACGCCCTCCGGGCACCCTTGCCACACAAACTTGTATTTCTGTCCCTGCCTACCCTTCACCATTCTCACACCACTTCCCTTCCATCTCGTCTCCTGTACACAACATATATCCACTCTTCTTGTGACCAATACTTCCACCACTTCTCCTGATCTCCCTGTCATTGTCCCTACATTCCATGTCCCAAACCTCAGAAACCGATCTCCAGGTCGGTATACTATAGTACTATGTATGATGTACGTAAATGGTTGTGTGCACAGATTCCACCATTTGATAACCTCTACCTGGACATGAATGGTATCATCCACGTGTGCTCCCATCCGGACGACGGACCGTGCCTCAGACTTCCTGACGAGCGAGTGTTCGGAGACATATGTCGGTACGTCGAGTTTTTGGTGCGCACGGTGCGGCCCCGACGATGCCTCTTCCTGGCTGTGGACGGGGTCGCTCCACGTGCTAAGGTCAACCAGCAACGTGCGCGTCGCTTCCGGTGAGACATGGACCCTTCATAAGTTTTAATACCCAGCGGACAACGATTATTATCAAACAAACGTCTTTTTCACCCAAAAATCACTCGAACCTTGCTTGAACCCCAGAACGGCAAAGGACATGGAGATCCAAATGAAGAAGGCCCAGCAAAAGGGAGAGTCGAAGGCCCAAGACCTGTTTGACTCGAATGCAATCACACCAGGTACGGCATGTCGGTGTGAATCTACCTTCACATCACAATGGGTACAGGTACATTGAAGTTCTATATAAAGTATGGTAAGACAACCTATTGCGTTGAGAGGAAATCGATGATTTTAACCTTTCACATCGCTTCACCTGGAGCCACGTTGCACTACAGGACTGAACAAGCACGGCACTCGGTAGAGAGCATACACACCTCCGCCAGGCTGAACAGTTAACCTTTTCTATCCTACTGACCAATAGGCTGGATCTGAACCAAAATCGAATCGGCTTGTTGTTATCACCTTCCCGACTTGTCCGCCAGGTTTTGTCCGAATCTGTCCATAGCTTTTTGAGATATCCTGTTCACAAACAAACTGCCAGGGGTGAAAACGTAACCTATGCACACCTTCGGTGGCGGAGGTAACAAGTAAGAGCATTTTTATTATTAAATGTAATAGGAGAAGCTTAAAAAAATACAAAGGAGAGGGGAAAAGATGGACAGGGGTGGAAGAATTCAAATGGATAAAACATTATTTAGGTGATTCAGGTCTGCTGGAAGGGTCTTGAGAGTGTTGGGAGGGGGTGCTGAGGTTGAGGAAGAGTAGTGAGGGTCGATGATCATGTTAATTGATGCATCTTGCTGGACTTCAGTGGTGATTGATCAGCCTTACTCGGCCTGTTATTGGTTTAACGAGTAAGTTGGCTGATTTAAGATCTTAGGGTCTTGAGTTTAAGCCCCTGTCACACCGTTAAATAACACCAGGTGGGTTGACTCAACCTGCCGTTCTTCCGAGGTCGGCAAAAATGAGGACCAGCTTACTGGAAACAGGGGGCACTGTATCAGCGGCACATCCACACTCCGAGCAATGACACAACTTTCAGCCACGGGCTGCGTACGAAACACGAATATTGAACGGCCGTTGGCACAGCGGAAGCACCCTGGGGGAGTCGGCATGACCATGCAGATCGATTCAGTCTAAATAGCCTTGAAGGCATTTAAGTGTAGTGGAGCCCTCAGGGCACCGACATCACGTAGTTTGGCACAGTGGGTCCAGGTGAGAGATCCTTGAGCACCTTGGTGTGTGTGTGTGTGTGTGTGTGTGTGTGTGTGTGTGTGTGTGTGTGTGTGTGTGTGTGTGTGTGTGTGTGTGTGTGTGTGTGTGTGTGTGTGTGTGTGTGTGTGTGTGTGTGTGTGTGTGTGTGTGTGTGTGTGTGTGTGTGCGTGTGTGTGTGTGTGTGTGTGTGCGCGCATGTTAGTGTTTGTGTTGGTTCTACAATATCCGAAAGCTCCCGTTTTGTTTCTCACCTGCAATTGGCAAGTTCACTCTACCTGTGCTGCATGTGGTGCGGTGCTTGTGGCTTTGATGTTTCGTCGCGTATTCTCCACTCTTTCGGATGATTTTCCAACAGGTGATGAAATCGGTGCGGTGGTGTGTTATCTCTGTGGCCTTGGAATTGCTTGAACCACCTTTTCCAGGTGTAAATAGTTGGGTTTTTCAGGTGTAAAAATGCCATTTGCGCTTGTATTTGGGTGCTCAATTGGAAGTTTCTCTTTAAATATGTTTGTTTTTGTCGATTATTTAGCTCTAGAGGATGTGGGATAACAAGTAAACAAAGCGTCGTGGATGCAATTCATGTTTGAATGAATCAAACGGTGAATGGCCGATTATGATTTGCTTCTTTCTCTTTTTTGCCACATTGTTGGAATCTTTCCAATAAGAGCCGTCCGTATTCAGTATTAGGAAGTGTAATCCACAGGTAGACAGGGTAGTACAGGTATGTTTGATTCTGAGGATGGATAATAAAGTAAGTTGGTCGTAAAAGCCAAGACTGAAATTGCAGTTCACAACATACCTTACCCAGCGCTTTGTTCGTGAATTTTGAATAACGGGCATGATGGTAAACACCCAAAGCCGATTGGTCAAACGAGACGGGTCCGGAGCTGACGATGCTTCACTGTGATGTTTTGTTTTGTTGTTTTTGTATGCAGAATCGAGGCTCGTGTAAGAGCTAACACATTGAACATGAAAATATGCACAGACACATAAAACATGCAATGAAGGGAGCAGGAGACAAGAGGGGGGGGGGGGGGGGAGAGGGAAGCACACAAGCACAACAACAATAGAGAACAAGGACGTCGGTAGATCTGTGGAAGGAGGAGGAGGGAGGGGTACATGGTATAAAGCAAATGAACACGACTAGGAATTTCAGGAAAGAAGTTGGGGATTTAAACAGGCAGATTTGGAGTGTTTTAACGGGGTTAGAAAATATTGTTGCGGATCTCGGGTTCGTCGACGTACTAAGGGGGGTTAAGCCCTACTCCCCCTCGAACTCCGAGTCCACGAGGCCGCCAACCACACTTCACTCGTGGTAGACGGATAGCTAAGCAATTCCAGCCGCCGAGCCCGCAGCTACGCGTGGAAGGGTTAACTGTCACGACCCGAGTACCTTCGACGCACGCAGCTGTGAGAACGGGGACTGAACCTCGCACGAGTCACGCTGGTACTGGACGCCCGAGCGGTTGTGCGTCGTGTAACTCGTGCCGTTAACACTATTGAACCCGATCGAGCGGTTTTAATTCGGGCAATGCTAGGCCAATGTTGAAAGGATGATGACGGCCAGGTTGGAAACCAACCCACAGAATTTATTTACAATGTACAGTATCCACAGAAAAAGGGACACAGCGAAGAATCTTAGCGGCCTTACCTAGGTTCCCAGACAAGGGCCCTCAGATTCGTTCGGGGAAGGGAAGGAAGAGGGTAATGCGCACAAAGCGCGGCCGCTTCGTGCCGTTTGCCTGGACGGGCTCGTTGGACGGAAACCCCCCAAGGATCGCTCCAACCTGGACACCACAGCCGGGGATGTTCGTGGTAGGGGGGTTGATCAAGGACGTACACGTCGCAGGAATCCGAGGAGTGCATCTCAGGGTCAGCGAGGCAGAGAGCGTCTCAGAGTCAGCGAGGCAGAGAGAGTTCGGAGCGCCTGCAAGAGAGCGTCAGCCAGCATCTGCAAGAGAGAGAAAGAGCGGGGGGTCCAGGCCGGGTTT
Organism: Myxine glutinosa; assembly: GCF_964187855.1. Classification (NCBI taxonomy): domain Eukaryota; kingdom Metazoa; phylum Chordata; class Myxini; order Myxiniformes; family Myxinidae; genus Myxine; species Myxine glutinosa. The sequence goes on along the minus strand of NC_136261.1, from coordinate 410,654,491 downwards.
TATCGCCCCCCCCGACACCCCACTCGAACGTTCCATGGGCCTTCATTGGCCGCCTGGGGTCACGTGTCGTGACAGCCCCTTACTGGTCACCCTTGGCCACTCCCTTCAGCTCCCATTGGCTGCTCGCTGCTCACCGGCCACGCCCTCCAGCTCCTCCCTCCTCCCTCGGGCCTGCAAGGCCTGGCGGAGGCCCATGACGAGGCACTTTAGGCTGCAATGAAGCCTACCATTACCCTGCCTGCCTCAACACATACTAACACTGGGAAAGAGACTATACTTCACATTTAATAGGAAATAACGAACTATGCGAGGCTACATGTTGTGGTGTAACTAACTATGGGGGGGGGGGGGGGCAGAGGTTTGCCTTTATTTACAAAACCGCAACAATATCAAGGTTTTGGATGGCGGAATACAAGACATGGTGGTGAACACCTGTTTTAAAGACCTGGAGGGAGGAGAGAGATTGAAGAGAGTGAGGGAGTTTGTTCCAGAGGTGGGAGAAAAGAGGAGTGAAGGTGAGCAGAGAGTCTTGATTTTGGCAGTTTCACCAGAAGAGGGTTGTTGGCAGATCTTGTGTGTCCTGTGGGAGTATTTGGGGGAGAGAGCACAGATAGGGCTGGGGGGATGGGGACGGGCTTGGCCGGAGAGGAGTCGCTAGAAGACAGAAAGACCACCTACCTGCCTGCGGTGAGAGAGAGAAAGGCGCTCAGAATCGGCTTCATCGCGGGAGATTCCAATGATTCTGAAAGCTTTGGTTTCAACCCTGTGAAGCCGAGCTAGGTGTGAGGCAGGAGCACCGGCCCAGAGGAGAGATCAGCATTCCATTGAGTTGCGGATGAAAGCCTTGTACGTGGTGAGCAGTTCAGAAGTGCCCAGAAAGGACTTCGCACGACGGAGGATACCCAGTTGGCCACTGACTTTGGAGGCCATCTTGGAAATGTGGTTTTCCCAGCAAAGATCATGGCAGATCGTGAGACCCAAAAGCTTGAGTGACAGAACTTCAAGAGGATTGTTGAGAAAGTTGATGGGAGGGTTTTCCAGTCGGTCTTTTTGGAGAGACATAGTAAGAGTGTGAGATTTGTCAGGATTGAAAGACATGTTCCACTTGTTTGACCAGTCTGATTTTGTCCAGGTCTGCAGAGAGTGGAGAGGCTGCTGCATGCCGATCTGAGGGATGAGGAATGGAGCGGCAGAGAGTGGAGTCATCAGCAAAGAGATAGAGAGGATTTTCCAGAGAGTCAGAGAGATCATTCATGAAGATTAGAAAAAAGCAACAGGGCCCAGAACACTGCCTGGAGGAACTCCAGCCTGAACAGGAAGGGGAGATGAGAGAAACCCATTCAGGGCCACATGTTGACCGATCAGAAAGGAAGTCTGCAAGCCATGCGTGGAGTCGCCATCGAGGCTTATCCGTGTATTTCCTCCATCACAAACCTGCCAACTCATCTCGGAGAAATTGACGATTTTGGAATGATATTTGAGAAGAAAAATGAACTAAACAGACATTTTTTTTGACGAAGTTAGCTCTCCCTTTACATCCCTGGGTGCCACCATTTTGTCTGAATCTCACGGTTACTCCACCCTCAAAATTCATGGCAAATCTGATTTGTCGGCATAAAATGTTGTCCAAGGATTGCTAAACTCGAGGTTTTTTTGGAATTGCACACGGGTCAATTCGTGTTCTCCAGTGTTGAAAATTAAAATGTATAATTAATTTGAAATAAAAGTTTTAAAGGCTGGGGGAAAAAAAAAAAAAAAATTATTTCGGAATTTACCGCCATTGATGCACAGTCTTTTACACCACCTGAAATCAACACGTTAAATTAGTTCTTCATGCCTGTTGGTTCTGGTTCGTGTTCAAAATACACAACGTTCAATTGAAATCAAGTTGTTCCTCTGTCACAAACTATCAAGACAGACAGGGTGATGGAATTTCTTAACCCCACTTTGCGTTACGTACGAGGTGTAATTATTCATACTTTTGATGTTTCTTTCCATGACAGCTATTTGCTTTTATGAACTGGTCGGCCTGATGGTCGATCGGGCCCATTGGTCGATTGGATCAAATTTTCATTGGTTTTCATAGCCTTGTAGCATACCTGCCTGCTGTAGTGCTCAAGCATGAGCTTACCTTTCACCAAGCCCAGATGTGATTGGGCTAGGGCAGAGTGGGGAGGGGGTGGGAATTAGACATTCGTTGTTATTATTGCCAAATTATACTAATATTATTATTGTGGTTAATATTGCTGAACTCGAGGACTTTTTTGGAATTGCACACCGGGCAATTTGTGTAATTATTCGTACTTTTGTACGTTCTATACCCTGATATTGTTGATTAAATAAAGCATTAAGTCTTTCAAATTTTCAAATTATACCATGACGTATTGCTTCATTGCTTTGTTACAATGTTATCCTTATTATTGGTATTTATTTTGTAATTGGAATGCCATCCCATGGAAGAACCTATTTAACTGTTCTATACACCTATACAGTCTGACATGGTGCACGTTTGGAAATGTGGGAATTCTTCCAGATTATTTGGCGTTGATTAGCCTGATCAACTCGGGAGATCATAACGATCATTTTGATGTGTCATTCCACATCAGAAAGTTTGAGTAGAACTCAACAAAAAAACATGACACACACACACACACACACACACACACACACACACACACACACACACACACACCTCGTCCATTTATAGTCGATGGGGCCCACTGGTGAGTTGAAATCTTCAGCATCTGTTCCCTTGGTGTACAAATGTGTGTTCCCTTTAGCTGTTTGCGGGAGCACCTCACATACTTCCTGCCGTTGTTACCCTATCTCCACGCTTTCCATCAGGCACGGCTTTCATGGGACGTCTGCACGATCACCTGAAGAATTTTGTACAGAAAAAGATGTCCTCGGACAAGCTGTGGCAGCAACTTGCCGTTTACCTCTCCGGTCACGAGGTGCCTAAAACCACCCCTTCTCCCACGCCCATGGTCGCTGATTGTGGTGATTTTTCAAAGAATATGCAAAACGATTATCGAGCGGTGTATAAATGCAAGTGGGGTTCATTCACGTTTGACTTGAAGGTGAAAAGCATTTTGAGTCGGATTCCTGTTCTCAATGACAATATATCGAAATGATTCCTTACATGGGCGTGTTGATGTTATGAACAATAGTTGTTTGGGTTCACCTGTTTGGAGTTCCTACCTGAAGCCATATATATATTGGTTTTTTTCAGAGCCGAGTTTCTCCGTCCATATTGCTTTATTCTAAAGAGTTCCTGTTTGTTCTATCAATAGCACTGTTGGAAAGATAATTCTGTAATCTATTTGCATGCAACCAGTTGTTTTTTTTCCCACAAACTTACCTCTTCTTTTTTAAAGCCCATCTTTCAGGTATTGAGGAAGAAGAGTGGGACCTGAAGCTTTAATGTAGCGGTTCCATCGGTAACGTTTGTTATTCTACGACAGCAGCATCCATTTTGAAGTAGAACGACTCTTGAGCACATACCTCCGGCAGGCTGAACAGTTTACGCTTTGAATCCCACTGATGGGACAAATCTGGATCCGGACATGAACCAAAAGAGGAATTGGCTTGTTGTCACCGACGGAACTCATCCATCTAATTTTGTCATAACTCGTCCACAACTCTTTTGAAATATCGTGTTAAATATCGTCTTTGGCCGCTATCTCTCAATGGTGAAGAAACACTTGAAAGTTCTAGAAACCAGATCCGTATCTTCACCTAAATCGAATCGTTTCATCCTTGTCGCACAACAAACCTGTCCACCAAATTTTGTCGGAATCCGTCCACAACTTTTTTTGAGATATCCTGCTCACAGACAAACAAACAGACAGCGGTGAAAGCACCTTTGGTGGTGGAGGTATTACAGATAGTACAGTATTTATCAAGGTAATATAAAAATAAATATATAAAAGTACATGGAAGGAGCACATAAACGACCACAGCCACGACGACAATTACTGGTCGACAGTCGTGCATGTAATAAGTGTAAAAAAAACTGTTCCGTGAAGCACGCACATATCAGGGCCGGATGCTAAACCGGTTGCTTTATACCCTGAACAATGGAGACCACACTGATGGTCCAGTTTGGTGTGCGTCTGATGGTCCAGTTTGGTGTGCGTTCGTGGAGTTAGTATGCTTCATAGTTCCTGGTTCCTGTGCGTTATGGCTTATTTATTTATTTTACTACCTGATCTCTTTTGAAAAATGTTGTGTGCAGGTGCCTGGTGAAGGAGAGCATAAAATAATGGAGTTTATCCGCGCGGAGAAAACCCGGCCAGGATACGATCCTCACACCCGCCACTGCCTGTATGGCCTTGACGCCGACCTGGTATGTCCGTCTCATTTTGGGCATTTGGTCGATAGGACTTGGAGGAGGGGAGAGGTGCTCTGAGATAATTAAACTTTAAAAACGTTTTACTCAATAATATTCCTTTCCGCTTGCCTATAATGCGTAACCATGTTATGACCAGCACAAGTATGTCTTCGTCAATTGGTGTGCTCCCACAGCAGTGAGGGAGTTCATATTTGAAGGAAAACATTATTTGGTGTATCATCTCGTGTGGGTTACAAATGCGGTCCCTCCACTCCGTGCCTCCACAGATCGTGCTCGGACTGACTACGCATGAGCCCAACTTTTCCCTGCTGCGAGAGGAGGTTCGTTTCGGCAGCAAGAACGCACGCAAAAGGTAAGGCCGCTTGTTGCGACCAATCTGTGGGTCGGCATTCTGTGGGTCGGTAGGTGTGGGTCGGCCAATCTGTGGGTCGGTAGCTGTGGGTCGGCATTACATGATGGGGAGAGGGGGAGATTACTCCTTGATTGTCCTGCTCACTGCGGAGAGATGGTATTGCCGGTACCCATAATGCACCGGGAAGATCCATCGCTTTCCTCCTCTGGTCTCATCGACAAGTCTGCATGTTCCTAAAACATCAGTATTTAATCCATTTCCGTTGCACAAACGAGTATCACCCACCAATTTTAAGGAGATGGCGGTTTCCAACGGTTTTGACATTTGCTGTCGTGATTGGTGGCTCTAAATTCAAATCCCAAATGCGTTTGCCGTTTTTCCCATCACGTATCCGTGCTATTGTAATCTGTATAAAAGTACATTGCTTTCTCCTCGTGCAATTGTTGTACCCGTTGTTCTCCAAGCGTTTGACTCTGTGTAAAAGGCGTTTGTCATGGTTGATGTGTCTGCACCTCGCCGTGCAGGGTGACCTCTCCTGAGGAGATGACCTTTCACCTCCTGCACCTCTCCCTGCTCCGTGACTACATTGGTCACGAGTTTGAATCGCTCGAGGTAAGTCCATTTGTACATTGCTTTGTATTTTGTGCTTGACTCTGGTTCTGTGATTCCATCTGTTTATCTGAACTTGTTTTACCAATCGAGGATAACTGTCTCTTTTATAAACAGGCGGTGCATTTCAAACCAGGATCTGTCCTTGTGATTTGCTCAATAATTGGAGCAGTCCTTTCCATCTTTGCACTCTGGAAGGATCGTTAAACAAACCCAGCTATTTAATAATTTGATCATCCACTTGAAGGGGTTCAGTATCTTGAATGTCTAGGCCTCACCATCGGCCATGACGTTTCCTGGGCCGACCACATAGCAAAGCGGACCTCCAGCCACAGATTGGTTGTCCTCCGTCGAGCCAAGTATTTCCTTGGGAAATTGGTCCACAAGGTCATTCTATCAGAACTAACTCTGTCTACAAGGCCTTTGTGCGTAGCTCAATGGAGTACTGCTCTCCACTGTGGGTTGGCGCAACAGCATGACATCTGTCTCTCTTTGATTCTGTGGAATCTAAAGATCTGAAAAATTATTGGAATCTCCCGTGATGAGGCTGAAGCATAAGGTTTGATGCACTTGCATTGCAGGAAGGTCTGGGGTCTCTGTTTCTACCGTCTATTCTCCAACACCGATTACTCCACTCTCTCAGTCCTCTTATCCTCCACGTCTACTCCATGATGCACGTGTTCTTCTCCAGTAACCCCCTCCTCGTTAAACTTCTCAAATCCAGGCCGACTGCATGCCTGGACTCTTTTAATCCTCACTTCTCTATATGGAGCCGCCTTCCGGAGACTGATCTCACACTCTTCACCTCAATATTTCAAGCAAGCGCTACAAAGCCATCCCACGTCATCCCAATTCGGTCCCATGATCTTTATTACCCCGTTATAATAATAATAATAATTCATTTATTTTGTATAGCGCTTTTCAAGAAGCCCAAAGGCGCTTTGACAGAGTGGAAAACATAATGCATAACAATACATGAAAACAACAATTGCAAAAAGACAAGAATCAATAGGGAAATATTTAAAGCAAAAGGAGGGAGAAGGAGAAGAGATAGTCAGGGGTTAAATGCTGTGGGTTGAATGTTGAATGCAGTGTTGAACAGGTGGGTCTTTAGTGATGTTTTGAATGTGGTGAGTGAGGAGGAGTCTCTGATGGTGTGAGGTAGTGAGTTCCAGAGGGTGGGAGCAGCGATGGAGAAGGCCCTGTCCCCCCAGGATCTGAATTTGGTCCGGATGGAGGGGGTCAGGAGGTTGGTACCAGCAGAGCGGAGGTTGCGGGTGGGAGTGTGTCTGGAGAGGAGGTCAGCCAGGTAGGATGGGGCCAGGTTATGGAGGGCTTTGTATGTCAAGAGGAGGATTTTGTACTGAATTCTCTGGGGGATGGGGAGCCAGTGAAGCTTGTAAAGGACGGGGGTGATGTGGTCACGGGTCCGGGAATGGGTGAGTAGACGGGCAGCGGAGTTCTGAATGTATTGGAGTTTATTGGTGATTTTTTAGGGTGAACCATAGAGGAGGCTATTGCAGTAGTCCAGACGGGAGGTGATGAAGGCGTGGATGAGGGTTTCTGCAGCCGTGGAGGAGAGGGATGAGCGGAGACGGGCAATGTTTTTCAGGTGAAAGAAGGCTGACTTTGTGATCTGTTTAGTGTATTTGTCGAAGGAGAGGGTTTGGTCAAAGATGACGCCAAGATTCCGGATGTGAGGGGAGGTGGATACTGGGATACCGTCGATGCTGAGGGCAAAGCTATGGGTGGATTTTGTGAGCGTTTTTGGGCCAATGATGATCATTTCAGATTTATCACAGTTAAGCTTGAGGAAGTTGATTTGAAGCCAGGATTTTATTTCAGTGATGCAGTTTGTCAGGATAGAGTGGGTGTCAGTGGAGACGGACTTGGTGGAGATGAAAAGCTGGATGTCATCGGCGAAGCAGTGGAATTGGAGACCATGACGGCGGATTAAGTGACTGAGGGGGGACAGGTAAAGGATGAAGAGGAGGGAGCCAAGAACTGAACCTTGGGGGAGGGGAGCAGTGGGGGATTTGCAGTTATTGATGGAGATGAACTGGTGTCTGTCAGAGAGGTATGATTTAATCCAAGAGAGGGCAGTGCCGGTAACGTTAAAGGTGGATTCAAGTCGGGTGAGGAGGATGGTGTGATCGATGGTGTCAAAGGCAGCGCTGAGGTCTAGGAGGACGAGAATGTTGAGGTTGCCAGCGTCAGAGGAGAGGAGAAGGTCGTTGGTGATTTTGAGGAGAGCAGTTTCAGTACTGTGGTTGGAGCGGAATCCGGATTGGAATGTTTCATACAGGTTATTGGCAGAGAGGTGATGTTTGAGTTGAGTGGCTACAGCGCGTTCCAAAACTTTTGACAGAAAGGGTAGGTTGGAGATGGGTCTGAAGTTGTTTAGGGTGTCAGGGTTTAGACCAGGTTTTTTTAGAATGGGGGTAACAGCAGCAATTTTGAGGGAAGGTGGGACGATGCCTGTAGACAGGGAGGAGTTTATTGTTGCAATGATAAGTGGAGAGAGAGCAGGGAGGGAGGCCTTGACAAAGCTGGAGGGGATGGGGTCAAGAGTGCAGGTGGCAGTTTTCATTCCTATGAGGAGTTCAGAGAGGTCAGTAGGGGAGATTGGGGAGAACCGAGACAGGGGATGGCAGGACAAGGGGGGGGCAGGTGGTTGGAGGGGGAGCGGGTGCGGCGGTGGTCAAGCTGTTGTAGATGTTGTCAATTTTGCGTTGGAAGAAAGAGAGGAAGGAGATGCAGTTGTCTACTGTGAATGACTGGGTGGTGGTGTTCAGGGGGCGGAGGAGTTTGTTTATTGTCGAGAAGAGTGCTTTTGGGTTTCCGGAGCCAGAGTGGATAATTTGAGAGTAGTAGGCAGAGTGGGCGCGGGAGAGGGCATCTTTGTAGTGTTGTAGGTGGTCCTTGTAGGCTTGGGAGTGAACTGTGAGACCTGTTTTATTGCGGAGTCTTTCAAGTTGGCGAGCACGAGTTTTCATCAGGCGGAGTTCAGGGGTAAACCAGGGAGCAGAATGGGTGAAAGAAACTGTTTTGGTTTTTACAGGTGCAAGCTGGTCAAGGCAGGAGGAGAGGGTGTGGTTGTGGTAGTCAGTGAGGTCGGAAGGGGTGTGGAGGTCAACGAAGGGAGAAGTGGACATTTTTTCAGAGAGGGTGGATGAGAATGAGGTAGGTGAAAGAGCGTTTAGCTTACGGAAGTTGATAGTGCGATAATGCCTTGGTGCTGGGGTGGGGATGTTGATGGTCATAGTGATAGCTAAGTGGTCAGAGAGGGTGAGGTCGGAGCCAGAGAGATGGTGCAAATTTAATCCAGTGGAGCAGACAAGGTCCAAAATGTGACCACGGATTTGGGTAGGAAAGTCGACATGTTGAGTGAGGTTAAAGCAGGTGAGTAAATCAGTGAAGTCAGTGGTTATTGTGGAGTCAGTGGAGTCCATGTGGATATTGAAATCACCAAGGAGGAGGATTGAGGGGGAGAGGGAACATAGCTGGGTCAGAAAGTAGGAGAAGTCAGACAGGAATGATGGGTGTGGTTTGGGAGGGCGGTAGACGACAGCCATGACTGACTGCGTGCGACCAGAGAGTTTAAAAGCCAGGTGTTCAAATGATGAGGATGAGGCGATGGGGATGAGGCTGGTCCTGATGTCTTGACGGTGGATAACGGCAATTCCACCATCTCGGCCCCCCGAGCGTGGTTTATTGACGTAGGAATATCCATTGGGTGTGGTGAGGTTGAGTGTGTAGTAGTCCAGAGGTTGTTGCCAGGTTTCGGTGAGACAGAGAAAGTCCAGTTTGTTATCCAGGATGTATTCGTTCAGGATGAGGCATTTGTTGTTGAGGGACCGGGTGTTGAACAGGGTGAGCTTGATGTTGTTTTGAACAGCAGAGATGAATTCAGGTGATTTAGCCAGGGTTCGTAGGCAGGAGGTGCGATTGTGTGCGTTGCTGTGACCAGGTGCGCTGGGACGAAGAGTGAGAGTGCGCTGAGCCGACCAGAGGACGGGGATGGAGTGACCTGATTGCAAATATACAAACTTACGACCGGAGCTACGGTGAATGTACCTGGGTCGTCGGAGGAGTCCATTTGATTTGATGGCAGAGATGCATGATGGGGTGGAGCGGGTATTGAGCAGAAGGAGCCTTGCGGCGGAGTACCGCAGAGCCATGCCAGGCAGGAGCGGAGAGACGAGACGAGGCCAAGGTTGAGGAGGTGAAACAATGGTCCCAACCCATGGGAGTGGGCCCGAGGAAACGAAGGAGCCGGGTAGGTGAAGCCAGGAGCAGAGCCGGGACCAAGCAGAGGGCAGGCAGGAGCAAAGAGATGATCACGAGGCCAAGGTTGATCACGGCAAAGCGGCAAATGCAGCGGCAATCGACCGCCGCCGCTACAAATCAAGATCACGGCGGGAAACCGCCACCAAACCGCTGTGATGGTCACAACCCACGAGAGCGTGCCTGAGGAAACAGCGAGCAGGCGAAGGAGCCGGGCAGGCGAAGCAGGGAGCAGAGCCGGGGCTATGCAGAGGGCAGACTCAATGGCCAAAAAATCCGCACGACCACCAAAAAAGCAAGCAACTGACAGTGGCCCGGTCGAAGAAGCGGCGAGCATGTGACGCCTGCGTCCTCTTCATACCGGACCGGAAGCGGAAGTGATTTCAGTCCGTTAACAGTTTCAATTCAGTCCGTTAACCTTTCATAACCCAACCATCCCACGTCATCCCCAATTCAGTCCCATGATCTTTATTACCCCGTTAACCTTTCATAACCCAACCATCCCATGTCATCCCCAATTCAGTCCCATGATCTTTATTACCCCGTTAACCTTTCATAACCCAACCATCCCACGTCATCCCCATTTCGGTACCATGATCTTTATTACCCCGTTAACCTTTCATAACCCAACCATCCCACGTCATCCTCAATTCGGTCCCATGAGCTTTATTAGCCCGTTAACCTTTCATAACCCAACCATCCCACATCATCCCCATTTCGGTCCCATGATCTTCATTACCCCGTTAACCTTTCATAACCCAACCATCCCACGTCATCCCCAATTCAGTCCCATGATCTTTATTAGCCCGTTAACCTTTCATAACCCAACCATCCCACGTCATCCCCATTTCGGTCCCATGATCTTTATTACCCCGTTAACCTTTCATAACCCAACCATCCCACGTCATCCCCAATTCGGTCCCATGATCTTTATTACCCCGTTAACCTTTCATAACCCAACCACCCCACATCATCCCCAATTCGGTCCCATGATCTTTATTACCCCATTTCCCTTTCATCACCCAACCATCCCACATCATCCCCAATTCGGTCCCATGATCTTTATTACCCCGTTAACCTTTCATAACCCAACCATCTCACATCATCCCCAATTCGGTCCCATGATCTTTATTACCCCGTTAACCTTTCATAACCCAACCACCCCACATCATCCCCAATTCGGTCCCATGATCTTTATTACCCCATTTCCCTTTCATCACCCAACCTCCCCACATCATCCCCAATTCGGTCCCATGATCTTTATTACCCCGTTAACCTTTCATAACCCAACCACCCCACATCATCTCCAATTCGGTCCCATGATCTTTATTACCCCGTTAACCTTTCATAACCCAACCACCCCACATCATCCCCAATTCGGTCCCATGATCTTTATTACCCCATTTCCCTTTCATCACCCAACCATCCCACATCATCCCCAATTCGGTCCCATGATCTTTATTACCCCGTTAACCTTTCATAACCCAACCATCTCACTTGCTTATTTAAGTGTTTCTTACCCTTTTCCCTGAGGGGCTGAAGTTTAACTTTTTTGAAAATCTTTTTACAAACTTGACGATGGTTTCATAACTTTTAAAACGTATAAACTTGTAAAGATGGATATTAAAAGGTTTATTTCCGTCCCCGCCTTTGGGATAAATACCCCTCCAAAGGCCTCCATGGATGGGTAGTTCTCTTATGTAGTATGACGACTCGTACGCTGCATCATATATTTACACGTACTTTTCTACCCTCTGCCCTCCACCTCCTCTTCCCAAAATAGACGAGCCTGAGCTTCCCATATGTCCTCGAGAGCGTGATCGACGATTGGGTTCTCATGGGTTTCCTCGTGGGAAACGACTTCATCCCACACCTCCCTAACCTGCACATCAACCAGGAGGCTCTTCCTCTGCTTTACCGCGCGTACCTCCGGGTACTTCCCACGCTCGATGGTGCGCCCATTCCCGACCGGTCGTGCTCTCCTCTCTCCTCGTTTACCCTGTCTAACCACTGGAACAATGGCCTGCACCTTGTTTCGAACTTGTACTGATGGTGCTTTGGCTCCACTAACGTGTAACATGTTGCTTACAGGATACATCAATGAAGGAGGCGTACTCAATCTTCCACGCTTTGAGAAGTACCTGCAAGAACTTTCCAAAGTTTGTGTGCCTCGGCCTCTTTCCTTTCATTTGTTTAACCGCTCTGTGAGGACATGGCAGTGTCGTGTGTTAACCTGGGATTATGCGGAATATAGTGATTGGGATTCTTGCTCACATTGAACTACTACTACTCTCTACGATTGTCCAGTCTGTGTTCCTCTATAATCAGGTGAAATGCAATCACCTTTTATTTTTTTGTATTTATGGTTGAGGCTCATGGAAGAGCTAGAGCAGAATCGAGCAGAGCAACATAGAAAGAGGGAAACACTAACAGTTGAGTAGATGGGAGAGTGAGATCAAGGGGAGGGAGGAAGGCCACGTGGGGAGTGAACAAGCTGAATGACACAGAGCAAAGAGAGGAAGAAGAAGGGGAAAATGGGGATGAAACAGAAGTGGATGATGGGGGAGGGGATGCTAAGGGGACAAAAGAAAGAGAGAGCAGAGGATGCAAGACCAAAAGAGAGGCAGGAGAATACAGAGAAGCCACCAACCTGTCTGCCATGTGAAAGTAACAGGCCGAGACACTTAGCGTTATTGTGGGAGATTCCAAAGATATTGGGGGGGCCTTGCTTTCCGTGACATCAAGAAGTGCGAGGCAGGGGCATCGGTCCAAAGGGGAGAGCAGTACTCCATCATGCTGTGAATGAAGGCCTTGTAGGTTATCAAAAGTTCAGACTGGCCAAGGAAATACACGACGGAGGATACCCACTACCCAGCCATCGGCTGACTTTGGAGGCCATCCTGGAAATATGGTCTGCTCAAGAAAGGTAGTGGCTCATGATGAGGTCCAAAGATTGATTGACTTAACCTCCTCAAGTGGTTTGTTTAGGAAGCAGATAGGGGGGGTTTCCTCTCAGAGAGACAGGGTGAGTGGGTGGGATTTGTCAGGGTTGAAAGGCCTATTCCAAATGTTGGACCAGCTCCTTATATCGAAGTCTGCAGAGGGAAGATGCTGCCTGTCTGAAGGAGGAGAAATGACACAGCACAGGTTGGAATTTTCAGGGAATCAGAAGGATCATTGATAAAGATTAGGACCAAGATTGGACCCAAGACACCGACTCAGGGAATTGCAGCCATGACGGGATTATGTTAAGAGCGACATGCTAACTACGGGAGAGGAGGAAGTCCGTGATCCATGTGAGGAGGTGTTCTTGGATGCCATAAGCAGAGAGTTTGGGATGCCAGACTGTATCAAATGCGTCCGATGTGTCCAGAGAGATTGCCCTGATAGCACGTTTGACGTTGAGGGCGTCCATCCATTGTTGGCAGAGTGGAAGCGTCATGTCCAGGGTATAACGACCAGGTCTGAAACCGAACCGATGATCTTACCATCATCGTATCCAATCTCGTTTGGACATCTCCGTATTAATGTGTTTGTTATAAATTTCGGTCATTCTGCCTTGGATGTGTTGGCTTAGCGGTTGGGGTGCCGGCTTGAGATCCTCGGGTCCTGGGTTCGAATCCCGGTCGATCGCTGAATTAACGCCAGGTGGGTTGACTCAGCCTGTCATCCTTCCGAGGTCGGCAAATTGAGTACCAGTTAACTGGTAATTGCCTGTGTGTCGCAAGAGGCGACTAACAGGGTTGGCGGCAGGAAGGGCATCCGGCCGTAAAACATTGCTTCAAAAAAAGGGGACCAAGGTGCCCGAAAAAGGCCAACCCCTGCTCTGCGGGGGAAAATGGCCTCCAAAGGTGGTTCTGCCTTGGATGTGTTGGCACTTTGACTTGGTAACTGCAGGAAGTGTTAAACTCCTTTGTCATGTTGCCTCTACCGCAGCCCTGTGTGTTATACGTCTAACATCCCTGTACATGGAGATGTCAGTAAGGAGTGACGGCTGTTTTTTTTCGTAAATCACCTTTGTGGACCAATCGGTTTGACGCACTTGCAATGATTTCTCCTCTGTTTGCTTCAGTTTGACCGTGACTACTTCAGTGAAATCTACGTGGATTTGAAGTGGTTTGCCAGCAAAACGGGACAGCGGGTGGAGTCCAAGGTGGGTGTGACAATACGTGACATGCTGCCACAGTCTACGTGATGTAATTATGACATGGAAGTCTTGTAGGATTTTTGCTGAATCCCCTGTTATATAATCACACCATCGTTTGTTTTGTGCTGAGATTGTTACCTGAGCTGTTTGATACAACTTCAATATGGCACTAGCAGCCGTCAAATTCTCAACCGAGTTGGGCTCCGTAAGGAAAGACCTAAAACCTAAAAGGATATGGAGAGACCCGATGGTTTTAGGTCTCTGAGAACCACTTGCACCATCTCAAGATTAGCCGGAAATGCAAATTTCGTGTGAGCCCATGGGGAGCACATCTTGCATACAGGTGCAGATACTGAAGAGTGTTGTCGACGTTTGCTCTAATCCTTCACTTCTTCTTCAGTATTTGATGGGTGTACATGACCTTTATCCCCTGGTGTTCAGCCGACTCAATCCACCACCCAGCTCCTCCTCCCCATGGATGCCAACCTAGAGGGATTGTCCGTGCTCTTATCCTTTAAAATGCCGAACGTCGAGCAAGGAAGCAACACGTCCCATTTTTAGCTCACCTGGAATGAAGTTCAGGGGAGCTTATGCGATGGCGTGTCAATCAGTCCGTCAGTCCGTAAACACTTGAAACTTCTTCTCTGAAACCGCTGATGGGATGATTGCGACTAAGTTTGGCACACATGATATGTGTTGTGTTGTGACGAAAGTTTTTTCACGGCATTAAAAAATCGGGGTTTCGGGGGTTTACTAGGGGGTCAAAGTGGATCCAGCTTTGACCCCCCAAATTGGTATTTTTTTATTTGTTTCTTTAAAGTCTTATGACTATGTTAGTATGATTCTACATGCTGCCCTGTCTTCTGGCAACCATTGAAATTGGTTTAAAATACCTTTAGTCGGTGCAGTATACTGTTTATTCCACCAGGTGAGCGCCAGTGGTATTGCCCCTATGTTTAAGTCTTTGAATGACTCATCCAGGGTTTGAAACATGACCTCCTAGACTGAGCAGATGCTCTAACCATTACACCAGCGAGTCTGATTAAACAACGTGGTGTGATATGGTGTGTGTGACGCGAGGAAATGAAACTAATTTCAGTGTACACTCAACACCTTTATCAGTGATAAGCATATTCCAGTATTTTAAAGGTTTATTAGCTCACTTGGAACGAAGTTCAGGGAAGTTTATGCGATAGCGCGCCGTCCGTCCGTCAGTCTGTCCATCAGTCTGTAAACACTTGAAACTTCTTCTCCGTTATCGCTGAGGGGATTGTTACCAAACTTGGCCCAAATTATATTTGTTGTGTTTTGATTTAAGTTTGTTCACGGCATTAAAGAAATTAGGCTCTACGGGGGTCTACCGGGGGTCAAGGTGGATCAAGGTTTGACCCCCACCAAAATAGGTATTTGTTTGTTTGTTTGTTTAAAGTCTTATGATTATGTCAGTATGATTCTACATGCTGCCGTCTTCTAGCAACCATTGAAATTGGTTTAAAATATCTTTATTCAGACAGAATACTGTTTATTCTACCAGTGAACGCCGGGGGTATTGCCCCCCAGGGGTATTGCCCCTATTTTAAAAAAAATTATAATAAGGTAAAACGGTAGGAACCTGTAACAATATTTCCGGCAAACAAAGGTGTTTTTTATTTTATTATTACGATTTTTAAATTTTTTTTAGGAACCCAAATCCTCTACAACTTTGCTCTACCTCTTTGGCACTTGCGTAGAGAGCACGACAATTTTTACAATACGATAAATGTTCTTCTCTTGGTCTTGTTTCACCAAACCCATTATATCCCATTTAATATGACTGATTTAATTTGCCAACGTTTCCGGATATTCTTTACCGGAAAGGCTCTCTCCGTTGGACTTGGATAGACCCATTGTCCAGCGGGAGACTATCCCAACCCAGAGAATCATAGGACCTGTACTCTCTCTCTCTCTCTTTCGCTGTTTATCTTCAACACTCACGTGGTTGTTGTCCCCTGTAGCACCGCGGAGCGAAAGGGGGACTATGGTTTTCCCCTCCGTGCGGGTGTGCGTGCGTGCGTGCATACGTACGTGCGTGCGTGCGTGCATAAGCAAAGGACCGAATTCTAATTTGGTGTGTGGGTGCAACCCACGTCAAAATCCAAGATGGCCGCCGCCATGAGTGTCTGACGCCATGTATGTCTGAACCTTGTGAGCGGAATATCTTGAAAAATAAGCGAAGTACCAACTTATAATCTGGTGTGTGGGTGTATCTTGGCATACGGAAGAACGCTATTGAAAATTGGGTCGCCACGTCAAAATCCAAGATGGCCGCCGCCATGTATGTCTGAACCTTGTGAGCGGAATATCTTGAAAAATAAACCAACTACTCACTTCTAATCTGGTGTGTGGGTGTATCTTGGCATACGGAAGAACGCTATTGAAAATTGGGTCGCCACGTCAAAATCCAAGATGGCCGCCTTGTGTCTTCCACTTTGTCAACTCATCACTTCACCGACGGGGGACCTCGGCGTAACGCTTGTTAATTTGGGGACCAAAGGTCATTATTCAGACTGCCATGTCCTGTTATGGGTTTTTTGTGTAATCTCCTTGCTTGTCATTGCGGGTTGTTGAAGGAACTCTTATTCATGTTCCTCCATTTTGACCTTTTTACATATTGTGGTAAAGTGACTAAAGCTCTGCGTTATTCATACCTGCCAAATACCACACCAAGGGAAGATCATGTTCCGTTTCCTGTAGACAGTGATTAGTATTCCATGTGCATGTGACCGTCGAAAGTAAACTCCTTCGCTGTTGTGAAGACCTAAATTTGAGTGTCACATGGGCCATTGCGTCATGGATTCTGACTAGCAGGCAATACCTGTCTCTGGTCGAAACAATAGTTTCAGAGAGCAGAGCTTGGGATAATTAAACAGGATATAAAGGACAAATTATCTGACATTAAGCAGGCCTACATAGCAGGAAGTTTTCTGATGCTGAAGGGGGTTAACCCACGATGGCCCTCTTCCTCTTGCTCTGGCTAAGGGTTAATGGCTTAAACGCCAGCTTTTCCTTGCTTCACATATCTCAATCAACGTACTGTTGATTTCACGTATTGCTTTAACCCAGAACACTGTGGCCTACTCGTATGTAATTCATGTATTAATATTATTTTTTGAGGGGGAGGGTAGGGGGGGTGGGAGGTTCATAATGTGCTGTGGGACCTTTATTGTCCACAAGCTGTTGTTAGCAGACAGGTAGGTCAGATTAATTTTGCTCCGAAAGACGGCGCATTCATCGATGCTGTTCCCTGGCTGTGCCGTGCCAATTTGATAGCTAAGAGCTGCATCGAGAATCCAACCCAAACCAGACATTTTTTAAGGAAGTGCGTTACCTCTAAATTATCCTGCAACTCCTCAGAGCATTGGAATGTATGAATATGAAAATGAATGAATGATCGTTTTAAGGCCATTTTCCCCGCTAGAGCGGGGGTTCACCTTGCGGGCCCCATGACAATCATGGTTCCCTGTTTGAGGCAATGTTTTTATGGCCGGATGTCCTTCCTGACGCCAACCCTTGGTCACGCTCTTATGATGCGCAGGGATACGGTGTACCTATTCTAAATCGGGGTACACACCGTGATCATTCATCCTAGCAAGCTGGTACTCAATTTGCCGACCTCAGAAGGATGACAGGCTGAGTCAACCCCCCTGGCGTTAATTCAGCGATCGACCGGGATTCGAACCCAGGATCCTAGGATCCCAAGCCGGCACCCTAACCGCTAAGCCAACACCAGGGATTAAATATGAATTAAATTTATATGAATAAATAGTTATCTTGCTTCTCTCTCTCGGTGTCAATAATCGAGAGACTGTGGATCGTTTTGTCGGGAATTCTCAGCGTCGATCCATGGTTCGTTCTAACCGTGTGGCACAGTGTGTACCTGCTTATCGATCCTGGTGTTTCTATCCTCTCAGGCATCACCAGATGAAGATTCCCTCGTGCCATCGAACTCTATTGAAAACGTTTCCGATGATTCAGGTTCTTATATTTTTGTTGTTGTAGTTGCTTATTTTTCAACATTTGGTGAACATTTGTTACATTGGGGACATAAATGCGCAAGTCCAAAATATCGCGCGCGTTACGGATGTGACATTCAGAGACTTTCACCCTCTCAAGACAAATAAAGAAGGACTATGAATTGAATGTTTTTTCATCTTCATGTTTGGTATTTAAGATGAATACTGTTAGTATACAGGATGACATTTGACCTTGATATACAGACTTGACATTTAATATGGAATTTTTTTTCTTTCTTGACTTGGGTTTACTTTCTGAACTCGGTATATCAATCTGGTGAGTTTCTTTTACGCTTCGGTGATTTCTTTGTTAAAAGAACCATGTCACTGATTGTCTGTCGCAGCAAGAAGTCAATAACAGGATTATATCACAGGTGGCGTGACAAAATGTACGGACAGGTACATTTGATGATTGGCTTCACAATCGGGTATATAAGGGTTGTTGTGTTCTGTATTGGTGGAAAACAACTGCTGCACGTCTACAAAAGTTATTGCCGCTTCCCCTGGAGATGGTCCGTCAACTCGACAATGCTGTTTGTCATTTAGTGGTGGCTTTACGGAATTCCGGTATGAAACAGCGTGCTATTGCTCGGCAGTATGGCATCACTCAAGGTCAGGTGTCAAAGATCCTGAAACGAAATGCTTAGAGGGGTGTCCCTACTCCAATACCGAGGTCAGGACGTCCCCGCAGAACCACAAGGAGGGATGATCGCCAGCTGCACCGGTTAGTCAGCAATGGCCGTACCAAGTCAGCAAATCGGCTTACGGCTGAGTGGCAGCAACTGACAAATGTGCCTGTATCCAGAAGGCTAGTCAACCAACGATTGGTTCAAGCAGGCTATCGTGCCAGGCGTCCCCTGAGAAAGCCACGTCTGACCAGACAACACTGCCAGTGCCGATTGCAGTGGGCCAGAGAGCACCGTCAATGGCAGCCATGACACTGGAATCACGTGATCTTCAGTGACAAGTCTAGATTTCTGGTCTCTCGTCAATATGACCGAGTCCGAGTGCGCAGACAAGTGCATGAAGCCTACAACGAAGATTGTATAGTGCCAAGAGTCCAAGCTGGAGGTGGTGGTGTGACCGTTTGGGCTGCTTTTCATGCAGAGGGCAAAACTGACCTGGTTGTTCTGAATGGAAACCTGAACCAGTTCAAGTACAGGGCCATTCTGGAAGAAACATTGCTTCCATTTGTTCGTGTAGCCTTTCGAGGAAACTTTGTCTTCCAAGATGACAATGCACGGCCTCAACGTGCTCGCATGATCCAACACTTTCTTGCTGACCGTGGTGTAGAGCATATTGAGTGGCCTGCCATGTCCCCGGATATGAATCCGATAGAGAACTTGTGGGCAGAATTAACGCGTCAAATCGACAACTTGGACCAGCAGCCTGCCTCTGTGCGTGAATTGCAGCAGGCTATTTTAACTGCATGGCAAGCGATTCCTGTCCAAACCTTGGCAAATCTTGTGAACAGCATGCCTCGACGTGTACGTGCTTTCCTGAATGCTCGTGGGGGTTACACGAAGTACTGAACTGTAATTTTACTCTCCGTAATCCCAGTCGTAATTTAATTTTTGTTTTTGTTAAAAAAAAAATTTGGGCTAATGTGCAAAATAAAGAGATACTTCTGGAAAACGCACAGAAGTTTAATACAGTACTGTCCATGAATTGAGTTCGATATCAGTTTACATCACTTTCAAGGATCAATTTATTTGCTTCAAAATGTCAAATGTGGGTTTTGTTTCTTTTAAAGGTCACATAAACAAAATCTAGAATAATTTCAACATAATTCCAATGAACTTTTGGTTCTAAGTCATCTTGAAAAGTAAGTTCATTTAAAGGTCACATTAACAAAATCTAGAATAATTTCAACATAATTCCAATGAACTTTTGGTTCTAAGTCATCTTGAAAAGTAAGTTCACCCCCACAAAAAAAAAAATACCATATTAAATGCCAAGTCTGTAATTAGTCAGATAACGAAGATGTACCCTGTTGCGTATCGGACCACCAAAAAAAAAAAATTAAGATTTTTCAACAAAATGTTGAAGTTCAAAATTCCCTGAAGATCTTTTCTTGTACAACTTGATATCCCGTGTGAAGAAAGGTTGAACACTTGAGCTTGTTTTTGCAAAATCTCATTGAAAAAAATTGCATCATATTTAATTGCGTATAATTATTTTAATTATGAAGGTGTTATGTAAGTGATACTAGTCCCCCTTGGTTTAATGTTTTTATGACGTCACACAAAGTATTGTACACAAATCGTGTGCTATTTTGGTTTCCAGGAAAACAACAACAGGTGAATCCTTAACAAAACAACTTATTCATGAAGTTTCAACAATTTCAACATCAATGACTTGGAAAGCATTTGCCTGTCAAGAAGTACGCCACACACTGATGTAGCTCAGGCACATTCATGAACATCTCACTCTATCTTCAATTTCTTCAGGAAACGTATGAATCTCTCGACTGTTTACACTCGGAGGTTTTAGTTCTTCAACCACTGATCCAACATCAACAACATATTCCAATTCATTGGCAAAACTGAATTTGGTCTTCTAAACAAGATTTTGAAATCTTTCTCATGAATTTGACAGTAATGGCGTCTTTCTCAGTGTCTGACTTGTTCATCACCTGTCCAACAAATGTTCTGATACCATGTGTCTTTCCTTGGAGATCAACTTGGACAATGACAAAGTTTCCTGTTTTCACTTCAAGTGGAGTTTTACCTTCACGTGTGTCTGTATCATTCTCTAGTTCTTGTTCTTTCGTGGGCTTCAGGCATTTCTGGAATGATGGAGTGTTCCATCATAACTACAGCAGGATCAAATGATATGTTCACCACAGTAGCGATTACACCAGGCTTCACTGGACGTACAAAGTGCAGCTCGGGAGTTTCTGGAACAGGGCAGCATTTCTCCCAGCGTTTTTTGCATTTCTCCGAGTGGGTTTTGATCTCTTCTGTCCTGACGAATAAGACGTTGATATCTTTGTGGAGGTGGGCAGCAGCACTGGCAACCTGTTCTGCATCTCTCACAACTTCCTGGTTTCTCAACACTACCAACCATACAGCCCTTTTTACAGTAGCCCCCACCCCATCGACTGCCCTGTTTCCATGGGGGGGTTTCAAAGAATGACCAATCCCTTGCTGCACCAAAGTCTGCCTCATGGAAGAGCATATTGACAAAGCAATAGCGATTCTTGAATTGGCCGCCTGCTCCATCAGACCAAGGTTAGACCATCAGAGGTGACATCATCAGACCATCCACCATTAAGCCTGGTGTTGGCTTAGCGGTTAGGGTGCCGGCTTGGGATCCTGGGTTCGAATCCTGGTCGATCGCTGAATTAACGCCAGGGGGGTTGACTCAGCCTGTCACCCTTCAAAGGTCGGCAAATTGAGTACCAGCTTGCTGGGATGAATGATCCCGGTGTGTAACCCGGTTTAGAATAGGTACACCGTATCCCCACGCATCGTAACAGGCGACCAAGGGTTAGCGTCAGGAAGGGCATCCGGCCATAAAAACATTGCCTCAAACAGGGAACCATGATTGTCATGGGACCCGCAAGGCTAACCCCTGCTCTAGCGGGGAAAAATGGCATCAAAGGGATCATTCATTAATTTGTTTTTCTCCATCAGACCAATAGCGGACACGTTGTATTTTGAATGGGAGTTTTTTTTTCTCCTGCCTCTCTTTTGGTCTTGCATCCTCTGCCCTCTCTTTCTTTTGTCCCCTTATCATCCCCTCCCCCCCACCCCCCCAAGTATCTGCAGGGCACACACAGTCTGCAACTAACCATCGACTTGTTAAACTCAAAAAACCGAGCTCACTGCTCACCTCCACCACTCATTCGTTCCTCTTTTCTCTCAGCTGTCGAACCATTTGATCCACTTCTGTTTCATCCCCATTTTTTCCCTGCAATTTTGCCCGGTTACCTATTAGTACCTTATTGAAGGCAACGACAGCATCCCTTGTGTGTGAAAGTTCATCAGACACTACGGCATAGTAAAGATGCTTCTATTCCCCTTCCTGTTGATCGTATACCATGATGGTGAAAAGAGTGCACCGTCTGTATGCCAATGTGCAGCCATGATTTCCCAAACGTACACGAATCTCTCGACTGTTTACACTCGGTGTTTTTAGCACTCCAACCATTGATCATTTTTAAAATCCGCAATCATTTTAAAATTATTTATGGAAATGAATGATAAATTACATTTGACACTTAATTACAGTAGTTAACCCTTTGAGTACGGATGACGTCCAGTGCCGCAACCCGCGAAAAAGTTTTGTGTACGGATGACGTCACTACACGTCATCGACTATACCTATAAATAGATCGTCAGTACGTGGTTGCATTCCCGTACCAAAATGCCAAATTAATCCTGCACCTGTTTTTTATCAAAAGAAATTCCCGTACTCAAAGGGTTAATACCTGTAATACATAAATTGGAGCTTCTGAAAGTCACATTAGTCAATGATTAAAACATCCAGAAAAAAACTTGTACAATGGTCGTCAAATTGTTACGTATGGGACGCCTGAAGTTAGGACAAGGCCTAATTTGCATGATTGATTCGTTGACTTTTTTTTTTCAAAAGCTATTTAAAAAACTGGAAGATGTATTATTCATGTCCACACCAGAAATAAATCAGAAATGTCTTCTTGTTATTTTTCAAAATTATTTCAAATTGTCCCATGCTTAACGCTCTATTCAAATTTATGCAAATTAAGCCACCAATTTCATTGTTAATATGCATAATTTATTATTTTCCCTGACAGAAGCATAAGCTGACTTTTTAGCTACAAAACGACAATAAACATTATACTATTACATCAAGATGGATTTTTGCCATCTGAGGAGATATTATCTTGGACTTGCCCAAATATGGATAGGTCGAACGATCGTGTTTTGCCACTTGCACAGGGGAGGAAGATTTGTTTGAGATCGAGTTCCGCCAGTACAAGGAGAAGTATTACACCAGTAAGATGGGAGTCGCGCAAGTTACTTCGTGAGTTCATTGCATTTTGGAAAATTCTTTAGTAATGATTTCACCGAGGCTTTTCAAATAAATAAACCTTTTCATTTTGCAAATAATTACGGACCGACCTTTGAGTTTATAACCAGATTTCGTGGTACTGTGGTTAAAGCATCACTCCGAGTCCTGGAGATCTGTGGCTAAAATCCCGGGCAGTCAAACCGAAGACTTTAAAATGGTGTGTGCTGCTTACTTGCTCGGCGCTTTTAGTTTAGAGGATAGAACACGTGTCCATCCGTTGGGAGGTGTGAGTGAGGTAATGCATCCGCCCGGGAGTAATACATTTGATCGTGTCCGTCCGTGTGTGTGTGTGTGCGTGTGCGTATGTGTGTTCATGTGTTTGTGAACAAGATATCTGGAAAAGTTCTGAACGGATTTGGATGAAAGTTGGTGGGATGATTGCCCTTGGGATAAGGAAGAATTGATTAGTTTTTGGTGAAGCTCAGGATATTATTCCGGATCCAGGAATTTTTTGAAGGATTTTTTTAACTTTGGAAGATAGGGCTCCAACCTTTCCCACGGCAGGAGTCTGCGCTCTACTGAGTGGCGTTCTAGTCCTCCTTCAAACAAGTAGAAAAAGACATAAAATGTCACAGTCACCGTGGTTTTAGTAATTTTGCTATACAGAGTTAAAGGCAGCCAGTCGTCCATCTTTGGTTGGATTACAAAACAAAATCTTCTGCATATGTATACTCTCATCCATTGTCTTTGTGCCAATTTCAACAAAATTAGACCATGCATTTTCAAGAAATGGTTGGGGACACGTTTAAGCAACAAAAAGGCCGCCAGTCGGCCATTTTGGATGTGGTCTCAAAAAATAAATGGCATGCATATGTAATCCATAATTTATTGTCTGTGTGCCAATTTTGAACAACATCGGTAATTGCATGTCCGAGAAATGGTTGAGGACTTGTTCAACATCGGGTGTTTTACAACTAAAATGGCCACCAGTCGGCCATCTTTGATCACATCGCAAAACAAAATTATGTGCATATGTATGTCAGCATGTTTTGTCTTTGTGCCAACCATGAACAAAATCTGTCCATACCTGTCCAATATATAATTGCGGATGGACGCACAAACGGAAGGAAGAGACCCATTCCGTAAGCCCCTAAGGGCTAATTATCTGCTTACTGCGGAGAATAACGTTATGCCACTAGATATCTTTAAGGCACCCGGAGTGCTCCACAGTTACTTCCTCCAAGGTTGAGGGCTGTTTGTCTCGTGTTGAAAGTAAGTCATGTGTCTGACTGCATGTGTGTGCATGATTTGGCTGTGACAGTTCTTCCATGAGCTTTCAACACTGGACTCGGAGGGAGGGAACCTGATTTTTATTGCAAAGACTTGGTAGTGATCCTGAATTTTTTTTTGTTGTTGTTGGTGTTTGTATTGTTTATAATCACATGAAACCGTTAGCCTTGTACTTCACTTGTGTGATTTTTTATCTCCCCACCATACAGTGGTTTCCTGCACCAGCAGACGAGGTCCTACATCGAAGCCATCCAGTGGATCTTGTCTTATTATTCTGAGGGGGTGACGTCCTGGAGCTGGTATGTCGTGGCATGCTGCACAGCACTAACTGATGATTTGACATTGGTCTCCCACATCTGTTTATTAATTACAGACTGGGGGGTGTAAGTATGTTTGAGTTGGTAGTTTCCGTTTAAAGAAGGGAAAGGTTTGTGAGATCAGGATAGACAGGTGAAAAGTTGAGGGGAGGATTATTTTTCCACCGCCGCATTTTTATAGATATTTGGCCGCTAATGATGTGGCTCTTTTATGGCTGTTTACATCTCTTGGGTGGTGTTACAACAGTCCTCCTTTCCTCGGCAGGTTCTTTCCGGCTCATTACGCGCCCTTTCTCTCTGACTTGCGTGGTGTAGCGACGCTCAATCTCAACTTCAACTACGGTGCCCCCTTCAGGCCCTTTGAGCAGCTCCTGGCTGTGCTTCCTCCGGCCAGTCGTGAGCTGCTTCCTCTCTGCTACCAGGTTTGGTATTTGCTGTGGCTGAACGTTGTGGGAAGCGTTGGGAACGGGAAGCTTTTTTTACCAGTCCTCTTTGATGGAGGATATTTTGTCCATAATGCACCGTGTCCCTCCCCCACCCCCAACTTACATTTTTCTTCAAACTGCACTTGGTGTGTGTCGTGATCATTCACACAGAATCTTATGACCGACCCAAGCTCTCCTATCCTGCAATTTTACCCGGAAGAGTTCCTTACTGACCTGAACGGCAAGCAGCAGGACTGGGAGGCCGTGGTCCTCATCCCATTTGTAAACGAGGTTTGTGCCGATCAACCGGGCACGTTGTAATCCGCAGCATGTAAAGACAAACCAAATCC
Organism: Myxine glutinosa; assembly: GCF_964187855.1. Taxonomy (NCBI): domain Eukaryota; kingdom Metazoa; phylum Chordata; class Myxini; order Myxiniformes; family Myxinidae; genus Myxine; species Myxine glutinosa. The sequence continues at coordinate 410,629,310 of NC_136261.1, read as the reverse complement.
ATTTACCTCCTCGTGCTTAAAGAACACCAGTTTGAGCAAGTCTAACTACATTCTTGGGGAACGAACATAACGTTGGTTTGAATTTCGTTTTTTTGTTGTTTCCATCTTTCATACTCAACTTGATTTTAAATTGCTTACCATTAAATGTTTACTCTTCCACGTTGTTCGATTAAATTATTTATCATTCATTGTTTACTCTTCCACGTTGTTCTTTGAATTTATTTACCATTTAATGTTTTCTCTTCCACGTTGTTCTTTTAATTTATTTACCATTTAATGTTTACTCTTCCACGTTGTTCTTTTTATTTATTTACCACTAGTACACCCGCTAACTATGGGAGCAGCAAGAAGGGTCGTTCCTCTTTGGGGTACATATATTAGTCGATCTATGGTCTGGTCTCAAGAACATTGGGTGTGTGTTCATTTACCAAGTTTCTTGTGGAGAGATCGCTAAGAGGTTTAAGCATTCGAGCAAGCATTCCATTCAAAACCGTTAAGGAACGGCTGGCTTGGCAAGCGCTAGCTCGCTGCTTGGTAAATGAGCACACCCCGGGCTTCCTCCCTTTCTGTTTCATGTTAAACAGAAGGAGCGAGTTTCAAAAGTTCACGACGAAAATCGCCACGTTAGTGCCAGGAAGGGTCATGTTATTAACCCAACACTTATGGGGTACCTAGAGTACAGTAGATCTTCGCTCAGTTCTGCAAGTAAAACTTACCTCACGCATGTCGGGATTCCTCCAAATTTCTTCATTTAGTGTTATAAACAGCATTGGTGACTGTTTAAAAAGCTAATCATGCGTTTTTGTGGTTTATAATATTTTTACCTCTGGTAGAGGCCGTTGGGCAGTTGCTCCCACAAAAACGCCATGATAAGCTATATATAAATGTTGACTCGTTGTTTGTTCAAGGAGGAAAAATACTTTGGGGAGGTGGGATACTAATGGTGTTAATATTGTTTTGTAATAACATTAATATTATGCTATTATCGTTAGTTTTGTTATTTGAAGCGGCCTTGGAAAAAGGCTACAATAAAGCTAATTTAACATTTATATACACCTCGACGTGCAACCCATTGACGGCTCGGTGGGGGGGGGGGGGGGGGGGGGGGGGGTGGAGAGAGGGAGAAACACCCTTGGGGAGGGGCGCAAATGAATGCGCTACAACCTTCATTCTGTAACCCTTCGTCATCGTGTCAAGTTTGGTAGAGATTGGATAAGTAACGACAGAATGTATTGGTGTCAAAAATTCATCAGACAGACGGACAGACACTAAATGGCGTATTTTAGTATGATTTAATGTTTACTCTTTGACGTTGTTCTTTTAATTTATTTACCATTTCATGTTTACTCTTCCATGTCGTTCTATTAATTTATTTACAATTTAAATAATACTCTTCCATGTTGTTCTTTGAATTGATTTACCATTTAAAGTGTGCTCGTCCACATTGTTCTTTTAATTTATTTACCGTTTAATGTTTACTCTTCGACGTTGTTCTTTTAATTTATTTACCATTTAATGTTTACTCTTCCATGTTGTTCTATTAATTTATTTACCATTTAATGTTTGCTCTTCCACTTTGTTCTATTAATTTATTTACCGTTTAATGTTTACTCTTCGACGTTGTTCTTTTAATTTATTTACCATTTAATGTTTAGTCTTCCACGTTGTTTTATTCATTTATTTACCATTTAATGTTTACTCTTCCATGTTGTTCAATTCATTTATTTACCATTTAATGTTTACTCTTCCAGGTTGTTCTAGTCATTTATTTACCATTTAATGTTTACTCTTCCATGTTCTTTTAATTTACTTTCCATTTAATGTTTACTCTTCCACGTTTTCTTTTAATTTATTCACTATTTAATGTTTATTCTTCCACGTTGTTCTTTGAATTTATTTACCATTTAATGTTTACTCTTCCACATTGTTCTATTAATTTATTTTTAACATTTAATGTTGACTCTTCCACTTTTTTCTTTTAATTTATTTAATGTTTACTTTTCCATGTTGTTCTTTTAAATATTATTTACCATTTAATGTTCACTCTTCCACATTCTTCTATTAATTTATTTAACATTTAATGTTTACTCTTCCACGTTCTTCTATTAATTTATTTAACATTTAATGTTTACTCTTCCACGTTGTTCTATTAATTTATTTTACATGTAATGTTTACTCTTCCACGTTCTTCTATTAATTTATTTAACATTTAATGTTTACTCTTCCACGTTGTTCTATTAATTTATTTAACATTTCATGTTCACTCTTCCACGTTGTTCTATTGATGTATTTCCCATTTCATGTCAGAAGAAAAAGCAGGCACATAGAACTCGTGAGGCTCGAGTTGAGAGGGGGAGGTGAATTTCATGGGTTAGACGATCTCTGTTAGGATCATACGGAGCAGAAATGCTGAAACTAACCAGGGATATAAAGTCACCAAAAGCCAGAATTGAGGCTAAATGAGACTACAGCAATAAGTGACACCAACAAAGTTTTAAAAATGGTACCAACTTAGCTAAAGAAACATTAATATACACCCAAATTTGGCACCATGTTCCTATACTCGGGTGGGGGTATGGGGCCAAATTTATTTTGCCCCTCCCCCTTGCCCCCCCCCCCCCTTCCCCTCCCCTCCCCGCTCTGAACCCAAATCCCCCTGCCCCACGTTGTTCTATTAATTTATTTACCATTTCATGTTTACTCTTCTATGTTGAGCATATATATATAAAATATGGAGCATTTTTCGATCTCTATTCGGAGCCATTCATAGTAAAATGAAACATTGAACAACAAATTTGAATAATGTTTTGTTCATTTGTATAAACATTATTTCTGGATTATTTATTATTTCTGGGCAATCTGGGATTATTTGGACAGGAATAAAAATGAAAAACAACAAAAATCAAAAGAAAGAATTAATGGTACACACTGCAGAACTAATGGAAGAACATCCCAAGGAAATTTCTCCAGAAATTGCAAGAAAGCATCTGAAACGGATATCTGCTGTTTTGTATGAAAAGATTATCACACGAAATATTAAAATTTCATTCATTATTTTTATATAATTCGATATAACTTTAATAAAATATGATCATTATTAGAACGGCACTCGGTAGAGAGCATACTTCCACCAGGCTGAACAGCTTACGTTTTGTGTCCCACGGATCTGGATCCGGACCTGACCCAAAATCGAATCTGCTTGTTCTCCTCGCCGAACAAACTCATCCACAAAGTTTTGTCATAACTCGTCCACAACTTTTTGAAACATCATGCTATATAGTTTTTGGCCCTATCACTCAATGGTGAAGAATCACTTGAAGAAAATTCTCGTATACGGATCCGATTTGGATCTTCACTAAAATCGAATCAATTCGTCCTTGTCACACACCCATCCTGTCCAACAAGTTTCGTCCGAATCAATCTGCAAGTTTTTGAAATATATTGTTCACAAAAAACGGACAAACAAACAGAGACGGATGAAAACATAACCTCCATCTACCTTCCGTAGCGGAGGTAATAACACCTTTTATTTATCAAAATATGCAAAGGTGCCAATTAAAATGTTCATTTTCAAGGTGGCCTAGGACTTTTGTACAGAACGTGTGTGTGTGTGTGTGTGTGTGTGTGTGTGTGTGTGTGTGTGTGTGTGTGTGTGTGTGTGTGTGTGTGTGTGTGTGTGTGTGTGTGTGTGTGTGTGTGTGTGCGTGCGTGCGTGCGTGCGCGTGCGCATACAGTCGGCCCCCTCTTTTCGCGGTTCTGCTTTTAGCGGGTTCCGCATATTCGCGGTTGATCAAATGTGAGCTGTTTCTCTATTCCTCTATTCGCAGAAAAGTGTCCCACAAATTCGTGCTTTTTTTTTCTATTCACGGCCGTGTTATGTGAAATTGCGGGGGGGGGGGGGGGGGGGTTCCTATTCACGGCTGTGTTCCTCGAATTCGCGGTTTTTTTTGTCCCCCGTTTCACCGCGGAGCGAAAGGGGGACTATAGTTTTCCCCTCCGTGTGTGCGTGCGTGCGTTGAAACTTGTGAGCGGAATATCTTGAAAAATAAATGAACTACTAACTTCTAATCCGGTGTGTGGGTGTATCTAGGCATAAGGAAGAACTCTATTGAAAATTGTGTCGCCACGTCAAAATCCAAGATGGCCGCCGCCACATATGTCTGAACATTGTGAGCGAAATATCTTGAAAAATAAACCAACTACTCACTTCTAATCTGGTGCGCGACTGTATCTAGGCATAAGGAAGAACGCTATTGAAAATTGGGTCACCACATCAAAATCCAAGATGGCCACCACCATATATGTCTGCACCTTGTGAGCGGAATATCTTGAAAAATAAACCAACTACTCACTTCTCGTCTGGTGAGCGACTGTATCTAGGCATAAGGAAGAACGCTATTGAAAATTGGGTCGCCACGTCAAAATCCAAGATGGCCGCCACCATATATGTCTGAACCTTGTGAGCGGAATATCTTGAAAAATAAACGAACTACTAACTTCTAATCTGGTGTGTGGGTGTGTCTCCAACCCACTCGCAAATATTATCGACTCTTCCATGTTTTCTGCGTCTTCCACTTTGTCAACTCACATCACTTCACCGACGGGGGACCGAGGCGTAACGCTTGTTCTTTCCTATTTGCGGCCGTGTTCCTCAAATTCGTGGGTTTTTTTCTATTTGCGGCCGTGTTCCACGAATTCGCGGATTTTCATGAGCCGCTAGCTTGACACATTTATAAAACCCATCTTTCACCAGCCATGCATAAAGCAGCTGGACATACGCAAAAAAACATCTTCTATGAGCCGCGAACATGATGGTGTTGTGTTTTTTTTTTAAGTTTCACGGTGCAATATGGTTAAGCACGTTTCATAAGCTGAATGCACACTCCTTCAATAAATTGGAAATGGAACCTGGTGGTGGTGTTATTTAAAATTTGCAAGTATTTTTGCGACTCCTCTCCGGAGATCTCCGGGCGCCTCTCCTTGCGACTCCTAGCTCCCCCTGCTGTGTCTGTGCTCTGTCCCCCAAATATTCCTGCAGGACACACAAGATCTGCCAGCAACCCTCTTCTGGTGAAACTACCAAAATCAAGACTCTCTGCTCACCTTCATTCTTTCATTCCTCTTTTCTCCCACCTCTGGAACAAACCCCCTCACTCTCTTCAATCCCACTCCTCCCTCCAGGTCTTTAAAACAGCTGTTCACCACCATCTCTTATCTTCCCCCATCCAAAACCTTGATGTTTTCTACCCCGTGAAAACACCCCAAATCCGCCTCTTTCAATCCCCAACTTCTTTCCTGAAATGCCGAGAAGTGTCCACTTGCTTTATACGGTGTTCCCCTCCCTCCTCCCCCAGCCCTCCACCTTCCACAGATCTACTGACGTCCCTGTTCTCTACTGTTGTTGTGCTTGTGTGCTTCCCTCTCCCTCCCCCTCTTGTCTCCCGCTCCTTTCATTGTATGTTTTATGTGTCTGTGCATGTTTTCATGTTCAATGTGTTAACTCTTACACGAGCCTTGATTCTGTATGCAAAAATATATATATACTATAAATAAAATAAAAAGAAACTAATCATGTGCATTTGTGGTCAAAAACATTTTAAACCTTAAAAATTTTCCTCTATGAATCAGGAACTGCCGGGAATCTATAACGGATCCCGCTTTAACCCAATGAAACAATGCCGCTGCATACATTCGTGGGATTTTCGACCTTCGTGGATTATCATCAACATTCGCGGGATTTGCCTGACCATTTGCGGGATTATTGTCGACATTCTCGGGATTTGCCTCACCGTTTGGGGGATTATCGCCGACATTCTCGGGATTTGCCTCACCATCCGCAGATTTTGCCTCGCCATTTTCTGTTTGGTCCTCTCTATTGGCGGATTTTCACGACTTGGGAACCTATCCCCCCTTTTTCCATTGAAATAATGCCCCGCCATTTGTGGTTTCGCAATTCGTGGCATTTTCCAGGAACATATCCCGAGTGAATAGCAGGGTCCGATATATATATATATATACGGACAAATATATATTTGAGAATGATAAACATTTCCTGATATTAATTTTGATATCTTTCAGATCTAGTGTCTCTGTCATTCAAACTTGACTTGTATTTACCTTTATAAAGAAAATGATCCACCTTTTTGGAACTTCGACCATTTTATTCCTGACTCCAATTTTATCTGTCCTGGTATTGTCCACAAGGACAGGTCCTGCATCCCACCAAAAAACAGCTCAATGGGAGATTGGAATTTCTAGTTTTTGTGTACTGTACTCCTCTTAGGTGTTCATGTGGTAAACAGGCAAGTGTTAATGAAGCAGAGTGATGAACCAACTAGTTCTACGTTCTAACGACACGCTTTACCTGTGGTTTACTCAGATCGAACTGCTTGCTGCAATGAGCCCATACAACCATCACCTCACAGACGAGGAGAAACGACGCAATGAGCACGGACACTGTTTGCTCTACACATTTGACTCATTGGCCACCGTTGCCAAGCCGGAAGAGGGTGATGATCCTCGCATAAGGTGAGATCGATAATGCCATTTACAGAGTTTGGGAAAGCTTTTCATCCGGATGCTGTTGATAAAATTAATCAAATACAGTTTGGACACGGTTGTTTTTGTACCTTGGCCAAGGATCACGGTTTGACTAACGTACCATTAGTGCCTGTAGGAACAATGCAACAAAACGCGTATATGCGAGTTCAATTGAAAGGAAAGTACAAGGTGTTCCAAAACGACCTGGACAACTATAGTTGTTAATCTATTTAGTACCACAAATGATACAATGATACCCTTTGTTTTATATAGTACAGAAACTCATAAAGTTTGCTTTATTTTCAGGTGTGGTGGCTTAATGTAAAAGAAAATGGCGACTCCACAGGGGAAAGCTCAGTGCGTCGAATGGTTAATCGAGACGAGATCAGACACTCAAGTTCAGCGTAATTTCCGTACAAGGCATGGAAAGAATCCACCATCGCAGACTAGTATCAGAGAGTGGTACAAGAGGTTTAATGAGACTGGAAGTTGTTAGAAACAGAAAAGTAACGGTCGACTAAGCACAAGTGCAGCAGACGTTGAATGAGTACGTGAATCGTTTCAACAGAGTCCCAGAAAATCAATCCAACATGCATCCAGAGAACTGGGACTACCAACCACCACTAAACACAGGATTTTGTATAATAGACTGAAGCGTTTTGCCTATAAGGTGCAGATTCTGCAAGAACTCGAACCAAATGATGGAATCAACCGCAAGGTGTTTGATTTGGAAATGCTTAGTCACATAAATGACGACGAAGATAACCTGAAAAGGGTCATGTTCACAGACGAAGATTCCTTTCATGTATCAGGGAAAGTCGACCGGCACAATGTGAAATTGCGTCGTTTTTCCTCGTCTGTGAGGTGATGGTTGTATGGGCTCATGGCAGCAAGCAGTTTGACCTGAGTAAACCACAGGTAAATCCCACGTGGTCATTGAACACGTACTCGAGAGTCCAAAGGTCAATGTGTGGTGTGGCCTTCTCCATGACCACTTGGTGGGTCTATTTTTCTTTTTGCTAAGGACACAGTGTCCTCGACAATTTACATGAACATGGTGGAAGGATTCACCTTCCCACAGATTGAAGACCTGCAACCCGACATCATTTTTCAACAGAATGGCGCTCCCAGTCATTGGGCCTTAGTCTTTTGAGCCTTCCTGGATGAAAATTTTCCAGGGTGTTGGATTGGCCGAGATGGACCAACCGTCTGGCCTCCACGATCACCAGACATAACCCCCCTTGATTATTTTTTTTCTGTGGGGATTTCATAAAGATGTTGTCTACAACACGAAGGGGACAAACCTGCAGTATCTTCGTTCTCGAATCACGGCTGCATGAGCACTGGTGGACGCAAACATGCTGAGCTGAACATGGCAAGAACTCGTGTACTGCCTTGATGTCCTGCGCACGACAAAGGGAGCTCTCACATTTAAGTGTATCGATGGTTTGCACAAAACTTTTGAGTTTCTCTATCCTTTAAACTAAAGGGTGTCGTTGTATCATTTGTGGGTCTGAATATATGAACAACCAAAGTTGTCCGAGTATTTTTGGAGCACCCTGTAGATTTTCCCTCACAGTTTCTAATGGCCCATTTACATGCAGTTAGGCCGTGATAGCTTTCAAACTGAGGACCGCACTCGGTAGAGCGCATACCTCCACCAGGCTGAACAGTTTACGTCTTGTATCCCACTGATAGGCTGGATCTGCATCTGGATCTGAACCAAAATCTAATAAATTCGTCCTTGTTAATACACCCAACCTATCCACCAAGTATTGTCGGAATCCATCCGAACCTTTTGAGATGTCCTGTTCACAGAAAAACAGGGGTGAAAACATAACCTCAGTCCACCTTTGGTGGTGGAGGTAAAAGACAAAGCTGTAACAGATGACACCTGAAGGTGTTTCGTTGAGTAATGAGGTAGTAATATGGATTTGTGGACAGAAAAGCTGCAAAGTTTGAAGATGGACAGGTTGTCCAAAGTATCCGACAAAACGTTTCTCGCAGGAGCCGTTACTGATCATCCGAGTGCTAAAATACCAATGGATGGATTCAACAGATCATGGATTGACGTGTGCACACTGCCATGGGCAGCAAGGAGAAGCTGACGTTTCAGGGGTTCACAGTCATGGGGTGTGCAATTGGGGGAAAACTCAAATGTACGTATGGCATTGAAAATACTTGCATGTCAATCCTGACAAATCTCACACTCTTACGATGTCTCTCCGAAAAGACCGACTGGACAACCCTCCCATCCACTTTCTGAATAATCCTCTCCAAGAAGTTCTGTCACTCAAGCTTTTGGGTCTCACTATCTGCCATGATCTTTCCTGGGAAAACCACATTTCAAATCTGGCCTCCAAAGCCAGTCGCCGACTGGGCATCCTCCGTCGTGCGAAGTCTTTCCTTGGCACACCTGAGCTCCTCACCACATACAAGGCTTTCATCCGCAGCTCAATGGAATACTGCTCTCCCCTCTGGGCTGGTGCTCCTGCCTCACACCTAGCTCGTCTTCACGCTGTTGAAACCAAAGCGTTCAGAATCATTGGAATCTCCCGCGATGAAGCTAACTCCAAGGGCCTTTTACTCACTCACCACTGGCAGGTTGGTGGTCTTTCTGTCTTCTACCGACTCCTCTCCGGCCTTGCCCCCCCAGCTCTCTCTGGGCTCTGTCCCCCAAATATTCCTGCAGGTCGCACAAGATCTGCCTGCAACCCTCTTATGGTTAAACTGCCAAAATCAAGACTCTCTGCTCACCTTCATTCCTTCATTCCTCTTTTCTCCCACCTCTGGAGCAAACTCCCTCACTCTCTTCAATCCCACTCCCCTCCAGGTCTTTAAAACAGCTGTTCACCACCATCTCTTATCTTCCCCCATCCAAAACCTTGATATTTTCTACCCATGCTAATTTCACCCCAAATCCACTTTTTTGAAATACCAACTTCTGTCCTGGAAGTCATTGGTGTCCTCGTGTATTATACTTCTCCCACCCCCCCCCCCCCCCCTTCCCACACCTCCACCCCCCAAGCCCTCTCCCTCCCACACATCTCCCGATGTCCCTGCTCTCAAAGGTTGTGTTTGTGTGCTTCCCCTTCTCTCCCCATCTTGTCTACCGCTCCCTCTTTTTATATATTTTGTTTGGTTGATTTGTTTGTGAAATAAATGTTAGCTCTTTCACGAGCCTCGATTCTGTATCCAAAAAAAAAAAAGTGGCCTTCAAAAAAAGACGTTTTCATGCTCGTGGTGCTGTGTTAAATGGATCCTCACTCGTATGGACGTGCATTCTGGAGGGTAGTAAAATATATATTGCAGAGAGATTTGAATAGGGTGTAGTTTACCTCCACCTTTGTGTACCATTCAGTGGTTGTTGTTATTTGTGTGAATTGCAGAGTTCAGGGGTTGTCCGCTGATATTTGGCGTATTCCTTCCTCTGAATTGCTAAAAGGCCTTTCTCCAGGAGTTGACCCTGATGCCTTCCATCGGGGTTTTCCTTCTCTCCGGCACATCAAATACAAGGTATGGTCGGAACGTGCATCTCCCTTAATTGAGATGTAGATGAGCCCCCTTAAAGAAAGAGACTTATTTTTGGGTGGTAGTTCAGCGGACTGTACCTGTCCTCCCTGTCGCTGATTTATCACCCGGTGTTCAATGTGTTCCAGGTATCTCTGAAGAAAGCTGGGGTGACCGTGTTCCAGCAGAAGAGTCGAGCGGATAACATGATTCTGGAGATCCTTCCCTCTGACATTGAGCAGGTTATTGAATATTTTATCCTTTCATGAAAAATTTGATTGTAAAGTCGGGCAAAGGCTGTATCGCACACCGCCACGTCTCACTCTCGTGGCTGTTGCGACTTCGTGCGAATGTGACAAACATTCTCCAGTACCAAGTGTAAAATATGCGGGAATGTCATACTGTCATGTGTTTGGCTGTGTGAATGGCCAGGGAAAGGTAAAGGGAAAACATCTATTAAATCCCAACATCATATTGCGACTCACCGGAATCATAGTCAACAAATTTACTTTTGGAGGCCTGTGGCCAACCCCACCATCCTTCAATATGGCATACCTCTAGTATACAAAGCCCCTTGGAGGCAAAACACGTAAGAAAAGGTACATTTTGATTTATTGTTTCAAATAGATGAAAATAATTGAAACCAAGATGGTGATCTGGTTCTATTTTTTATTGGTGAAAATGTGTCCAAGTACAGTCGGACCCTGCTATTCGCGGGTTCCGCATATTCCCATAGATAAAATGCGACTTGTTTCTGTATTATCAGAAAAGTGTCCTGCAAATTTGCGGGTTTTTTTCTATTTGCGGCCGAGTCCCGTTAATTAACGGTTTTTCGGGGAGCAATTTTTTTTTTTCACGAGCTGCAAGCTTGACCCATTTATAAAACCCATCTTTCACCAGCCATGCACAAAGCAGCTGGACATTGACGTGCTTCTACATTTGCGGCGCAGTGCTTTGCGTTTTCACGGCTTTCACAGGATATGCCGCCATTCACACTGTGAACAGCTTCAAGTGATATCCCGCCGCCGTTCACAGGTAATCAATGTTTCGCGGGATATCCCACCATTCACACTGTGAACAGCTTCAAGTGATATCCTGCCGCCGTTCACAGGTAATCAATGTTTCGCGGGATATCCCACCATTCACACTGTGAACAGCTTCGTGGGATATTCTACGAGCAGCATCATAACGTCATCCCCACGAATTACTATACAGAATGAAAACACGCCATCGTATCTATTAAAGCAATAAGCTGTCCCCCTTCTCCCCAATGAAACAATGTCATGGCATACATTCGCAGATTATCATGGACATTCGTGGGATTTGCCTCACCATTTGCGGATTTTGCCTTGCCAATTGCGAATTTTAACTCGCCATTCGCGGCTTGTTCCTCGATATTCGCGGAGTTTCGCGATTGGGGAACCAATCCCCCCCTTTTCCATTGAAACAATTCCCCACCGTTTGCGGTTTCGCAATTCGGGGCATTTTCCTGGAACGTATCCCCCGCGAACAGTGGGGTCCGAATGTACAGTCACGTGAAAAAGTAAGTACACCCCATGTAAAGTTTTGACTTTTTCAACATATTTCAACATACAGCTATTTGATCTTCATTTCAACAATATTGAAAGATAATGGTGATATAATATAACAAATATCATGAAACATTTACATTTTGTAGTCCATTGTATAATTTAAATAAACATAAATGCAAATTTCGCATGTGGAAAAAGTAAGTACACCCTTGGCTCTAATAGGTGGTATTGCCCCCTTTGGCAGAAACAACCTCAAGTAGGCGTTTCTTATAACTGTCCACCAGTCTCTGACATCGACTGGGATAATTTTTTGCCCACTCCTCCATGCAGAATTCTTTCAGCTGTGCGATGTTTGAGGGGTTTCTGGCATGCAGAGCTCGTTTCAAATCCCCCCACAACATCTCGATGGGATTTAGATCCGGACTTTGACTTGGCCATTCCAGAATCCTCCATTTCTTTCTTTTCAGCCATTCCTTGGTGGATTTACTGGTATGTTTAGGGTCATTGTCATGTTCCAAGGTCGACCTTCGGTTGAGCTTCAACTTTTCGACAGATGGCCTCGCATTATCCTCAAGCACCCTCTGGTGCAATGAAGAATTCATTGTGAATTCTACGATGGTGAGCTGCCCAGGCCCTGATGCAGCAAAGCTGCCCCAAACCATAATATTTCCACCACCATGCTTTACAGTTAGTATCAGGTTCTTGTGGTCAAATGCTGTCTTTGGTTTTCGCCAAACATGTCTTCTGGTACTGTGGCCAAATAGCTCCACCTATGACTCATCTGTCCAGAGCACATTGTTCCAGAAGTGCTGGTCTTTGCCTAGGTGTTCATTGGCAAACTTTAGTCTTGCCCTGATGTTCTTTCTGGACAGCAAAGGTTTCCTCCTGGCACACCTCCCACGTTGATCAAATTTGTGCAGCCTCTTTCTAATGGTGGACTCATGCACTTTGGCATCAACAGTGGTAAGAGCTACCTGTAGGTCCCGTGAAGACATTCTGGGGTTCTTAGAGACCTCTTTCAGCATCTTGTGGTCTGCTCTCGGGCTGAACTTGCTGGGGCGGCCTGGCCTGAACAAATTGGCAGTTGTTTGGAATCTTCTCCACCTGTCGATGATCTTCCGGACAGTCGAATGATTGATTTCAAATTGTTTGGAGATCTTTTTAAATCCCTTCCCAGACTCGTAGGAATCTATAACCTTCTTTCTGAAGGCCTCAGAGAGCTCTTTTGATCTAGGCATGGTGACGCCACACACTTCAACAATAAAGAGTAAACCAAACTAAATGTCTGAGGTTTAAATCAGACAGGTTCCTCCAAGATCCTCTCTAACGATGTTCTAATCATTTGCACCTGAGCTGGTGCACCTGATTCTAATTTTAGGTATTTGATGTAGTGATAAATGTTGGGGTGTACTTACTTTTTTCCACATGCGAAATTTGCATTTATGTTTATTACCTTCGCAAAAGCGGAAGGTTATGTTTTGATCGCTGTGTATTTATTTGTATGTCTGTGTGTGTGTGTGTATGTTATTCGCATAACTCAAAAAGTATTCAACCGAATTGCATGAAATTTGGTGGGATGATTGGTTATTATACGGGACACATTTGATTAGATTTTGGGAGCAATCGGGTCAAAGGTCAAGGTCAAGGTCACGAAAAGGTCAAAATCGTATTTTTACCAAGTACAGAACAGTAGCTGCGGCGAAGGTATGCGCTCTACCGAGTGCCCGTTCTAGTTTAAATTATGCAATGGACTACAAAATGTAAATGTTTCATGATATTTGTTATATTTTATCACCGTTATCTATCAATATTGTTGAAATGAAGATCAAATAGCTGTATGTTGAAATATGTTGAAAAAGTCAAAACTTTACATCGGGTGTACTTACTTTTTCACGTGACTGTACTTCAAAACATGGCGAGTCATCATCAGTTCACCATTCGACAAATAGATGCTGATTAATCATTGTGAATACCAGCAGAGTACCCTCCCTACTAGAAAATATTGGTCCAACCATGCAATGCATTCTTCTGGCACATCCCTTTACTTGGGAGGTGTATAGGCAACAGGAAGCTGCTTCGATCGCTCCCGAAAATCAAAATCACATGGCCCCCTGTTACGTACATGAAGCAAAAGCGGGTGTCCTGCTTATGTGTATTTATAATACACCGTGATGAAATGGCTTGGATAATTCCAATTGCACCCACACTCCTCTTTGCCCTCTCCCACCTCAAAGGCAGGAAATGCCAAATGGGTGAATTTTCTTTTTTTCAAAACATGATGGAATCAAACGAAACTTGCACAGGCACAACTTCAGGGTGCCCTCATTTAAAATCGATGAAAGCTTCAGCTTCCTAGATCAGAGAAGATGATACAAACACGCTCGCTGTAGCTCCGTTATGGTAAGATTGGTCAACGTATCAGATAGCTGCGGTTCCGTGTCCTCGAATGTCAAACTCCTGGGTTTTTGTCTAACTCACCGATATGGCCCGTTCCATGCGCCATTACAGGTCGAATGTTAAATCAAAACCAAACGTATTGCTTCGACTTTTGGCAGAGGTTCTCGACACCTGTAAGGCTCTTCCGCAAACACTTCCAGTCACTGGTGTACGTCATTATGTAATGTTGCATTTATTTTTGCTACAAAAATATTTTTTTTACATCTTTATATCTGAAACTACTAAATTTGGCCTTAGTTCCATTTTTTTTTCCAATAACCCTGGAGCCTGGCGTTGGCTTAGCGGTTAGGGCGCAGGCGTGGGATCCTAGGATCCTGAGTTCGAATCCCGCTCGATCGCTGAATTAACACCAGGGGGGTTGACTCAGCCTGTCATCCTTCCGAGGTTGGAAAATTGAGTATTGGCTTGCTGGGATGAATGATCCCGGTGTGTACCCCGATTTAGAATAGGTACACCATATCCCTATGCATCGTAAGAGGCGACTAAGGGTTGGCGTCAGGTAGGGCATCCGGCCATAAAACATTGCCTGAAACAGGGAACCATGATTGTCATGGGGCCCGCAAGGCCAACCCCCACTCTAGCGGGGAACAATGGCCTTAAAACGATCATTCATTCAGTCATTCATTCATTCATTCATTCAACCCTATGGCAGTGTCCTCCACTCGTGAGCTGGTGCACTGATAAATAGGCAGTGTATGATCTTTATCTCGGTGACATTCATCATCCACTTCTGGAGTACACACAAGATAATTTTATGCCGACCAGACCGATACTCCTGCTGTCTCCACTGAACTGAGCTGCTGGGAATGTCGTGCATGGAGCCATGCAAGGTCATGCCATGTTCCATCAACAACGTTATCTTGATACTAGCTGAGTTCAAGTTTTCATCTTGTGGATGTTTACTGGGTTTTGGATTTTCAGTAATAATGCATGATATTTTAGTGACTGCAGGAGGTGGGGGCCTTTGCAGTGTCGCTGAGGCCTTGTCGTCCAGTTTCAATGGCTCAGCCACAGCCTCACATTCTGATACATTTGGAGAGATTCGGTAAATTTAAAGGGCAGTCACGTGGAACACGCTGCATCCTTCAACTGTGATGACCTTGACATCCATGTTATCAACTGAACACCTGTATGGCCTTCAGAAAGTATTCACACCCCTTGACTTTTTCACATTTTGTTGTGTTACAGACTGAATTTAAAATGGATTATATTGAGATTTTTTGTCACTGATCTACACATAATACCCTGTAATGTGAAAGTGGAATTATTTTATAGACATTTTCCCAAAATAATGAAAGATGAAAAGCTGAAATGTCTCTTGAGTCAATAAGTATTCATCCCCTTTGCTATGACACTCCAAATTGAGCTCAGGTGCATTCAATTTCCTTTGATCATCCTTGAGATGTCTTTACAACTTGATTGGAGTTAACCTGTGGCCAATTCATTTGATTAGACATGATTGGGAAAGAAACATACCTTTCTATATGAGGTCCCACAGGTTACAGTGCATGTTGGAGGAGAAACTGAACCAGGAAGTCCAAGGAACTGTCCGTAGAACTCCAAGATAGAATTGTGAGGAGGCATAGATCTGGGGAAGGGTATAAAACAATTTCTAGAGAGTTGAAAGTTCCCAAGAGCACAGTGAGCTCCATCATTAGAAAATGTGAAGAATACGGAACTACCCAGGCTCTTCCTAGAGCTGGCCGTCCGACCAAACTGGATCTTGTTCAGGGAGGTGACCAACAACCCAACAACTACAGACACTACTGACTAACTACTCCTACTAACACAACTACTACAACTACTGACAGAACTACAGAGTTCATGGGCTGAGATGGGAGAATGTGCAAACGTAAAAAAAAATTACCGCCTTCATTGGTGGTGGTAACTACGGTGAGTACCTCAATCGATTAAGTTTCTCACCTGCGCTGTTTGTTTCGAGGTAAAATGGCAAAGCACTTTAAACGGTACAAAGGAAGAAAAACTATTGTAAAAAGATGCGATACATTTTTGTGTGACATCATTTTTTTCAATCCGGAATGTCGTTGAGTGTTTTAAGTGCTGCCCCTCTTTCATAGCCACTGGAGCACCTCGCACAGAAGGTGATAAGACGAGTGCTACTCGTGAACTGGCCACATCTGGAGGAAGCTTTGGTCACTGCGGTTACCGACGGCCATATCAGGTTCGGAACGCATGGTTTTGATGGTCTACTTTGTGAAGCCTGATTGCCTAGTCTTTCCGGATCACTTCCTGCTTTTTTATATTTGGCCGTTTTAGTTGTCGGTGTTTTACCTGGACAGGTTTTCATACGAGGGAGGCTCCATCACGCGCCAATCTTTGCCGAAGGATGGCATTGCGGCCTTGTGGAAAGAAGCTCATGAAATTGCACAGATGTGAGTATGATGTCATTTCCTCAAACTTTCTTTATTTTGGTAGCTTGGGCTAATTGCACAAACGTTGTAGAAGAACTCCCTTTATTACCCCGTCCGTGTGAAGCGAAAAGCGGGGGTAATCGATTGTTTCGCTTTGTCTGGCTGTCTCTCGATCAACAAACGTCCTTTTATGATCGAGGAACAACAGGATTTCAATTGATTGTTATATTTTGAATATGAATCGAAACCGGAACCTATAGTTTCGCAGTCCGGGCACATTGGCTCTGAACTTGGGAAATTGTATGGAATCCCGTCCCGATAAGCGTATTCGCACAGGAGGAAGGTCTTCTTCTTCTTTTTATTACTCTGCCAATCTGGCAGTCCAGTTCTTCTGATTCGAGTCATACCATAGTTCTGTTGTTTTCGTTGACGAATGATACAACATGCGACCGCATTCTATCGCAGATACGAAACCCGAAAAGGTGTCCTTGTGGGTGAAATGAAGGTGCTTCTTCAAGCACGGCTTTTAATGGGTCAGCGGTTTGTGTTTTCATCAACGGGGAATGCGACCTTGGAAAAACAGTGGAGGGACAAGGAATCTGTTTTCCTCTGGCAGACAACTGTGCAGGTAGGGAATGTGAGATCTTCTCATGACTCGCATCCCGTGTCGCCGTCCTTACGAACCAGCGGCCTGAGCCTTGCGTACTGTGATGGGCATTCTCACACGCAGGAAAAATTGCCTTCGGAGCCGGAGCATGTTGATACGGTGCCGCTACAAATGGTTTTCCCACTAAAGTCTTCGGTCTTCATGCTTGGGTCACCGTATTATGGCTGCCAAGGAGACGTGAGTCTGGGAAGCCGATTTTAATGGGTTAGGAGGTAAGAGTTTTCTGGGAATGATGGCACACGAAGGCCGCGTTATTACTGAAGCCTTCAAAATCCTGGTTGAGGATGA
Organism: Myxine glutinosa; assembly: GCF_964187855.1. Classification (NCBI taxonomy): domain Eukaryota; kingdom Metazoa; phylum Chordata; class Myxini; order Myxiniformes; family Myxinidae; genus Myxine; species Myxine glutinosa. The sequence continues at coordinate 410,611,944 of NC_136261.1, read as the reverse complement.
TGTTGTTATGGACTGAAGAGGAAGATTTTGTTACAATGCTTTACAATTTACATAAACTATTTTGTTTCACTGTACTTTCCCCTTCCACTTCACTGTAATGAGAAATATGATTTTACAATATAAGATGGAGGTTCTCTACGTCGTCGTTATTACATTGGTTTTTTTTCCAATTCAAAGCAAATGTTTTGTTTGAGGATGAGGTCGACGATGGTTCTTACTGGAGGTCATGTCTTCATCGGGCACCGACATGGAATGCAAAAAAAAGGAGAAACCAGCCTAGCAGATGCTGCCCATACAGACACGTCAAATGTCGCTGTTGTGCATTACACTGATTGTTATTTTTGGCATTGTTGGTGATATCTGTCAGTGCCGTGCACCTGTTAGCCTTTCCCATAAACCTTAGCGGTTTGGGTATGATTGGTTATCCACATCATCATGAGCTATTTTCAGTCCACCGCTGGACGGAAGCCTCGGCATGCTGACACCATGTTGACGCCATGTTGCTCTGTTTCTTGCTTTGTTCGTCCAATCAACTCTTCCCCAATATTTGCTTGCTTCATTTCTCCATCTTAGACGTGGCCTTTCCCTGTTCCTCTTGCCACCCCAGGTCTCCATGTTACTATTGTGTCCACCTGTTATCTGTCCTGTTAATGTGTCCTGACCATTTCTAAGATCTCCTGAATTTTTGTTTGTTCTCTCAAAGTGTGCATTGTCACTGAAACGATGATTCAAGATCAGATTATTTGTTTTGTAGTTTGTGATCTGCGTGTTGTTCGCCCGATGGGTTCCATAGGTTTTATCCACAGGAGCTGGCCGTGTTAGCGTTCTCTTCAATGATCCGTCGGAGCCGGAATTTCACAAAGTCATTCAGAACCAGCAGGTACGTACCAGCACCTTGGTTATGTTTGTTTTATACTAAGCAAAGAACAGGTGCCGAATGTTAATTTGCTTTTGTTTATCCGCATGCAGGTTTATAAGAGGTAGCAAAGGCGCAGGAGGCATGTAGGAAAATGTTCAGAGAACGCTTGGATTTGGAAGAGGGTCAGAAAGCAGTATTCAGGATTGCAAAGCAGATAGCGAAAGAGAGGTGTGATGTGATGGGGGTGAGCTGCTTGAAGGATGAAGTGGGACAAATCGTTGTTGACACAGATGGAATTTAAGGAAGATGGAAAAGATATATGGAAATGCTGTTGAATACAGAGAATGAATGGGATGGCAACATAGAGAGTAACTCAGGACCGAACTCTCTTATCTGTCTCCCTCTTCCAAATCCTGGTGGCGTCTGGTAAAATCTGTTTCTGGTGTTTGTTCCCCCTCCATCCCCTCCCTCACCTTAAATGGCCACACGGCTGACTCCGCACGTGAAAAAGCCGAATGCCTCAACTCTGTGTTTGCCTCTAAATCTTGTGTCCCAAACCCATCCCTCTCTGTACCCACCGTACCCAGTCGTACCCAGCTGCTCCTTGACTCTGTGTCCTTTCCTCCTGCCAAGGTGGAAAAGTGTCTGTCAACCCTCGACTCTGATTCTGCAACTGGACCTGACGGCATCAGCCCACGGGTCCTAAAATCCTGTTCTTCCGCTCTTTCACTCCCTCTCTCTGTTCTCTTCACCCTCTCTTTTGCTCAAGGTCATCTTCCATCTGCTTGGAAATCTGCCAACATCACCGCTTTGCACAAAAAAGGTGCAAAAACAGATCCCAGCAACTACAGACCAATCAGCCTTCTCCCAATTATCAGCAAGGTCATGGAATCCATCATTGCTTCAGATATGAAATCTTTCCTCTTCTCCAATGGCTTGATCTCTGATCATCAATTTGGTTTCAGACCTGGACACTCCACTCTGGACATGCTGCTTCTGCTTTCTCAACAATGGATGGAGGTCCTCAATGCCAAACAGGAAATTAGAGCAGTCTCCCTTGACATATCACGTGCCTTCGATACAGTCTGGCACCCCGCTCTGCTCACCAAACTCTCCTCTTTTGGTATCCATGGAAATCTCCACGCATGGCTGGCGGACTTCCTCTCTAGTCGTAGTCAACGCGTGGCCCTGAATGGGTTTCTCTCATCTCCTCTTCCTGTTCAGGCTGGAGTTCCCCAAGGCAGTGTTCTGGGCCCTGTGCTTTTTCTGGTCTTCATCAATGATCTCTCTGACTCTCTTGAAAATCCTCTCTATCTCTTTGCTGACGACACTAATCTCTGTCGCTCCATTCTTCATCCCTCAGATCGGCAGTCTGCAGCCTCCTCACTCTCTGCAGACCTTGACAAAATCACAGACTGGGCAAACAAGTGGAACATGTCTTTCAATCCTGACAAATCTCACACTCTTACGATGTCTCTCCGAAAAGACCGACTGGACAACCCTCCCATCCACTTTCTGAATAATCCTCTCCAAGAAGTTCTGTCACTCAAGCTTTTGGGTCTCACTATCTGCCATGATCTTTCCTGGAAAAACCACATTTCTAATCTGGCCTCCAAAGCCAGTCGCCGACTGTGATCGAATGCCTCCTCCGTCGAAATCCTCCGTCGTGCGAAGTCCTTCCTTGGCACACCTGAGCTCCTCGCCACATACAAGGCTTTCATCCGCAGCTCAATGGAATACTGCTCTCCCCTCTGGGCTGGTGCTCCTGCCTCACACCTAGCTCGCCTTCGCGCTGTTGAAACCAAAGCATTCAGAATCATTGGAATCTCCCGCGATGAAGCTAACTCCAAGGGCCTCTCACTCACTCACCGCAGGCAGGTTGGTGGTCTTTCCGTCTTCTACCGACTCCTCTCTGGCCTTGCCCCCCCCAGCTCTCTCTGGGCTCTGTCCCGCAAATATTCCTACAGGTCGCACAAGATCTGCCTGCAACCCTCTTTTGGTTAAACTGCCAAAATCAAGACTCTCTGCTCACCTTCACTCCTTCATTCCTCTTTTCTCCCGCCTCTGGAACAAACTCCCTCACTCTCTTCAATCCCACTCCACCCTCCAAGTCTTTAAAACAGCTGTTCACCACCATCTCTTATCTTCCCCCATCCAAAACCTTGATCTTTTCTACCCCTGCTAATTAAACCCCAATTCCCCTTTTTGAAATACCAACTTCTGTCCTGGAAGTCCTTGGTGTCCTTGTGCTTTATACTTCTCCCTCCTCCCCCCGGGCCCTCTCCCTTCCACACATCTCCCTGCTCTCGGATGTTGTGTTTGTGTGCTTCCCCTTTTCTCCCCATCTTGTCTTCCGCTCCCTCTTTTTGTGTATTTTGTTTGTCTGGTCGATTTGTTTGTGAAGTAAATGTTAGCTCTTTCACGAGCCTCGATTCAGTATACAAAAAAAAAAAAAAACCCCAGTTTTAGGACCGGCAGAGAAGATAACTGAGAAGGAAGTTGAGGAAGCGATAAAAGCAATGAAGGGTAGAAAAGCGGGAGGGCCGACGGGAGTTGTGGGAGATATGTGGAAGGCAGCAGGAAGTTGGGGTGTGAAGAGAATGACAGAGATCTGTAATCTGGTGGTGAAAGAAGGCCGCATTCCAGTGGATTGGGAACTGAGTACCCTCGTCCCTCTATACAAGGGGAAAGGTGACCCTCTGGAGTGTGGCTCGTACCGAGCGATAAAGTTATTGGAGCATGGAATGAAGGTATTGGAAAGGGTGTTGGAGAGGAGGATAAGGAAGAAAGTGAAGATCGACGAAATGCAGTTTGGATTTATGCCAGGAAGAGGAACGACAGACGCGCTTTTCATTGTGAGGCAGTTGCAGGAGAAGTACATGGAGAAGAGGAAGAAGTTGTTTCTTGGGTTTGTTGATCTGGAGAAAGCATTTGATCGGGTTCCACGCAAAGTATTGACATGGGCATTGAGGAAGTTAGGAGTGGAGGAATGGTTGATCAGAGTAGTGAATGCAATGTACAAAAGAGCACGCATAGCTGTAAGGACGAAGGACGGGAACAGTTGTTTTTTTTTTTGTTTGTTTTTTTTTGTATACAAAATCGAGGCTCGTGAAAGAGCGAACATTAATCACACAGAAAGACAAACAGACACATAAAACAAATAACATCGGGAGTGGTAGACAAGATGGGGAGAGAGGGGGAAGGACACAAACACAACATTTGAGAGCAGGGACCGAGAGACATGGAGACATGGAGAGATCTGTGGGAGGGAGAGGGCTTTGGGGGGGTGGCATGTGAAGGGGGGGGGGGGGGGTGGGAGAGGTATAAACATATGGACACTGCCAGGATTTCCAGGAAAGAAGTTGGAATTTCAAACAAGGTGGATCTGGGGTGAATTAGTGGGGGTAGAAAAGATCAAGGTTATGGATGGGGGAAGATAAGAGATGGTGGTGAACAGCTGTTTTAAAGACCTGGAGGGAGGAGAGGGATTGAAGGGAGTGTGGGAGTTTGTTCCACAGGCGGGAGAAAAGAGGAATGAAAGAGTGAAGGTGAGCAGAGAGCCGAGATTTCGGCAGTTTAACCATCAGAGGGTTGCTGGCAGATCTTGTGCGACCTGTAGGAATATTTGGGGGACAGAGCACAGAGAGAGCTGGGGGAGCAAGGCCGGAGAGGAGTCGGTAGAAGACAAAAAGACCACCTACCTGCCTGCGGTGAGTGAGGGAAAGGCCCTCAGAGATAGCTTCATCGCGGGAGATTCCAATGATTTTGAAAGCTTTGGATTCAACAGCGTGAAGCCGAGCCAGGTGTGAGGCAGGAGCACCAGCCCATAGGGGAGAACAGTATTCCATTGAGCTGCGGATGAAAGCCTTGTATGTGGTGAGGAGCTCAGGTGTGCCGAGGAAGGACTTCGCACGACGGAGGATGCCCAGTCGGCGACTGGCTTTGGAGGCCAGCTTGGAAATGTGGTTTTCCCAAGAAAGATCATGGCAGATAGTGAGACCCAAAAGCTTGAGCGACAGAACTTCTTGGAGAGGATTGTTGAGAAAGTAGATGGGAGGGTTGTCCAGTCGATCTTTTCGGAGAGACATAGTAAGAGAGTGAGATTTGTCAGGATTGAAAGACATGTTCCACTTGTTTGACCAGTCTGTGATTTTGTCCAGGTCTTCAGAGGTGAGTGGTGAGTTTGAGGTGAAGGTGGGAGTGCATCAGGGGTCGGTACTAAGTCCACTACTATTTGTAGCTGTGATGGAGGTGCTGGCTCAGAACGTAAAGGAGGGTTTACCGTGGGAGTTGTTGTATGCAGATGATCTGGTGTTGATTGCGGAAAGTATGGATGGACTGAAGGAAAAGATGAACACGTGGAAGGAATGTATGGAGACAAAAGGTCTGAAGGTGAATATCAGAAAGACGAAGGTGATGGCAAGTGGTAAAGCATGTGGTGAGGTGGAAAGAACTGGGAAGTGGCCCTGTGCTGTGTGCAGGAAGGGTGTCGGAGTGAACTCCATTCAATGTACAATGTGCGCTGAGTGGGTTCATCAAAAATGTAGTGGTCTGAGAGGGTCATTAACCAGTGTGGCAGCTACATTCAAATGTAAGGTGTGCACAGAGGGAGCTGCAGATGGAGGAAATGTTGAGTTGGATCTTGGAGACGGCGTGAAGCTGGAAGGTGTGAAAACATTTTGCTACCTCGGAGACATGCTGAATGGAGAAGGTGGATCAGACTCGGCAACGGTTGCTCGAGTGAGATGTGCATGGAAGAAGTTTCGGGAATTGAGTGGCGTGCTGATGATGAGGGGAGTGTCGTTGAAGCTGAAGGGAAAGGTGTATGCTGCATGTGTGAGAAGTGTTATGATTTATGGGAGCGAGACATGGGTAATGAACGTAGAGCAGCAACGAAGGTTGGAAAGGGTGGAAATGCGAATGGTTCGGTGGATGTGCGGAGTATCGTTGAGAGAGAGGAAGACAAATGATGAATTGCGAAAGATGATGGGAATAGAGCCTGTGATTGATGCTGTGAAGAGGAACAGGTTGAGATGGTTTGGTCATGTGTTGAGGAAGGATGAAAGTGACTGGTTGAGAAGAGTGACGGAAATGAATGTAGAAGGAAGTAGAAGACGGGGAAGACCGAGAAAGACTTGGCTAAAGATGGTGGAAGAAGAAATGCGGGCAAGGGGGTTAACAAGGAGAGATGCAGAAAATAGGGCAAAATGGAGAATATTGTCATGGGGACCGCAAGGCTAACCCCCGCTCTAGCAGGGAAAATGGCCTTTAAAATGCATGTTGTATGTTGTTGTTATCCGTATTTAATGACACGATCTTAGAAACCCAGGTTTTCTGGCTTCTTCTTCTTCTTCTATAGTATGTCGCACATGGCTGCTCGCTGCATCATTTCCTAGAAGGTGAAGCTGTGCTGCTGATGTAATGCCCCCTGTAGGTTAGAACAGGAATTTGTATTTTTTTTAAGGTGCCGGATCCACCGACAAATACTGACAGTTGGGACATCCAGGTTTAATGTCCATGAATTGTCCTGCCTGAAAAACACCAGGACGACAGTATACAGTTGGGTCGGAATTTAGACAGCTTTGACGCACTGCCTGCCCAGACTCATTTCATTGTTCAACCAAGTCATGTGATCAGCTGATTGCTCATGGGTTGGTATAGGCTTTCGGGTATGCTGGTGGCATTCCCTGGCCCTTGTTCCAATACTGGCTGCAGAAAGGGGTAATCTATTTATTATGTACACAAATGTGTGGAAGGGTTAGATTTTGGTGTGTGACGATCATGAATGGTCCGGATGCCAATCCGTAGGATACAGAATGTAAACTGTTCAGCCTGGCGGAGGCATGCGCTCTATTGAAGGCCTTTATAGTTTTTAACGTTTTTGTCCAATTTTATTTCCCACGTCCAATGGACCTTATTGTAATACAGAAATCGGGCAGAGGTGTGATGCAATAGGATAAAGTGATATCTGTATGATGTGCTTTACGAATCGGGCTGGTTGATGAAGAAGATTTTTTTTGTGTGTGTATCAGGCGCTGTCTGTGCGCTACTCACCTGGATACATCGTCGCTTCACGAATTGGAATTTCCCCCTACATGCTGTCGCGAATCACTGGTACAATATACGTTGTCCGCGGGTCCAAGAATGGGTACGTTTGTTCATTCAATGATGTCATCGTGTATAATGATGGACATCTTCTCCCACCCCCCCCCCCCCCCCTTCCCACACCTCCTCCCCCCAAGCCCTCTCCCTCCCACACATCTCCCTGCTCTCAAATGTTGTGTTTGTGTGCTTCCCTTTCTCTCCCCATCTTGTCTACCACTCCCTCTTCTTATATATTTTGTTTGTCTGGTTGATTTGTTTGTGAAGTAAATGTCAGCTCTTTCACGAGCCTCGATTCAGTATACAAAAAAAATAATAATAATAAAAAATAATAATAATAATAATAATTTAAAAAATAAAAATAACAACAAAAGTGTGGTGCTGTATTGTGAGCTTCACCCAAAACAGAAACATCATCTAGTTTTAAATTTCCCATCGTTATTGCATTCTTCCTGTATCCTCCTTTACCCAGAATGCTTTATTTTCCATTGCCCAAAAGTGGGTTTATTAATTTGTCAACAAAGCCAGGGGAAAGGGGTATGTGTTTAACGTTTTGTTGGATAGCACACAATAGAGGTGTAATAATGCTCCCTTTAGGGCTAGAGTACCACTTTGGCCTTGGTTTATTTGTAGTTATTTGCTACTTCCTGTTCCTCTGCCACCTATTTCAGTTTTATTGGCAAACATGTCACCCCCAAATACAGTAGTCGATCAGCTTGGTGTGTGGATGTGATTGATGATTTTTGGCTTAAAATGTTAAATCGGACTGTGATTGTATGACCTCAGTAGTTATCCACGTGTCACACAATCTTCTGACACCTCGTGTGTGTGTGTGTGTGTGTGTGTGTGTGTGTGTGTGTGTGTGTGTGTGTGTGTGTGTGTGTGTGTGTGTGTGTCAGTTAGTTAGTTAGTTAGTTGGTTGGTTCGTTAGTTAGTTAGTTAGTTATCCTCACGTTGTTAACACCAAAAGACCACATTGATCAAATTTTTAAGTATGGTTGCAGACGATTGTAAACGGATGTCCTCCTGTGACCTGCGCCAGGCCCAAAGGAGATCAGAGATGCAATGTGGGCCTGAACCTGAAGTTTAGCCAACGCAATGAGGAGGTGCGGGGCTACACACGCCGCGAGGGATCCGAGTGGCTCTACTCCGCAGCCACCGAGGGCCTGCTGTCAACTTACGTCCAGCGGTCAGTGGCTACCTGTGGATTAACGTTATCGCTCAGGGGAATGTAGAAACGTTTTTGTGGAGAAGATTTTGTTCTCAATTATTTGGTTTTGCACGTAGTGTGATGTGTGTATTTATCTACCCTGTCCTGTCTGTTCCATAACTTATTTTTTACCATTTGAGCTTTTGTCCTCAAATCTTCAACAAACCTTTATGAGAATATGAAGAAAATAATTAATAAAACTTACCCTTTTTAACCTGTCATTTTGTTAGTTTGAGTACAAGGCCGACATGGACGGGCTTTGCATTTTGAGATGCTTTCTCGTTTGCCTTTTATTTATTTTCAGTTTTCCTGACCTGTTTCGGTATTTGTCTCGATGGCCGAATGAATATTTGTTTTACGAAGATGACATCTGGCCGTCTGATGAGGAGAGTGGGTGAGTGATTTTTATTTTTATCCCCACATCTTTTGAAGAAAAAAAAACGTGGGGTATTGTAATATACTCCCTCTGTCCATCCGTCACGCTATCTCTTCAAAGGGTTGTGCAGAAATTCACCAATCTTGGTAGTTGTCACCACCACATGGCAAGAAGGTGCAAGAGCAGTATCAGTTTTGGCACCACCCCAGCGCAGGGTGAAAAGGTCAAATACCAAAAAATTACCTTCACTCCTTCGTTGCTCTTTTTCCTGCCTGTGGAACCAACTTCATCATTCTCTTCAATCCCATTTGTCCCTCCAGGTCTTCAAGACAGCTGTTTACCACAATCTCAGATCTTACCCAATCCAAAACCATGTCTTTTCTACCCTCGTTAACCACCCTCCCTCACCTCTACCCTTCCCCAATCCTTCCATCCCTATCCTCATTAACCCCACTCCCTCACCTCTACCCTACCCCAAGTGCCTCCCTCCCTACCCTCGTTAATCCCCTCCCTCACATCTATCCTACCCCAATCCCTCCATCCATATTGTCGTGTGACTACCCTGTGTGGTGAACACCGCAGGGTGACACGGATGACCAAACGAGCTTAATACTACAAAGCGTTCAATCCAGTGGCAGACTGGCAGACCTTTGTTACATGCGAGGGAAAGGAGGCCGAAGAGCACTTACCTGCACGAGTCCACCCAACATCTTCGACGCTGCAATAAATCGACTCACACGACACGGAATTTAAACTATACAAAATTACCGGCTTTATTAAAGAAGATGCCGGTCACAAAATAAAACACGGACAAATAAAACTATAATTCCTAATCGGAGCGCCCCCACACAGACTCGATTACAACACGAGGGATAAAAGAACTGGAAAATAAATACATGTAGTTTGTGGCGCTTATAGTCCGTCAGCTAAGCTAAATATAGCATAACAATTGTGCATTTTGTGAGGAAAGCACCAAATTTTGCACACTAGTAGACTATCATATTATGAAAAGATCTGGATATTGGGCCATCTCAGATTCAGAGATTTGATTTTTGCAAGATTTGCAGATTTTGCAGATTTGCAAGCTGAGATTGCAACGCCAGGGACGGCCGACTCCTTCCTGCGAGCTGCCCACGTCACCCGCACAAGAAGAGCTCATCAAATCACTGCAGCGGCACTGCACATCCTGCAACACCGTGCGTATGAACGCCACTGTATGACATATGCTGATGATGCAGAAGACCTGCCTGAGTTCGAAGACTGGTGTCACCAGAGAGGAGAAGACATTCCCAACTTTCAGTACTGGGCAACTGTGCTGGAACTAGATATGTTGGTACTGGTCTACGTGCGTTCTCTGTGGCAGGCTTCATTCACGATGTACCTTGATGCCCTGACGGAACTGGTCTCATGGTTCCATGCCTTAGACCACACACACTATGCCAGGTGGATCCCTGTTCACCTGAGGGACATGGTTGCACTCCCAATGAAGCACCCAGATGTAGCCAGAGAATTCAGGGCTGGCAACTTCACTGTACAGAAGACGAAGAAGGTGTTCTCTTCGATCCCAATCGAATCGAAATCTTGCAAAAATCAAATCTCTGAATCTGAGATGGCCCAATATCCAGATCTTTTCATAATATGATAGTCTACTAGTGTGCCAAATTTGGTGCTTTCCTCACAAAATGCACAATTGTTATGCTAAGTTGCCCCACTATTAGCTCAAATTGGCTGGTGTATCTCGTCAGGAATCGTCAAAGATCGTCTGAGGCCTTGGCGGGAAAATGCGCTCGCTGCACTGCCGTGGGCACGAACTAGACCTCGCGCACCCACGTTTGCCCAGCCGTGCTCATCTTCGTCGTCTGTGTGCGGGAAACCGCAGTTCTTGGTCCGCAGCTCTTCCTCCTCACGATCACTATCAATATGTCGGAACACGATCGTTCGTGATGAACCTTCCTTGCGCAAGAGCAATAGTGACCGTTCGCTATGGAATCCAGAACGAGATTCAGAAAATGTCGTCATACGACCGTTCACCACCTGATCCAAAATGAAATGGGAAAATGTCCGCCGCTCCAACTATTTTGTACTTGAGGCTCTGACGTCATCCCACGACGTGTCCGTCTCCGCTCCTATCAGCGAGTCTCATCTTAGCAGTCTCGATGCCAATCAAATCCCTGCCAATCACTGCTCTTTGAGGCGTGGCTTCACGGACCTTTTGTGCCTCTGTGCCCACCAAGTCGGTGTTATCAGCGATAGTGCTTTGCCTGGTTTCCGGTTGGTTTTTAATTAGTGTGGTTAATGGCCGATTTCTTACTAGGTGTCTGTGGTGCGGTGTCATAAGGAACACAGGAAAATATTACATAGGCAATTCCATACAGGGGATTAATTACCCATAATCCCTCACTAATTAACAAACCCCACCCATCTCATGGGGACGAAGATACACGTACACGACATCTGGTCTACACAAATGTCCTACTTATGACACATCGAGGTTTCTTATTCTTCATGACAGTCGGAGCACACTTACGTCTATACAAGAGACTAAGTACACTGATGAGCACACTCAGTCGGAGCACACATAGGTCTATACAATTCTACTTGGACTAAGGTATTGCCTACACCCTACAAATGTAACATTTTAAAATTGTTTTGAGGTACTCTGTCTCCAAGCTGTTTGTTACCATGGAAACGAAGAGACACTGGCTTATTATATCTGTTTCGAGTCAACAATGAACCAACCATACACCACTTCAATGCAGTAACGACAAAGGGATTGTAGTGTTATGATTATATTTACTATATTATTATTATTAACGTTATTATTATTATTATGAAAACGATACTTGGTGGGTTATGAAAGCTTCAAGGTAAGGCATGAAGGCATGAAGCCTAAGGCCTATATGTACTGTGTCGTTGGAAGAGCCGTACTGCCGATTCTTTCGATATTTGATGGTCACTTTAACAATCGGTTTGTTTGTGTTTCACACTGAATGAAATGAATGTAAAGTAAAGGTAGAGTGAATGAACTGAATGTAAAGGTAGAGCATGTACCTTGTGATACATGACAGGTTCGACGATATGTTCGGCCTGAACGGCATAGAAATCAAAATGGCGGTGTGTGGAGTCAGCCGTCGTACACCATAATCACATCACAGACATAATCACATCACCACTGTCATGGGACCAGATTCTCAGCACTGATTGGTGTGCATTTGTGAGGTACATACATACATACATACATACATACATACATACATACATACATACACACACACACGCACACACATACATACTGTTACGGCCTGAAGCACACCAAGCCAGGCCTTCAATCACACTGTCTTTATTTATGGATTATCACACGAAAAATCTCTCCCTTCACATAAAACCAAGAAGGGAGAAAAGAGGGAAAAACCAGAGTAGGCCAGTCCAAGAGTAGGCCGGTCCAAGAGTAGGCCGGTCCAAGAGTAGGCCGGTCCAAGAGTAGGCCGGTCCAAGAGTAGGCCGGTCCAAGAGTAGGCCGGTCCAAGAGTAGGCCGGTCCAAGAGTAGGCAGGTCCAAGAGTAGGCAGGTCCACGAGTAGGCCCCAAGGCAGGCCCAACAGTAGGCCCCAGGGCAGGCCCAGTGTTAGGCTGCAGTGCAGGCCCAGCACGAGAGGGTCGGAGTCGGCAAGTCCAAGGTAGGCCCCAGGGCAGGCCCAGTGGTAGGATGCAGTGCAGGCCCAGCACGAGAGGGTAGGAGTAGCCAAGTCCACAAGTAGGCCCCAGGGCAGGCCTAGTGGTAGGCCCCAGTGCAGGCCCAGCACGAGAGGGTCGGAGTCGGCAAGTCCACGAGTAGGCCCCAAGGCAGGCCCAACAGTAGGCCCCAGGGCAGGCCTAGTGGTAGGCCCCAGTGCAGTAGAGGTACGGCAGCAAGAGTTCGATCAACGTCACCCTTCAGGTGGAGAGGCGGCTGCAGGGGGGTTGATCCGGCATACCCTTCAGGTAGAGAGATTGCAGCTGGAAACTCTACAACCCCCGAAAAAGCATTCCGCCATGAGCCCTCCTCCAAAATGGCCACTCTCTCCTCTGAATCACCTTCCTGGCCCCTCCCCTCCCCTGCCCCTCCCCTGCCCCACCCCTGCCCCTCCCCTGCCACACCCCTGCCCCTCCCCTGCCCCACCCCTGCCCCACCATAGGCTTTATACACATGGACCAAACCACCTGGTCTAACTCACAGGGGGGTGGGGGGTAGGAAGAAGAAAAAGGTCACAGACCGTAACAATACATACATACATACATACATACATACATACATACATACATACATACATACATACATACATACATACATATACATACATATACATACAAATACATACACACATGCATACATATATACATACATATACATACACACATGCATACATACACACATGCATACATACACACATGCATACACACATGCATACACACTTTCATACAAACATGCACACATACATACATACACACACACATACATACACACATACATACACACATGTGACATACATGCAAACTGTTCTAGCCGGCTTCTCCCTACCGGCTGCGCCGTAAAAATGTAATTAGGGGCACATTTAATAAAAAATTTATGAAACTTTGTACATGCAATCAACATTGGGGGTCGCATGAAACGGGTAATGATTTTTTGGGGATTTTCCCCTCCCCATCCCCACGATTTATGCCCTTGGGAGTCGATATTTGGTCACAGGTAAAAACGGGAATTTTTTTTTAACTCAAAACCTGATATTCGATCAATCCTGGTGGAACCTTTCGCCATCTTTCAACTTTGCTTTCGTTTGGAAGTGTGGGGATTTGCGATGACGCATTTAGAGCACCCTGTCTTTGCCATCTTCTCCTTAACCTCATAATGAGTCGGATGTACTATTTTGGAGCTCACATTGCGTTGTAAGTTTCGTGTCACGATGAGTAAATCGGTTGTCTCCAAAAAAAAATTCTAAATATCCATCTCTTCTTTGCGGTTTAAGTGATGCGTCGCATAATATTGTTGCCATGGTATTTTGAATCCTCGAGGTCATCTCGTGTGTTCGATGATCGAGCATTTGTTTGAACCGATCGATCAAGTGCATTTGCTCAAACCCACCGTGGTTTCCGACGCGTCGGTAATTTGTTTGGGAGGCTGATGGTATCCTGGTGAATCGGTCCATTCAAGTAGGCCAAGGTGCGGTTATCCTCGGAGCTGTATTCCGCAAGATCACAACAAGCCATGACAGGGCCCACACGTGGCTTTGGAAGCCTCTATGGTCCTATGGCCGATAATTATCCCAATAATTTCATTGCTTCAGGAGTTTTGATCTCCATAGTAACCCCAGAGGTGAGGGTTATCTTCACAGGTTAGCCAAATGGTGTTTTGCACAAAAAACACACAGCAGTGAGAGGTAACTTGGGTGAATGTACTGTACGCATGATACCCTTTTATAAAGATGAGTCGCATCTCTCTTGTTTTTGTTGTTCTCAGTGCAGACTATATTCAGGTCATTACTCAGTGGCTTCGGTCGCTCCCGATCTCCTCCATCGCCCGCACGTCTTGTGGCCAGAATATCCTGGACCCCGGGGTGGTGGCAGCAATTTCCCATGTTGTAGACGACGCAAAGGTGCGCGATGGGTGGCACTGCATTATTTTGTTTTGCGGCACACGGGATTCTTGATCCGCTGGGCCCGTGAGGCCTGCAATGCTCGTAGCTTTCGTAAACATCATGGATTGTCCGATTGATGTGCACGGCGTGGATGTCTTTTGTTTTAGGTGAAACAAACAAACAAGAAAGTGAAGTTAAACGTGAAGCCACACCTGTTGTACAAGGTAACCTGTCAGGATGATTTATCATTTTCATCGTTATTATGCATATTGTCAGGATGAGTATTTTTATTATTATTATTATGATCATTATTATTGTCCATATTGTAACGATTGTTATTTTGTGGGATTGTATGCTTCGCAGAAGTAATTATTTCTCGACACTTTTCCTTTTTCTCACCCAGGTTGACGCTCCTTCCAATCATGCCGCCCCCGATCCCAATGCCAAATTCCACCTGTTTGACCGTGTGGTCAATGTGCGGACAGGATACCCCCCTCCGCTCGGGCTCAGGGGCACCATCATTGGCATTTGTGGGGGTGAGTTTGACCCAACCCCCCTTCCGAAACGCAGCGTGGGTGGTGACAGGTGCAGAATTTGCTCAGGCAACCTCTAAATTAGTCTTGAAAACGAATGTTTCATTCATTGAAGGATGCGTTTCAGTTATATTTGGTGGTCGTGTTGTTTCAGCCGAACACGAGGCTGAGATTGTTTACGAGGTTCTGTTTGACAGCGAGTTCTTGGGAGGACAGTCCATCAGGTGATTATCTTGTAACTTGTGGTTGCACCTATTCTGCAGCTCGACCAGCGCTCCCGATGATTTATTCAAATGTTTGCATCTTGTTGGTTTTTTAACAGACGTTTTTGATAAATTGTAGCAATTTCCACGTGTAGCATAAGGCAACTCCAACATAAATAAAATAACCGTAACTCGCGGTGTACAGTTTATTTCATTAGTAAATGCATTGCTGAAACTCCTTCCGTATAGCACGGAACTCCGTAGTTTTTGTAACGACACATACGGAACGGAGGTTTCCGTATTTTCGTCATCAGAAAGGCATGCCGCGATTTTTGGGGAATCGAGGTGCCAGTTGTGGAAAGGACGAATAAGTGGTCGTGCTGAATGAAGGCTAGTGCCGGTCTGAGTCAGCAGACAGGAAGAAAAATAGATGAAATCAACATAACATTGACTGAGGTATGATGACCGCTTTGGGAAGTAAAGAGAAGCTGACGTTTCCAGCATTAACCGCAGGTTCCGACGAGGGGGTATTGCCAAAACCTTGCTTTCCATGCGTTTAGCACACCTCCACCTGTTGATTTCATCCAAATTTGGGGTTATGTTTGTTATAGTCTGGGATCCGAGGCCTGGAAATGTGTAAAAAAGTGATTTTGAAGTGACACCCCTGCTATAAAATGTTTGACCCCTAGATCATGTCTGTGGGGGTGTTAGCCACCGGAAAAGTGACTTTAGCAAGGTAGTTTGGATTGCGCGAATTCTGTAAGGACGTTTTTAAACTTGGGGCGTCAACTGTAAAAAAGCAAGAAATTTAGGGGTAGGGGAAATTCAATTGACCATATATCCCATAATACAGGGGTGAGTGCAACAAATTACCACTCATTCTTTTTGTTATAAAGTTGGCTTTTATATGAAACATGATTCAACGTGATTGGACCATCCATGAGGTCAGCAGAGGTCAAAAGGTCACGGAAAGTGGGTTAAGCTGAAAATTTAGCTCCTTTATCAAATAATTCACATATGTATATGTCACAATATGTTCTTTGCATCCCTCTACTGTTTCTGGCCTATATTGATCGTAATAGTGATGGTTTACTGTGGTGGTTGATGCTTTTCATCTTCTGTGTGGTGCTAGGGATTATTATGCTACATTTGTTTCAGCAACTTGCTTCACTCTTGCTGATCTTTATGATTACCATCGATCTTCAGCCTCCCTAGCTGGAGCAAGCTTCCTTCTTGTCAATTATTATTTACCACTCAACCAACGACATATCGAAATTCCCGTGTGGAAGCACTGAATGACATATCGAAAGTGAAACCGGTAGCCATATTCCTTTTTCTGTCAGGAGCTGAATGGAATGCTGATTCCCGTCCAAAAACCGTAAAGTAAGAGCGAAATATGAACTTAGAATAGTTAGATAAGAACATTATATAGTTAGGAATATTTTGTACATATTTTCCTGTCATTCAAGCAATTATCGGTTCACTAGCGTTCGAGAGAAAAGTATAGGTAAATTTGACTAGTTTCCTCATTGAATCTTGAAATGTTATAACGTTGTGAAATCATGATATTTACGAATCTAATATATTTCACAGTCGACCCTGATTTACTACACGTGATGGTGTTGATTGGTTTTGTGTGGCGTGGGGAATATGTTTCATTCTGGCCTGGCACCAGGTTCGCCCGAAGATTCGCCTGATGCGAATACAACATTATTAATTTTGTTCCATTTGTAGATTGTATGAAGTCTTAGAGTGTCTTTTTATTTCTTACAGGTGCTGACCCCTGGCGTATAAAGATGGAACCTGTGGCTCTGATAGCTGGTAAAGGAAACAAATGCAAACTCTCTTCTAGTGTAAGTGACGATTCGAAATGTATCGTCTGCCAAAGTACAACAGATGATCAGGGACCTCTGTATAACCTGACGAAGAGAGGGTTCACGACATTCAAGAACGCGGTGGAAATAAGGAAGGATGACGTTTACAGCAGAGTGTGGGACGATCTGCAGAATCAGGACCAATTTCTTTCAAAAGGACCAATGTGTCATGAAAAATGCCGCAGTAGTTACACCCTCAAACGGTCTTTGGACAATCTAGTATCCGCCAAATGGTTTAAAGCCGAGCAAGGAGAAACATCAGGTGAACGGGAGGACAGGAGGAGTTTAACGGACTTTAAGGCAGTGTGTTTCCTGTGTGAAAGGGAACGCGATTCCAAAGGCGATAGGACATTAACTTTAGCCAGCACAGTTGACAGGCAGAAGTCAATCCATGATAAGGCAAAGGTGTTGAGGGATGAGGCGGTCCTTTTGAAAATTGAGGGCCATGGTGATTAATGATTATTGTCTTGACCTCATAGCTAACGATTTCCGCTATCACTTGAGGTGTATGAACAATTTCATGAACAGATGATGTAAAGCTTCGGAACAGACATGTGACAGTAAAGGTGTCACTGAATATGACAAAGGCTTCCAAATGCTTGTTTCAGAAATTTCACCTGGACTTCTTATTAACAAGCATGTCTACCACCTTGGCCAGCTGACCAATAGATTTACGGAACTTCTCTCACAACAGGATGTAGTCAGTAAGAAACCCTACAGAACTGATAGGTTGAAAAAGCGATTGTTGAAGCACTTTGAGTCTGACATTCGATCCTTCACTTGCGACAGATAAACTAATGAACATATCCACAGGTCAGATTATTGCAGCAACTACCCTGGTAGATGCCAAACGTCTAGGCTTGGAGGCAATGGATGCTGCCACGACGACGAATGCAGACAAGATTGTCCAACCAAAGATAGAAACATTCGCCACGCATCTGAAGAAAAGTAAGAAAAAGATGGACACTGTGAAAGAAGTCATCAGAGAGGAGAGTGCAGTGACAAGGGCACTTTGTTTCGCACAGGACCTGAGTGATGAGGCACGGACTGAGGCATTTAGTTACGAATGGCTTGAGTACCCTCCCTCGTTGTTTGAGCCAGAGAAGAATGGATTTTCCATGCGCAAAGGTTGCAAATCCAACTATCTATCCACTCTACAGGCAGAGGTTGCCGAGTCATGGGAACCGTTAAAAGAGTTGCCGCCTTCTGCATCTGATGCAGTTTATGTAGTCGATGCAATGGCATTCATCCAGCGGTTCAACACACTTGGTTCGAGTACATTTGACCAACTTCAGGAAAGGTACAGGAAAAAACTCTTGAACATGAACCCAGACATTGCACTGAAGTGCATTTCGTGGGCGATCAATATGATTTTGGGTTAAAGAGGCTAAAAGGGGATGAACGCCAGAGACGGGAGTCAAATACCAACTTGCCAGAGTTTGTTCCAGCGGACATCATGAAAATCCCTGATTGGAACACATTCCTGTCAAACCCTTGTAACAAGACCAATCTGCTGTCGTATCTTGCTTCACGTTGGTCCCAGGAGTCTTCCTGGCCTGATGGCTTCTGCCTGGTCCTTGGGGTCAACGCCCAGGCAACTCGTGTGACGCAGACGGAACATACCAATGTTGATGAGCTGTACTGCCCTAACCACGAGGAGGCGGACACCAGAATCTTTGCTCACATTGCTAGCTGTGACAACAGCGTAGTTGTCATTCAGGCTACAGATACAGATATCATCGTCTTGTCAATGTATCATTTCCCTCGGTTGACAAACGTTGTTGAGTTATGGGTGGAAAAGGATGATCTGTTCCTCCCCATCCATGACTTGGTGAATGAGTTGGCCAAAGCAGTTGGAAAGGCACTCACGTATTGGCACTCACAGACACACTGATCATCTCCTACATTCTGTCAGGTTGTGATTCGGTGAGCTATCCTTTCAAACGGGGTAAGAAGAGAGCAGTGAAAGTCGCATTCCAGCATGTTCACAAACAGCCAGCGTTGTCCAATTTCATCCGACATGAATCCGGACCTTCTGCACATGATCAGGTGATAACTGAAGCACGAAGCTTCTTTTGTGATCTCTACGGCAAGCCAGGGTATTCATCCCTGGATAAGCTCCGTGCCCACTTGTTTGCATCTAGCAAACTAGATCTGCGCTCCCTTCCTCCAACAGAAGATGCTTTTCACTTCCACGTTCTCACGAGCCTTTGTCAGATCAGCTTATACAAGCAAGCTTCACTCAGCAATCCAGTGCTTCTTCCACCTGAAGAGTATGGCAGGCGTGTGGATGGTGACAGGTTAATTCCTGTCATGAAGAGCGAGCCATCAAAGCCTTCTGCTGCGAAGTTGAAGTACTGCAAATGTAAGAAGAAACCGAACTGCCTGAGGAATTGCCCTTGTGCGAAAGCTGGAGTACCATGCATGCATCATTGCATGTGCCTGCAATGGCGACAGAGAAAAATGTGGACGGCTTCTGACTGATGACGGTGATGATGATGAGTAAATAGAGGTAATGACACTTTTCTAGACAGTATGTGGTATGACTTGTCGTTTTAAAACACTAGGGCATGCCCGTACTATATCTATATCTAAAATTATATCCCCCCCCCCTCTATTTACATGAAATGGTTTGGTCCAAAGCGAACGGCTTGCGAGTACGGTGACAATCCCCCCCCTCTATTTACATGAAATGGTTTGGTCCAAAGCGAACGGCTTGCGAGTACGGTGACAATCCCCCCCCCTCTATTTACATGAAATGGTTTGGTCCAAAGCGAACGGCTTGCGGAGTTTGGTAAAGAAATCGCCATAACGTGCACAAACGCGCAGGAAAGCGAAAGAATCGCAAATTAGTTTTAATTAGTTTTAAAACATAGTTTAACGCCAACATAGCGGCAACATAGTTTGCCAACGTGAAATAAATGAATACGCTCTCAAATGTGCCGTCCGAGGCAGAGTCTGTTCGGCACGTTCGGCACACGTGATAGCTCGCTGCTCTCTGATTGGTTGAATCGTTTTTTGGACATAGCTCGGTAACTACTTGTCCGATTAATATGAAACCTTGAAAAGGCACATCCTCGGGTCCCCAGCAATATACCTGGCAAGTTTCAAGTATATCGAACCCGTGGTTGTCGAGAAACAGCGGTCACAGACATACATACATACATACATACATACATACATACATACATACACACAGAGATTACTGGAATTATAGATAGATGTTGAAGAGTACCGTGCAACTAGATAGTGTGAATGCCCGATTTTGGTGATTTTTTAAAAGTTATGCAAATCTAAAGTGACATACATGCCAGTAAGTTAAGTTCAGTTGGGGCATTTCTTTCCCAAAAACATGAGGGGTACAAACAACATATTTTGGGTGTAAAAGTTTGGCTATATTGAGCTTGAAGTAGGAAAAATGTGATTTTATTTACTAAAGGAGCTAAACTTTTAGCTTAACCCACTTTCCGTGACCTTTTGACCTCTGCTGACCTCATGGATGGTCCAATCACGTTGAATCATGTTTCATATAAAAGCCAACTTTATAACAAAAAGAATGAGTGGTAATTTGTTGCACTCACCCCTGTATTATGGGATATATGGTCAATTGAATTTCCCCTACCCCTAAATTTCTTGCTTTTTTACAGTTGACGCCCCAAGTTAAAAAATGTCCCTACAGAATTCGCGCAATCCAAACTACCTTGCTAAAGTCACTTTTCTGGTGGTTAACACCCCCACAGACATGATCTAGGGGTCAAACATTTTATAGCAGGGGTGTCACTTCAAAATCAAATTTTGAGGTCTCGGATCCCAGACTATTAGGTACAAAAGAGAAACGAACTTGTTTTTCATGAATTGTTACCGTCTTGCCAGATGTGAAGGTAAGCAAGGATACCGCGTCCCACCATCAGCTGTCGTCAACCTTTCCCATGGAAACCGTATGACTTCCGATTCCTACCAAAACAGAGGGGAACTGGACAACACTCACACCATGCCTCACTCGTTTCCTGGCAAATCCCAGAGACCAATCGTCGGCCTCAATCATTCCCCACACTCTCCCTTCGTACCTCTAAGGGTATGTGATCTTGTGTAAAGCAGTATGACTGAAGTATGCCATTCGCATCATCTGTTAAACGACCCCCACTCTCCCCCGTGTGTGACCCACTCTCCCCCGTGTGTGACCCACTCTCCCCCATGTGTGTGACCCACTCTCCCCCATGTGTGTGACCCACTCTCCCCCGTGTGTGTGACCCGCTCTCCCCTAGCGTGTGTGACCCGCTCTCCCCCGCGTGTGTGACCCGCTCTCCCCCGCGTTTGTGACCCACTCTCCCCCGCGTGTGTGACCCGCTCTCCCCCGCGTGTGTGACCCGCTCTCCCCCGCGTGTGTGACCCGCTCTCCCCCGCGTGTGTGACCCGCTCTCCCCCGCGTGTGTGACCCGCTCTCCCCCGCGTGTGTGACCCGCTCTCCCCCGCGTGTGTGACCCGCTCTCCCCCGCGTGTGTGACCCGCTCTCCCCCGCGTGTGTGACCTGCTCTCCCCCGCGTGTGTGACCCGCTCTCCCCTGTGTGTGTGACCCGCTCTCCCCCGCTTGTGACGGGGAGGGGGAGGATTTGAGGTCTTGAAGTCACATTTTACATGAGACGTAATTCTACATTTCAAACTGTATTTCCCATGTGCACGCACATGCATTCACATGTTATCGGAAGTAAATACATTGTCGATAATATCATTTGTGGGTCTGATAAATTGGCAGTAACCATTTTGTAAAACTGAATGTGCAGGTGCAGCATCTAACTCAATATGTCCAAATGTCACACACGTCCATGCCCGTGGGATTCCCATGGGTGACCACACTAGTCTGTTAATAAGCCACGTGAGAGAAGCTGCGAGCACATTGTACCTGAGAAACATGCATGTGGTCACTGCAGTATGATTCATCTTTCATAATCATAAACATCTTTATCATTCAATATCCTGAAAATTCCCTCGTATTTCAGGATGCTAAACAAGAGAACGAGTTCACGTCTGCATGGGAATCTACTCAGTCGAAGGTATGCCAGGGTGTACCCCGGCAGTTTTGTACACCCAGAGCAATTGTCTTGGTACAAAGCTTTGTGAATTGGTACCTGTGCCAAGTAACTGTAACAGAAAGTTTGTTTTGACTGTTTTATACACGTGATACCTGTTGCTCTTTTCCAATGGATTTGTGTGTCTCTCGAATTTCCCACCCGTTCAGGACCAAAAACCGGCGGTGTACATACTGAAAAGGCAAGTGCCCCCAGGATCCAATGGGAATCCGGTCACACCGGCAGCACCTCGAGCAGTGGTACGCAATCATATCTAAGATGGCATCTTCTTCATCTGGATTTTGTGAATGGCAACATTTTAAATCTGGAAGTCTGAATTCTTGATCCAATTTGTTGATTTTGGTTTTGCGGAGTGGACTGCGCTGCTTCCTCCTTGCAGTTACCGTTTGGGACATTGGTTTATCAGGTGCATGTGATTGGGATTGATATGGACAGTCCAAACTTGGCTCATCACAAACCCCCATGTGTGTAGAAGATTAGTTTATGATTGGGATATAGACAGTCCTAACTTGGCTCATCAATAACCCCCATGTGTGTAGGAAATGAGTGTATGATTGGGATATAGACAGTTCTAACTTGGCTCATCACTATCCCCCATGTGTGTAGGAGATGAGTTTATGATTGGGATATAGACAGTTCTAACTTGGCTCATCACTATCCCCCATGTGTGTAGGAGATGAGTTTATGATTGGGATATAGACAGTTCTAACTTGGCTCATCACTAACCACCATGTGTGTAGGAGATGAGTTTATGATTGGGATATAGACAGTCCTAACTTGGCTCATCACTAACCCCCATGGGTGTAGGAGATGAGTGTTATGATTGGGATATAGATGGTCCTAACTTGGCTCATCACTAACCTCCATTTGTGTAGGACATGAGTGTTATGATTGGGATATAGGTCGTCCTAACTTGGGTCATCACTGACCCCCATTTGTGCAGATGAGTTTATGATTGGGATATAGATGGTCCTAACTTGGCTCATCACTAACCCCCATTTGTGTAGGACATGAGTGTTATGATTGGGATATAGACAGTCCTAACTTGGCTCATCACTAACCCCCATTTGTGTAGGACATGAGTGTTATGATTGGGATATAGATCGTCCTAACTTGGGTCATCACTATCCCCCATTTGTGTAGATGAGTTTATGATTGGGATATAGACAGTCCTAACTTGGCTCATCACTAACGCCCACGTGTGTAGGAAAGGAGTTTATGATTGGGATATAGACAGTCCTAACTTGGCTCATCACTAACCCCCATTTGTGTAGGACATGAGTGTTATGATTGGGATATAGATCGTCCTAACTTGGGTCATCAGCCATCACTATCCCCCATTTGTGTAGATGAGTTTATGATTGGGATATAGACAGTCCTAACTTGGCTCATCACTAACGCCCACGTGTGTAGGAAAGGAGTTTATGATTGGGATATAGATGGTCCTAACTTGGCTCATCACTAACCTCCATTTGTGTAGGACATGAGTGTTATGATTGGGATATAGGTCGTCCTAACTTGGGTCATCACTGATCCCCATTTGTGCAGATGAGTTTATGATTGGGATATAGATGGTCCTAACTTGGCTCATCACTAACCCCCATTTGTGTAGGACATGAGTGTTATGATTGGGATATAGACAGTCCTAACTTGGCTCATCACTAACCCCCATTTGTGTAGGACATGAGTGTTATGATTGGGATATAGATCGTCCTAACTTGGGTCATCACTATCCCCCATTTGTGTAGATGAGTTTATGATTGGGATGGAGACAGTTCTAACTTAGCTCATCACTAACCCCCATGTGTGTAGGAGATGAGTTTATGATTGGGATATGGACAGTCCTAACTTGGCTCATCACTAACCACCATGTGTGTAGGAGATGAGTTTATGATTGGGATATAGACAGTTCTAACTTGGCTCATCACTAACCACCATGTGTGTAGGAGATGAGTTTATGATTGGGATATAGACAGTTCTAAGTTGGCTCATCACTAACCACCATGTGTGTAGGAGATGAGTTTATGATTGGGATATAGACAGTTCTAAGTTGGCTCATCACTAACCACCATGTGTTTAGGAGATGAGTTTATGATTGGGATATAGATGGTCCTAACTTGGCTCATCACTAACCTCCATTTGTGTAGGACATGAGTGTTATGATTGGGATATAGGTCGTCCTAACTTGGGTCATCACTGACCCCCATTTGTGCAGATGAGTTTATGATTGGGATATAGACAGTTCTAACTTGGCTCATCAGTCATCAGCTCATCACTAACCACCATGTGTGTAGGAGATGAGTTTATGATTGGGAAATAGACAGTCCTAACTTGGCTCATCACTAACCACCATGTGTGTAGGAGATGAGTTTATGATTGGGATATAGACAGTTCTAACTTGGCTCATCACTAACCACCATGTGTGTAGGAGATGAGTTTATGATTGGGATATAGACAGTTCTAAGTTGGCTCATCACTAACCACCATGTGTTTAGGAGATGAGTTTATGATTGGGATATAGATGGTCCTAACTTGGCTCATCACTAACCTCCATTTGTGTAGGACATGAGTGTTATGATTGGGATATAGGTCGTCCTAACTTGGGTCATCACTGACCCCCATTTGTGCAGATGAGTTTATGATTGGGATATAGACAGTTCTAACTTGGCTCATCAGTCATCAGCTCATCACTAACCACCATGTGTGTAGGAGATGAGTTTATGATTGGGATATAGACAATTCTAACTTGGCTCATCACTAACCCCAATGTGTGTAGGAGATGAGTGTTATGATTGGGGTTTATGGCTCCGCCGACGAAGTCACGAGACGCATTATGTTTTCCGGTTGTCCGTACATCCGTCCTTCCATGATAAGTTTTCGTTACCATGATAACTTAAGAACGGCAAAAGGGATCCAAGTCAAACTTGGTACAAGTATGTATCATGATGTAAAGATGAACTGATTAGATTATGGGGTCAAGAGGTGTGAAGGTCAAGAGGTTCAAATGATGAAATAGGTCAAGTTCGGTCAAAAAATTATGTTACCGAGCTAACTTGTCGACCAATGATGGGATTTCGGAACAAACTTGGAATAAGTATATATTATGATGCAAAGATTAACTGATTAGATTTTGGCATGCAAGAGGTCAAAGGTCAGAGTCTATAATGGGTTTTCGTTATTGCGATAACTTGAGAACGGCTGAAGGGATCCAAGTCAAACTTGGTGCAAGTATGTATTATGCCAAGATTAACTGATTTGATTTTGGGGTCAAGAGGTAAAACGTTATAGGTCATGTTTGATAAATTTTTTGTTACTGAGCTAACTTGTGAACCAATGATAGGATTTTCACCAAACCTGGTACACGTATGTATAATGATGTAATAATGTGAGCGGAGGCATATCTGTTGATGTTGTGACATTGCAGAGTGCCGTTGTGGCTCCATTTTCCTTGCCCATGATCCTCAGGGTTCTTCCCACAATTTTCAAGTGAATATCCTGTGTGGTATAAATGAGTTCGGGGTTTTGGGGATTGAGGATTTGTGGAGCCGTGGATGGTTCGATAGCTTCACGTATCAAAGGTTCACTGTTGGCTTCACCGCAGCTACATTCAAGTGTAAGGTGTGCACAGAGGGAGCTGCAGATGGAGGAAATGTTGAGTTGGATCTTGGAGACGGCGTGAAGCTGGAAGGTGTGAAAACATTTTGTTACTTAGGAGACATGCTGAATGGAGAAGGTGGATCAGACTTTGCAACGGATGCTGGAGTGAGATGTGCATGGAAGAAGTTTCGGGAACTGAGTGGCGTGCTGACGAGGAGGGGAGTGTCGTTGAAGCTGAAGGGAAAGGTGTATGCTGCATGTGTGAGAAGTGTTATGATTTATGGGAGCGAGACATGGGTAATGAACGTAGAGCAGCAACGAAGGCTGGAAAGGGTGGAAATGCGAATGGTTCGGTGGATGTGTGGAGTATCGTTGAGAGAGAGGAAGACAAATGATGAATTGCAAAAGATGATGGGAATAGAGCCTGTGATTGATGCTGTGAAGAGGAACAGGTTGAGATGGTTTGGTCATGTGTTGAGGAAGGATGAAAGTGACTGGGTGAGAAGAGTGATGGAAATGAAGGTAGAAGGAAGTGGAGGACGGGGAAGACCGAGAAAGACTTGGCTAAAGATGGTGGAAGAAGAAATGTGGGCAAGGGGGTTAACAAGGGGAGATGCAGAAAATAGGGCAAAATGGAGAAGATTGCCATGGGGACCGCAAGGCTAACCCCCGCTCTAGCAGCGAAAATGGCCTTAAAATGCCTGTTGTTGTTGTTGTTGTTGTTGTTGTTGTTGTTGTTGTTGTGTATAAATGAGTTCTGGGTTTTGGGGATTGAGGATTTGTGGGGTCGTGGATGTTTTGATAGCCTCACGTATCAAAGGTTCACCGTTGGCTTCACCGCAGTGCGTTCGGAGAATTCCTTCCTTATGCTGCCCGGAAATCTGTCGTATCCCATACACGGCCCTGGCATAAACCCGATCAAATAACTCTGTGATGTCTTGGAACACTGTGTTGCTGGCGATGATTTTGGTGGCCATCTTTCTTTTCAGGTCTCCACCGAATTCAACAAACTGCTTGCTTCATTGAATGTCACAGATGTGGAAAAAAACAAAGAAGCAATAACATCGTCCATTACAGCAAAGAAGGGCAACGAGGCCCTCGAGCAGGCAGGTTACAAGACTCGCACAGCACAGGTGCCTGTGCCAGGTGTGTATGAGCGACGCACGTCGGCAATGGATGTTCCCCCACGTGATGTCACCAAGCAAGTGGGAGAGAAAACCGTTAACGAGCTTGCCGGGCAGCCTTCCGCTCCAGACGCATTTGCTCAGGTGAGTCGATCAACTATTCAATCCAATTTTCTTGTCTACCTGACGTTTATAACGACATTCCAGCACACGAAGCCGAAACATTTCTTGGGATCTCAGGGCTGTTATTTTATCTATCTATAATTCCAGCAATCTCTGTGTGTCTGTCTGTGTGTCTGTGTGTCTGTGACCGCTGTTTCTCGACAACCACGGGTCCGATATACTTGAAACTTGCCAGGTATATTGCTGGGGACCCGAGGATGTGCCTTTTCAAGGTTTGTAATTAATCGGACAAGTACCTACCGAGCTATGTCCAAAAAACGCTTCAACCAATCAGAGAGCAGCGAGCTATCACGTGTGCCGAACCGTTAATGCAATGCAAGCGTTAATGCGTTAATGCAAGGCTTTTCTTTTTTTCCCTCTTCTCTTTCTACTTTTCCTTGTGATTAAATTGCAAACAGCCAAAATACGTTGGCGCTAATTGAATAATTGGCCATTAACACTAAAATAATCGTAACTGCGATATGCCAACTTCCGGACAGTGCAGCCTTCCATGTTGTTGTTGTTTGCAGCAGCTGTTTGCAGCAAGGCAAGGCTTTTCTTTTTTTCCCTCTTCTCTTTCTACTTTTCCTTGCGATTAAATTGCAAAAAGCCAAAATACGTTGGCGATAATTGAATAATTGGGCATTAATAGATAGATAGATAGATATGCGATATGCGAACTTCCGGACAGTGTGCGCGTTACGAGCTGACCGCCATTACGGTACGTAATTCGATTTCTTATGCGCATTATTTCTCCCAATTCAGTCAGAGCGAAGGGCGGAAGCGAAGAGCGTTGTTATTTTTTGTTTACGGGCGTACGGGCGGGGTAGAGCGTACGGGTAGCGTTTTTTTTTTTTTTTGGCAAGGAACGGGCACCCACGTACGGGCAATGCCCTAGTTTTGTACAATTATGGAACACAGTTATTCCTTTTTGTGAAGGTTGATGTATAATTGTCTCTATTGCTTTGAATTTATTACCAGAGAGGGAGAGAGATGCTCATGCAGATGTTGAAGATCGATAGCTCTGCAGAGAAACATGCAGGTAACGAACTATTCTTCATCACTTCATCTTGCAACCTCTTGTTGTACCTGCTCCATGGGGTGGGCAGTCTGTTGTCTCTGTGTGTCTCATCTCCTCTTCCCCTTCCTTGCTCTTCCCATCCCTTGCTCTTCCCATCCCTTGCTCTTCCCCTTCCTTGCTCTTTCCCTCCTTTACTCTTTCCCTTCCTTGCTCTTCCCATCCCTTTCTCTTCCCCTCCTTTGCTCTTCCCCTCACTTTCTCTTCCCCTCTCCTTCTCTTCCCCTTCCTTACTCTTCCCCTTCCTTACTCTTACCCTCCTTTGCTCTTCCCCCTCCTTTGCTCTTCCCCCTCCTTTGCTCTTCCCCTCCTTTGCTCTTCCCCTCCCTTTCTCTTCCCCTCCCTTTCTCTTCCATTCCCTTGCTCTTCCCATCCCTTTCTCTTCCCCTCCTTTGCTCTTCCCCTCACTTTCTCTTCCCCTCTCCTTCTCTTCCCCTTCCTTACTCTTCCCCTTCCTTACTCTTACCCTCCTTTGCTCTTCCCCCTCCTTTGCTCTTCCCCCTCCTTTGCTCTTCCCCCTCCTTTGCTCTTCCCCTCACTTTCTCTTCCCCTCCCCTTCTCTTCCCCTTCCTTACTCTTCCCCTCCTTTGCTCTTCCCCTCCTTTGCTCTTCCCCTCCTTTCTCTTCCCCTCCCTTTCTCTTCCCCTCCCTTTCTGTTCCATTCCCTTGCTCTTCCCCCCCTTTCTCTTCACCTTCCTTTTCTTTTCCTTCAAGATTTTAAACAGCGTTTTGCATAACCCTCGTACATAATGCTTCTCTTCCCTCCAATAATTGTTTAACATGCTGAACATTTGGACATTTCCCCAGTTATTTTATTGTGTTATCATGTGATCCATTCTTTACTTTGTCTTGAATATTTAAGTGGTATTTTCAGGGATGAAGCCCACACAGCCACACGACGTGCACAACAGAAGGCAACCGGTCCCACCTCCCTATTGCCAAGCCAATCAGGGTCCATACTTTCCCAGCAACTCCCCGTTTCCTTTTCCTCCTGTCGGGGTCCAACCCCATGGGCCACAAGCTCCTCTTCCTGCCCGTAAGTGACTCCGCCTATTAAACCATATGGTAATTCGTTCGATTATTTACTTAGTGTATTTTGGATTTGACTTCTTCTTCTTCCAGTTTGTTATTTCTGTGTTAACTTCATCGTAACATTCACCATTTGGATCTACAAACCTCGTTTATTTATCTTGTTGTTTTTTTTTACAGTGTCTAAGGCTCATGAAGGAGCTTGTCCACAAATCACCTTCGTTGGACAGGGACACGTTACTATAAAATCTTCCTGTAGACACGAGTTGAAGCAATCCCCACAAAGACTGGCAGTCCACTTGTCATCCTCACAAACTGTCTAAATGTCACATTCATCCTGATTTGCCTTTTCACCATTTCCTCATTTTTGTTTTTTTTCCTTGAAGGTTACATGATGAATCCACGACAGGCCATGTTTGCCATGCCGTGGTATCCAAACGTCCCCGGGAATGCAGGAGCTCTTCCCCAGTACTACCGTGCTCCCGGACCGGCGGTCCACCCCAAGCACGGGTCGTTTCACCCGGCGCGTGCGGACCAGCCCTGTGCCATGGACGGGCAGCAGCATTACCAGCGAGCGTGGGCCGGTCATCCGAACGCGCAGATGAGACCGGGCCTGCTGCACACCGGCCCGAACATGCCGCACAGTGGTCAAGCACAGGGTCCTCTTTTGGACACACGGAACCCGGAGAGCTTTGTTCCACTCCAGGTGACTTTTTCCTCTGTAATAGTGGAGCATTGTTTGTATAAAATCGGGATGCTGAAACGAAATTGTGCGTGCGTGCGCTTGGTGGGGTAACCGAGGGATCAGTACTAGGCCCATTAAGGTTTTATACGTAGTGTGAGATAATGTGTGGGGATAAAGGGGTACGGAAATGGGAGGCAAGTCGGTGCGGATCGGTGATGGCATACTCGTGTCGTGATTGTGATATCGGTCTGTTTTCGCGGCAAAAGGTGAATGAGCCATCTGTATTTGTTCATTCCTCACCCTATAACTGTGTTGACCCATCACCCACCCCTCCTTCAAATATTTTTTTTATGCCTCTGCTCCCGAAGGTGGCCGGAGGTATTATGTTTTCAGGTTGTCCGTCGGGAACTCGGTGCCTTCTATGTTTAGCACTGACTCATCATTTCCGGTTTTTAAATCTCTTTAAAATGCCATCATGTTGCTTTTGGAATACTCCAGGAAATGGCCAACCACAGCGAGCTTCTCTTGTCGATACTTTGTGTAATCCTTTGGGAAAACAGGTTTCTATTATTATCTTGTAAGAGTATATCAGTGTTATTTGGGATTGTAAGTTGGTATTTGGGATTGTAAGTTGGTATTTGGGATTGTAAGTTGGTATTTGGGATTGTAAGTTGGTATTTGGGATTGCAAGTTGGTATTTGGGATTGTAAGTTGGTATTTGGGATTGCAAGTTTGTGTTTGGGATTGCAAGTTGGTGTTTTGGATTGCAAGTTTGTGTTTGGGATTGCAAGTTGGTGTTTTGGATTGCAAGTTTGTGTTTGGGATTACAAGTTGGTATTTGGGATTGCAAGTTTGTGTTTGGGATTGCAAGTTTGTGTTTGGGATTGCAAGTTTGTGTTTGGGATTGCAAGTTGGTGATTTGGATTGCAGGTTTGTGTTTGGGATTGCAAGTTGGTGTTTTGGATTGCAAGTTTGTGTTTGGGATTGCAAGTTGGTATTTGGGATTGCAAGTTGGTATTTGGGATTGCAAGTTGGTATTTGGGATTGTGAGTTGGTATTTGGGATTGTAAGTTGGTCTTTGGGATTGCAAGTTGGTATTTGGAATTGTAAGTTGGTATTTGGGATTGCAAGTTTGTGTTTGGGATTGCAAGTTAGTGTTTTGGATTGCAAGTTTGTGTTTGGGATTGCAAGTTGGTATTTGGGATTGCAAGTTTGTGTTTGGGATTGCAAGTTGGTATTTGGGATTGCAAGTTGGTATTTGGGATTGCAAGTTGGTATTTGGGATTGTAAGTTGGTATTTGGGATTGTAAGTTGGTCTTTGGGATTGCAAGTTTGTGTTTGGGATTGCAAGTTGGTATTTGGGATTGCAAGTTTGTGTTTGGGATTGCAAGTTTGTGTTTGGGATTGCAAGTTTGTGTTTGGGATTGCAAGTTTGTGTTTGGGATTGCAAGTTGGTGTTTTGGATTGCAAGTTTGTGTTTGGGATTGCAAGTTTGTGTTTGGGATTGCAAGTTTGTGTTTGGGATTGCAAGTTGGTGTTTTGGATTGCAAGTTTGTGTTTGGGATTGCGAGTTGGTATTTCGGATTGCAAGTTTGTGTTTGGGATTGCAAGTTTGTGTTTGGGATTGCATGTTTGTGTTTGGGATTGCAAGTTGGTGTTTTGGATTGCAAGTTTGTGTTTGGGATTGCAAGTTGGTATTTGGGATTGTAAGTTGGTATTTGGGATTGTAAGTTGGTCTTTGGGATTGTAAGTTGGTCTTTGGGATTGTAAGTTGGTCTTTGGGGTTGCAAGTTGGTATTTGGGATTGCAAGTTGGTATTTGGGGTTGCAAGTTGGTATTTGGGGTTGCAAGTTGGTATTTGGAATTGCAAGTTGGTATTTGAAATTGCAAGTTGGTATTTGGAATTGTAAGTTGGTATTTGGAATTGTAACTTGGTACTTGGGATTGCAAGTTTGTGTTTGTGATTGCAAGTTGGTATTTGGGATTGCAAGTTTGTGTTTGGGATTGCAAGTTGGTATTTGGGATTGCAAGTTGGTATTTGGGATTGCAAGTTGGTATTTGGGATTGCAAGTTGGTATTTGGGATTGCAAGTTGGTATTTGGGATTGCAAGTTGGTATTTGGGATTGCAAGTTGGTATTTGGGATTGTAAGTTGGTATTTGGGATTGTAAGTTGGTCTTTGGGATTGTAAGTTGGTATTTGGGATTGCAAGTTGGTATTTGGGATTGCAAGTTGGTATTTGGGGTTGCAAGTTGGTATTTGGAATTGCAAGTTGGTATTTGGAATTGCAAGTTGGTATTTGAAATTGCAAGTTGGTATTTGGAATTGTAAGTTGGTATTTGGAATTGTAACTTGGTATTTGGAATTGTAACTTGGTATTTGGGATTGTAAGTTGGTATTTGGAATTGTAACTTGGTATTTGGGATTGTAAGTTGGTATTTGGGATTGCAAGTTGGTATTTGGGATAGCAAGTTGGTATTTGGGATTGCAAGTTGGAATTTGGGATAGCAAGTTGGTATTTGGGATTGCAAGAACTTTGGTATTTGGGATTGCAAGTTGGTATTTGGGATTGCAAGTTGGTATTTGGGATTGCAAGTTGGTATTTGGGATCGCAAGTTAGTATTTGGGATTGCAAGAACTTTGGTATTTGGGATTGCAAGTTGGTATTTGGGATTGCAAGTTGGTATTTGGGATTGCAAGTTGGTATTTGGGATTGCAAGTTGGTATTTGGGATTGCAAGTTGGTATTTGGGATTGCAAGTTGGTATTTGGGATTGCAGGTTGGTAATTGGGATTGCAAGTTGGTAATTGGGATTGCAAGTTGGTATTTGGGATTGCAAGTTGGTATTTGGGATAGCAAGTTTGTATTTGGGATTGCAAGTTGGTATTTGGGATTGCAAGTTGGTATTTGGGATTGCAAGTTGGTATTTGGGATTGCAAGTTGGTATTTGGGATAGCAAGTTGGTATTTGGGATTGCAAGTTTGTATTTGGGATAGCAAGTTTGTATTTGGGGGGTTGCAAGTTGGTATTTGGGATTGCAAGTTGGTATTTGGGATTGCAAGTTGGTATTTGGGATTGCAAGTTGGTATTTGGGATTGCAAGTTGGTATTTGGGATTGCAAGTTGGTAATTGGGATTACAAGTTGGTATTTGGGATTGCAAGTTGGTATTTGGCATTGCAAGTTGGTCTTTTGGATTGCAAGTTTTTTGTGTTTGGGATTGCAAGTTGGTATTTGGGATTGCAAGTTTGTGTTTGGGATTGCAAGTTGGTATTTGGGATTGCAAGTTGGTATTTGGGATTGCAAGTTGGTATTTGGGATTGCAAGTTGGTATTTGGGATTGCAAGTTGGTATTTGGGATTGCAAGTTGGTATTTGGGATTGCAAGTTGGTATTTGGGATTGCAAGTTGGTAATTGGGATTACAAGTTGGTATTTGGGATTGCAAGTTGGTATTTGGCATTGCAAGTTGGTCTTTTGGATTGCAAGTTTTTTGTGTTTGGGATTGCAAGTTGGTATTTGGGATTGCAAGTTTGTGTTTGGGATTGCAAGTTGGTATTTGGGATTGCAAGTTGGTATTTGGGATTGCAAGTTGGTATTTGGGATTGTAAGTTGGTATTTGGGATTGTAAGTTGGTCTTTGGGATTGTAAGTTGGTATTTGGGATTGCAAGTTGGTATTTGGCATTGCAAGTTGGTATTTGGGGTTGCAAGTTGGTATTTGGAATTGCAAATTGGTATTTGAAATTGCAAGTTGGTATTTGGAATTGTAAGTTGGTATTTGGAATTGTAATTTGGTATTTGGGATTGTAAGTTGGTATTTGGGATTGCAAGTTGGTATTTGGGATTGCAAGTTGGTATTTGGGATTGCAAGTTGGTATTTGGGATTGCAAGTTGGTATTTGGGATTGCAAGTTGGTATTTGGGATTGCAAGTTGGTATTTGGGATTGCAAGTTGGTATTTGGGATAGCAAGTTGGTATTTGGGATAGCAAGTTGGTATTTGGGATTGCAAGAACTTTGGTATTTGGGATTGCAAGTTGGTATTTGGGATTGCAAGTTGGTATTTGGGATTGCAAGTTGGTATTTGGGATTGCAAGTTGGTATTTGGGATTGAAAGTTGGTATTTGGGATTGAAAGTTAGTATTTGGGATTGCAAGTTGGTATTTGGGATTGCAAGTTGGTATTTGGGATTGCAAGTTGGTATTTGGGATTGCAAGTTGGTATTTGGGATTGCAAGTTGGTATTTGGGATTGCAAGTTGGTATTTGGGATTGCAGGTTGGTAATTGGGATTGCAAGTTGGTATTTGGGATTGCAAGTTGGCATTTGGCATTGCAAGTTGGTGTTTTGGATTGCAAGTTTTTTGTGTTTGGGATTGCAAGTTTGTGTTTGGGATTGCAAGTTGGTATTTGGGATTGCAAGTTGGTATTTGGGATTGCAAGTTGGTATTTGGGATTGCAAGTTGGTATTTGGGATTGTAAGTTGGTATTTGGGATTGTAAGTTGGTCTTTGGGATTGTAAGTTGGTCTTTGGGATTGTAAGTTGGTATTTGGATTGCAAGTTGGTATTTGGCATTGCAAGTTGGTATTTGGGGTTGCAAGTTGGTATTTGGAATTGCAAGTTGGTATTTGGAATTGTAAGTTGGTATTTGGAATTGTAACTTGGTATTTGGGATTGTAAGTTGGTATTTGGGATTGCAAGTTGGTATTTGGGATTGCAAGTTGGTATTTGGGATTGCAAGTTGGTATTTGGGATTGTAAGTTGGTATTTGGGATTGCAAGTTGGTATTTGGGATTGCAAGTTGGTATTTGGGATTGCAAGTTGGTATTTGGGATAGCAAGTTGGTATTTGGGATTGCAAGTTGGTATTTGGGATTGCAAGTTGGTATTTGGGATTGCAAGTTGGTATTTGGGATAGCAAGTTGGTATTTGGGATTGCAAGTTGGTATTTGGGATTGCAAGTTGGTATTTGGGATTGCAAGTTGGTATTTGGGATTGCAAGTTGGTATTTGGGATTGCAAGTTGGTATTTGGGATAGCAAGTTGGTATTTGGGATTGCAAGTTGGTATTTGGGATTGCAAGTTGGTATTTGGGATTGCAAGTTGGTATTTGGGGTTGCAAGTTGGTATTTGGGATTGCAGGTTGGTAATTGGGATTGCAAGTTGGTAATTGGGATTGCAAGTTGGTAATTGGGATTGCAAGTTGGTATTTGGGATTGCAAGTTGGCATTTGGCATTGCAAGTTGGTGTTTTGGATTGCAAGTTTTTTGTGTTTGGGATTGCAAGTTGGTATTTGGGATTGCAAGTTTGTGTTTGGGATTGCAAGTTGGTATTTGGGATTGCAAGTTGGTATTTGGGATTGTAAGTTGGTATTTGGATTGCAAGTTGATATTTGGCATTGCAAGTTGGTATTTGGGGTTGCAAGTTGGTATTTGGAATTGCAAGTTGGTATTTGGAATTGTAAGTTGGTATTTGGAATTGTAACTTGGTATTTGGGATTGTAAGTTGGTATTTGGGATTGCAAGTTGGTATTTGGGATTGCAATTTGGTATTTGGGATTCCAAGTTGGTATTTCGGATTGCAAGCTGGTATTTGGGATTGCAAGTTGGTAATTTTTTTTTTTTTTTTTTTTTTTGTATACAAGATCGAGGCTCGTGAAAGAGCTAACATTAATCACACAAAAAGACAAACCGACACACAAAACACAAAAAACAAGCGGGAGCGGCAGACAAGATGGGGAGAGAGGGGGAAGGACACAAACACAACATTTGAGAGCAGGGACATCGGGAGGACTTGGGGGGAGGTGGGAGAGGAATAAAACATATGAACACTGCAAGGACTCTGGGGTGAATTACCGGGGGTAGAAAAGATCAAGGTTTTCGATGGGGGAAGATAAGAGATGGTGGTGAACAGCTGTTTTAAAGACCTGGAGGGAGGAGTGGGATTGAAGGGAGTGGGGAGTTTGTTCCAGAGGCGCGAGAAAAGGGGAATGAAAGAGTGAAGGTGAGCAGAGAGCCTAGACTTTGGCAGTTTAACCATAAGAGGGTTGCAAGCAGATCTTGTGCGACCTGAAGGAATATTGCTGGGACAGAGCACAGAGAGAGCTGGGGGAGCAAGGCCGGAGTGGAGTCGGTAGAAGACAGAAAGACCACCAACCTGCCTGCGGTGAGTGAGTGAAAGGCCCTCGGAGTTGACTACATCGCAGGAGATTCCAATGATTCTGAAAGCTTTGGCCTCAACAGCGTGAAGCCGAGCAAGGTGTGAGGCAGGAGCACCAGCCCAGAGGGGGGAACAGTATTCCATTGAGCTGCGGATGAAAGCCTTGTATGTGGTGAGGAGCTCAGGTGTGCCAAGGAAGGACTTCGCACGACGGAGGATGCCCAGTCGGCGACTGGCTTTGGAGGCCAGCTTGGAAATGTGGTTTTCCCAAGAAAGATCATGACAGATAGTGAGACCCAAAAGCTTCAGCGACAGAACTTCTTGGAGAGGATTGTTGAGAAAGTCGATGGGAGGGTTGTCCAGTCGGTCCTTTCGGAGAGACATTGTAAGAGTGTGAGATTTGTCAGGCTTGAAAGACATGTTCCACTTGTTTGACCAGTCTGTGATTTTGTCCAGGTCTGCAGAGAGTGAGGAGGCTGCAGACTGCCGATCTGAGGGATGAGGAATGGAGCGGCAGATAGTGGAGTCATCAGCAAAGAGATAGAGAGGATTTTCCAGAGAGTCAGAGAGGTCATTGATGAAGACCAGAAATAGCACAGGGCCCAGAACACTACCTTGGGGAACTCCAGCCAGAACGGGAAGGGAAGATGAGAGAAATCCATTCAGGGCCACACGTTGCCTACGACCAGAGAGGAAATCCGCAAGCCATGAGTGGAGATTTTCCTGAATACCATAGGAGGTGAGTTTGGTGAGCAGAGCTGGGTGCCAGACCGTATCGAAGGCACGTGATATGTCAAGTGAGACAGCTCTGATTTCCTGTTTGGCATTGAGGACCTCCATCCATTGTTGAGACAGCAGAAGCAACATGTCCAGAGTAGAATGACCTGGTCTGAATGCAAATTGATGATCAGAGATCAAGCCATTGGAGAACAGGAAGGATTTGATATCTGAAGCAATGATGGATTCCATGACTTTGCTGATAATTGGGAGCAGGCTGATTGGTCTGTAGTTGCAAGGATCTGTTTTTGCACCTTTTTTGTGTAAAGCGGTAATGTTTGCTGATTTCCAAGATGCTGGCAGATGACCTTGAGCAAAAGAGAGGCTGAAAAGAACAGGGAGAGGGTGAGATAGAGCGGCAGAGCAGGATTTTAGGACCCGAGGGCTGATGCCATCTGGTCCAGT
The DNA here is from genome assembly GCF_964187855.1 of Myxine glutinosa. NCBI lineage: Eukaryota > Metazoa > Chordata > Myxini > Myxiniformes > Myxinidae > Myxine > Myxine glutinosa. The sequence continues at coordinate 410,575,083 of NC_136261.1, read as the reverse complement.
TGCAGAATCAGAGTCGAGGTTTGATAAAAACTTCTCCACCTTGTCAGGAGAGAAGGACACAGAGTCCAGGAGCAGTTGGGTTCGACTGGGAAAGGTGGGAACAGAGAGAGATGGGTTTGGGACACAAGATTTTGAGGCATTCGGCTTTGTCACGTGCGGTGTCAACTGTGTAGCCATTTGAGGTAAGGGAGGGGATGGAGGGGGAACAAACACCAGAAACGGATTTGACCAGACGCCCCCAGGATTTGGAGGAAGGAGACAGGTTTGAGAGTTCAATCTTGAGTGTGGAGAGATGCTTCCTGGCATTTCCTGGCTCTCCACACTCAAGAGTGCTTCCTGGCACTCCTGAGGGTAGAAACACACTTGTTTCGAGCTTGGTGGAAGGAACTGAGATTGCCTTCAGTTGGATTTGCCTTCCAAGACGCAAAGGCAAGTTGTTTCAAGGCAACTGCCTCACCACAAGATTCAGTGTACCATGGACGGGAGGAAGGGTTAGACAATTGAAGACGAGATGGGATAAATCTGTGCATGAGAGAGAGCAGTTTGCTTTGGAAGAATTCCCAGGAAGAATTGATGTCAGAGGCATTAGAGATGGGAGACCAGTCCAGTTGATTGATGGCTGCTTGCAGACCGTGCCAGTCGGCCTGAGTGAAATGCCAGACTCGTCGGCGCTGAGGAGGCTCTCTGAGAATGGCCAGTGAGATGTCCACTTTAACAAGCACATGATCAGAAGAACCGATTGGAGCAGAAGAAGAGCAGCAGACATTTGCAGGGAAGTTAGTCATAACCAAGTCCAGAAGAGAAGATACTCCATTGACTGAGATCCGGGTCGGGAAATTGACAGATTGTGTCAGTCCCAATGAGTCGCAGAAGTCCTTTGCTGAGGTGCCATGGCTGGTGAGAGATGAACCCACACCCAGCCAGCTGGCATGATGACAGTTGAAGTCGCCACATATGAGGTAGAGAGAGTTTGGATGAGTTGATAGAAGTTGGTCCATGTTGTCCGACAGAGAAATGTAAATGGAGTCATCACTGTTTGGAGGACGGTACAGAACACATATGAACAAAAGGTGGGAGCGGAGAGGAAGCTGGAGCCAGAGGTACTCCTGTGGGTGGGGTGGAGAGAGGGCAGTGCAGTGAGAGTGAGGAAGAGAGTTTTTGATAAAGATAGCCACCCCACCACCAGGACGAGGATCAGGTCTATCGTACCGGAGGAGGTAGTAACCAGGAAGAGATATTAAGGAATCAGATATCTTGAAGGAGGAAAGTTTCTGTTAAGCAGATCAAGTCTGGATTTTCAGAAGCAACCTGAATGGAGATATCAATCAGGTTTGAGCGAAGGCCCCGGATGTTTGAGGTCCATACCGTTAGTGAGGAGAGAGGGGGAGCATCGGGTGCAGGACAGGGGAGGGGTCGGGTCAGATGAAGGGTGAGAGGGGGATGTAGGAAGAGCAGTTGATAGTGTGTCAGAGATTACAGAAGAGTTACAAGAAAGGGAAGGATGAGGAGGACGAAAGGTTTGATGGTGATGGAATGAGGCACAGTGAGAGTTTGTTTGAGGGGGGGGCAGAGGAAAGTAGAAGGTTGGGGGAGGTGGAGGTATGACATAGGAGGGAGAGGAAGTGGGGAGGAGGCAGCTTTGAGAAGGAGGTGGGAGGAGGGACAATTTGGGAGGGATGGTTGGGGGGAGATTTGAAGGGGAGGGGCAAGGGGGGAGTTTAGAAAGTGGATGATTAATGAAAGATGAACATATATAACAAATTGGGTTTGTTGTGATTTTCAAGTTAGCGATTCGTTTAAGAACGATGGAGGAGGGATGGAATGAATGAGAATTTAGAGCATGGAGTGATTTGGAATCATAAGAGATTGAATATTTTTTTGAAATGGAATGAGTTGAAGAGGAAATTGAAAGGAGCCTTTTAAATAAGAAGAAAAACAGCGTGTTGTAATAAAGCACTGAATAAAACACTGAAGGGGATAGTTGAAACATATTTAAACAGAACTGTGAAGAACAATCTTATATTCACAAAAATACCAATGGGGAGAGGAAGCCTAGAGCGACGACCACGAGTCACTTGAACAAGGCAAAAGGTGGAAGGCAAGGGGAAAATGGGGGCGGGGCGAGACAGCGCACGTGGGCAGAGGCAAAAGCACACGAGGAGAAAGGGAAATAAAAGTTTTTTTTGTTTGTTTTTGGGGGGGGGGAGGTGTGGGGCTTATAACGTTCGACAAATAGTAGATGTTTGGTGAAGCTTGGTGGAGAAGGGGAAATCAAAAAAGCTAGCAAAACAGCGAAGGAAGGAACAACCTTCGACGGCGGAAGCCTGAGGCTGCAAGGCCTTGCTCGCGACGCGGCAAACAAACGATTAATTTATGAAAGATAAACACCGAGAAACTTCCAAGGGGGACACTATAAGTTCACACACCGAACGATAAATACAGTTTCGACAAAATAAAATTGTGAACAGACTTAACTTTGAAAAACGTGGAGACCGTGTGGACCGTCGAAAACCCCCTTTGGGATTGCAAGTTGGTATTTGGGATTGCAAGTTGGTATTTGGGATTGCAAGTTGGTATTTGGGATAGCAAGTTGGTATTTGGGATTGCAAGAACTTTGGTATTTGGGATTGCAAGTCGGTATTTGGGATTGCAAGTCGGTATTTGGGATTGCAAGTCGGTATTTGGGATTGCAAGTCGGTATTTGGGATTGCAAGTCGGTATTTGGGATTGCAAGTCGGTATTTGGGATTGCAAGTCGGTATTTGGGATTGCAAGTCGGTATTTGGGATTGCAAGTCGGTATTTGGGATTGAACAGTATTCGAGCACTTTCTAGTTGTATTTCGATTTGTTTTCCAGGTATACCGACACCAGTTTGGTGCCAAAATGGACAAATCGGGCTCTTCGGTCGGAACACCTGCCGGCCAAAAAAAGCCTACCCAGCAGTATTGTGATGTCACCCGTAGCGGAAGTTTGGCCTCCGGCAGGACCGACATTCGGGCACCTCAATCGCAGGCTGCGCATTTGCCAAAGCAAACAGAAACCTTTCAGGGAGAGCAGCCGGGGAAGGTATTGCAGCCTCCGGGACAAGCATCCCAGCATTTGGATTCTCAGCAAGTACAGAAATCAGGTCGTCGAAAACCTCGGCGCAAAGCCAAGCTCGCGGCCAACTTCGGCAAGAAAAACGATGCTTGAACACACCTTGTTTTATTCGTTTTTGTATTCCTTCAGGTGTTTTAATAACGAAACACAAAAACCCACCTCTTTGGTCTGCTCGTAGGTTTTTGCGCTAATGCTCGAAGCGTTTTATTGTTCCTCTTTTTAATCGTGAAAGGATTTCCATTGTGCTATTAAACCTCATTTCGCACAGCACGTGGTACACTGCTCTTCATGCCTCTCTGCTCACCTGTTTGTAGGGAAACCACAACCCGATTCTCGAGATGCAATTTTGTAAACCCGAGACGCCATCACGTGATGCACCGGCACGTGAGCATTTTCGAATCTGCGATCTCTTTGCCGTTTGATTTCGACCATATATGTGGGGAAGGTTTCCACCGTTTTTACCTGTTTACACGTGTGCGTTTTTGAGGAGGTGCCTCGAGCACCTCTTCCCACGCCCCGATTATAAGTTACACTAAACATGAGCGTGTTCCCGGGCGGTGATTGAATCACGTGATTATCCCTGCAGAGCAAGAAGGGAGACAACATATTGACGGCATCATCGCCGTGGCCTCTCATTATCGGATTGAGAACCGCTCCTCATGCCATTTCTGAAGTTATTCCTTTTATGAATCTGAACTCTAAAGGGTTCACTGATCTCTAAAGATGATGATAATAATAATAATAAAGTGAATTATAACAAAGATTGATGGTCCAATGCTTCTTGCTTTGTCATTCATCCTCAAAGTATTTCCTCGGTTATTTTCGTTGATGAAAAAGTGCCTCACACCTGGCTCGGCCTCCTGGTGTGGAAACCAAAGCTTTCATCCGCAGCCCAATGGAGTACTGCTCTCCACTCTGGGCTGGTGCACCTGCCTCACACCTAGCTCGGCTTCCTGCTGTGCAAACCAAAGCTTTCATCCACAGCTCAATGGAGTACTGCTCTCCACTCTGGGCTGGTGCACCTGCCTCACACCTAGCTCGGCTTCCTGCTGTGCAAACCAAAGCTTTCATCCACAGCTCAATGGAGTACTGCTCTCCCCTATGGGCCGGTGCTCCTGCCTCACACCTAGCTCGTCTTCACGCTGTTGAAACCAAAGCTTTCAGAATCATTGGAATCTCCCGCGATGAAGCTAACTCCGAGGGCCTCTCATTTACTCACCGCAGGCAGGTTAGTGGTCTTTCTGTCTTCTACCGACTCCTCTCCGTCCTTGCACCCCCAGCTCTCTCTGTGCTCCGTCCCCCAAATATTCCTACAGGTCGCACAAGATCTGCCAGCAACCCTCTGATGGTTAAACTGCCGAAATCTCGGCTCTCTGCTCACCTTCACTCCTTCATTCCTCTTTTCTCCCACCTCTGGAACAAACTCCCTCACTCTCTTCAATCCCACTCCTCCCTCCAGGTCTTCAAAACGGCTGTTCACCACCATCTCTTATCTTCCCCCATCCAAAACCTTGATCTTTTCTACCGCTCCCCTCAACCCCCCTTCCCTCCCCCCAGGTTAATCTACCCCAGATCCACCTCCTTGAAATTTGTTCTTGACAGTCATTGAGTGTCCATCTCGTTTATCCCATGTACTCCGTCCCAGCCTTCTCCCTTCCACAGATCTCCTGACGTCGCTGTGCTCCTTCTCTCTCTCTCTCCCTCTTGTCTCCTGCTCCCTTTATTATATGTTTTATTTTTATGTGTTAGCTCTTGCATGAGCCTCGACTTAGTGTACAAAATAAATAAATAAAAGTAAAAGTGAACTTCGGCGGGTACTGAAGATAAAAATCAGATTGTGATGAAATTTTACATTTCTTTCTTTGCACCTTTGCACCTGTGTACACCTTTACAGGGAACAGCGTGTCGATGCGAATCGTTTTCATTCGAGCGAGGTTCAAGTTTGACTTGCACTCGAGTTTATAACCAAGCGTTTCCCTGTGTGTTACATACACTACACTTGCTTCACCTGTCAAGGTATTCTCAAGCGTGGACACCTTTGGTCGGTCAAATTGAAATTGTCAACTCACGTGGTTTCGGCATTCAAGATCGAGGCCTGTGGCGACTGCTGAACGGGTTAGCGTCCACCGTCGATTGGTTTGCACCTGTCAAGTACGGATATCCATCGCAGGCCGCCATCACCGGTCTGTGCAGCCAATCACGTGAAATTTGACCAGGTTTGATGTTTTCATTGACCAAACATTGGTCATTATTTCATCATTACAATTACAATTCAAGGTCATTACAATTTTAAACCGATCTTCACGAAACTTCACCAAATGGTATAGTTCGTGATCCGACAAAATCCTATATGTATTTGAGGTCAAAAGGTCAACATAGGCCAAAGGTCAACCACTTTTTTCACATATCTAAAATCCTCAATTTTCATCCGATTGACTTGGAATTTGAATGGGATTTTCATATCGGCCAACTGAATTCAACTACCAACTATTTTTGAGATCAACATAGGCCAATAGGTCAACATAGGCCAAAGGTCAACCACTTTTTCACATATCTAAAATCCTCAATTTTCATCCGATTGACTTGAAATTTGAAAAGGATTTACATATCGGCTAACTGAATTGAACCACCATTTTTGAGATCAGTATAGGCCAAAAGGTCAACATAGGCCAAAAGGTCAACAACAATTTCAATTTTTCTAAAATCCTCAATTTTCATCCGATTGACTTGAAATTTGAAGAGGATTTACATATCGGCGAACTGAATTCAACCACCAACTATTTTTGAGATCAGCATAGGCAAATAGGTCAACAAAGGCTAAAGGACAACCACTTTTTCACATATCTAAAATCCTCAATTTTCATCCGATTGACTTGGAATTTGAATGGGATTTACATATCGGCTAACTGAATTGAACCACCATTTTTGAGATCAACATAGGCCAATAGGTCAACATAGGCCAAAGGTCAACCACTTTTTCACATATCTAAAATCCTCAATTTTCATCCGATTGACTTGAAATTTGAAAATGATTTACATATCGGCTAACTGAATTGAACCACCATTTTTGAGATCAGTATAGGCCAAAAGGTCAACAACAATTTCAATTTTTCTAAAATCCTCAATTTTCATCCGATTGACTTGAAATTTGAAGAGGATTTACATATCGGCGAACTGAATTCAACCACCAACTATTTTTGAGATCAGCATAGGCAAATAGGTCAACAAAGGCTAAAGGACAACCACTTTTTCACATATCTAAAATCCTCAATTTTCATCCGATTGACTTGGAATTTGAATGGGATTTACATATCGGCTAACTGAATTGAACCACCATTTTTGAGATCAACATAGGCCAATAGGTCAACATAGGCCAAAGGTCAACCACTTTTTCACATATCTAAAATCCTCAATTTTCATCCGATTGACTTGAAATTTGAAAATGATTTACATATCGGCTAACTGAATTGAACCACCATTTTTGAGATCAGTATAGGCCAAAAGGTCAACAACAATTTCAATTTTTCTAAAATCCTCAATTTTCATCCGATTGACTTGAAATTTGAAGAGGATTTACATATCGGCGAACTGAATTCAACCACCAACTATTTTTGAGATCAGCATAGGCAAATAGGTCAACAAAGGCTAAAGGACAACCACTTTTTCACATATCTAAAATCCTCAATTTTCATCCGATTGACTTGGAATTTGAATGGGATTTGCACATCAGGTCACTGAATTCAAGCACTAATTATTTTTGAGGTCAAAAGGATGCCCTCCTGAGTGCCATTCTACTTTGTTCTGTTTTTGCCAAGTGTCGCTCTACGAGTGATTTTTCATTTGTTTGTCCGCACGGAATAAATATGATTTTCTCTGCAACCGTTGTTCCGATTGACAGGAAATTTTCACCAAAGGTGCAACTCCACCTGGAGATTTTTTTTTAGTGATACTTATGACGTCATAGGTCACGTGGTTCGGCCGTCATCTCTGAAAACTCGAAAAAATTTGCATCTCTATATCTCCGAAAGCGCTGAATATTTTAAAAATGAGACATGGCTCATTGTAAAGAACTCTCCATGGGGAATAAAATATGTTAATGATGTCATAGGTGCCTCCATTATGATGTCATAATTCGACAGATACAAAACTTCATCCGATCAAGATGAAATTTATTGAGCGTGAGACCTGATGATGGGTGATTACATAAGACCTGGTGATGGGTGCTTATGTGAGACCTGATGATGGGTGCTTATGTGAGACCTGATTATGGGTGCTTATGTGAGACCTGATGATGTGTGCTTATGTGAGACCTGATGGGTGCTTATGTGATATCTGATGATGGGTGCTTATGTGAGACCTGATGATGGGTGCTTCTGTGTGACCTGATGATGGGTGCTTATGTGAGACCTGATGATGGGTGCTTATGTGAGACCTGATGATGGGTGCTTTTGTGAGACCTGATGATGGGTGTTTATGTGAGACCTGATGATGGGTGCTGATTTGAGACATGATGATGGGTGCTGATTTGAGATATGATGATGGATGCTTATATAAGGCCTGATGATGGGTGCTTATGTGAGACCTGATGGGTGCTTATGTGATATCTGATGATGGGTGCTTATGTGATATCTGATGATGGGTGCTTATGTGAGACCTGATAATGTGTGCTTCTGTGAGACCTGATCATGTGTGCTTATGTGAGACCTGATGGGTGCTTATGTGATATCTGATGATGGGTGCTTATGTGAGACCTGATGATGGGTGCTTCTGTGTGACCTGATGATGGGTGCTTATGTGAGACCTGATGATGGGTGCTTATGTGAGACCTGATGATGGGTGCTTATGTGAGACCTGATGATGGGTGCTTATGTGAGACCTGATGATGGGTGCTTTTGTGAGACCTGATGATGGGTGCTGATTTGAGATCTGATGATGGGTGCTTATGTAAGGCCTGATGATGGGTGCTTATGTGAGACCAAGCTGACTGAGAGAACTTGCAATGTGACTGGCCTGGTCGGACTTCACCTGTACACGCAGCTGGACCAGATAGTTTGAAGGTGTGAAGCGCCGACTCTTAACATCTGTAACCCGCTGAAGTCTTATGTATTACGAACTGGTTACCGGAGATGAGTTGCCAATCATGAAAGTTTGAATCATTGCTTGACTGCATACAAATGTGTGAAATGTGTGTTTCATAATCTGGGGGATTTTAATCTTTGAAGGTTTCTTTTCATCAGTATTAATTAGCTTAAGTGTGATAAAGGTAGATAGTAGTGATTAATAAATATGGTTTATTAAAGCACCTTCTGCCTCGTGCCATATGTTGGTTTCACCTGAAATTTCACCTCGCATTTGGTGCTTCGAGGCAGTATGTAACAGTGTGCATACATCTAGGCCATCCTCCCAGGCCAAAAATGTGCTAAAAGGGGTCTTGAACCATTGTTTTTGGGAGATGCGTTCCTGACAGCGTTATTTGTTACTCAGGTGTGGTATACGAGGCTTCATTATGGTATCATGAATAACGCTGGTGATAGACATATCACCAGTACAAAAAGACATAAAATGTCATTGCCCCCCGGGTTTTAGTAATTTTGCTGTACGGAGTTAAAGGCCGTCAGTCGGCCATCTTTGGTCAGATTACAAAACAAAATCATCTGCATATGTATACTCATGTATTGTCTTTGTGCCAAGTTTGAACAAAATCAGTCCATGGATGTCCGAGAAATGGTTTGGGACACTTTTAAGTAACAAAATGGCCGCCAGTCGGCCATCTTTGATTGCATCGTGGAGCATAATGATGTGCATATGTATACCATCTATCGTGTGTTGTCTTTATACGAAGTATGAACAAAATTGGTCTATACAGTGCGTATCAAAAAAAAGGTCATCCAAATTCAAGGGGTTAAAATGCAAAATGCCAACGGAAGGAAATCTCATTTCCTTTCACAAAGCCCGAAACAAGTGTGTCCCTCAGGAGACAAACCCTCAGGAGAGCCAGGAAACAATATCTCACCGTTCTCAAGACCGAACTCTCTTATTTGTCTCCCTCTTCCAAATCCTGGTGGCGTCTGGTCAAATCTGTTTCTGGTGTTTGTTCCCCCTCCATCCCCTCCCTCACCTCAAACGGCTTAACGGCTGACTCCGCACGTGAAAAAGCTGAATGCCTCAACTCTGTGTTTGCCTCTAAATCTTGTGTCCCAAACCCATCCCTCTCTGTACCCACCGTACCCAGTCGTACCCAGCTGCTCCTGGACTCTGTGTCCTTTCCTCCTGACAAGGTGGAAAAGTTTCTGTCAACCATCGACTCTGATTCTGCAACTGGTCCTGACGGCATCAGCCCACGGGTCCTAAAATCATGTGCTTCCGCTCTTTCACTCCCTCTTTCTGTTCTCTTCACCCTCTCCTTTGCTCAAGGTCATCTGCCATCTGCTTGGAAATCAGCCAACATCACCGCTTTGCACAAAAAAGGTGCAAAAACAGATCCCAGCAACTACAGACCAATCAGCCTTCTCCCAATTATCAGCAAAGTCATGGAATCCATCATTGCTTCAGATATGAAATCTTTCCTCTTCTCCAATGGCTTGATCTCTGATCATCAATTTGGTTTCAGACCTGGTCACTCTACTCTGGACATGCTGCTTCTGCTTTCTCAACAATGGATGGAGGTCCTCAACGCCAAACAGGAAATTACAGCCGTCTCCCTTGACATTTCACGTGCCTTCGATACGGTCTGGCACCCTGCTCTGCTCACCAAACTCTCCTCCTTTGGTATCCATGGAAATCTCCACGCATGGCTGGCGGACTTCCTCTCTGGTCGTAGTCAACGTGTGGCCCTGAATGGGTTTCTCTCATCTCCTCTTCCTGTTCAGGCTGGAGTTCCCCAAGGTAGTGTTCTGGGCCCTGTGCTTTTTCTGGTCTTCATCAATGATCTCTCTGACTCTCTTGAAAATCCTCTATCTCTTTGCTGACGACTCTACTCTCTGTCGCTCCATTCCTCATCCCTCAGATCGGCAGTCTGCAGCCTCCTCACTCTGTGCAGACCTGGACAAAATCACAGACTGGGCAAACAAATGGAACATGTCTTTCAATCCTGATAAATCTCACACTCTTACGATGTCTCTCCGAAAAGACCGACTGGAAAACCCTCCCATCCACTTTCTGAATAATCCTCTCCAAGAAGTTCTGTCACTCAAGCTTTTGGGTCTCACTATTTGCCATGATCTTTCCTGGGAAAACCACATTTCAAATCTGGCCTCCAAAGCCAGTCGCCGACTGGGCATCCTCCGTCGTGCGAAGTCCTTCCTTGGCACACCTGAGCTCCTCACCACATACAAGGCTTTCATCCGCAGCTCTATGGAATACTGCTCTCCCCTCTGGTCTGGTGCTCCTGCCTCACACCTAGCCCGTCTTCACGCTGTTGAAACCAAAGCGTTCAGAATCATTGGAATCTCCCGCGATGAAGCTAACTCCAAGGGCCTTTCACTCACTCACCGCAGGCAGGTTGGTGGTCTTTCCGTCTTCTACCGACTCCTCTCTGGCCTTGCCCCCCCCAGCCCTCTCTGGGCTCTGTCCCCCAAATATTCCTACAGGTCGCACAAGATCTGCCTGCAACCCTCTTATGGTTAAACTGCCAAAATCAAGACTTTCTGCTCACCTTCACTCCTTCATTCCTATTTTCTCCCGCCTCTGGAACAAACTCCCTCACTCTCTTCAATCCCACTCCACCCTCCAGGTCTTTAAAACAGCTGTTCACCACCATCTCTTATCCTCCCCCATCCAAAACCTTGATCTTTTCTACCCCCGCTAATTTCGGTCCCCTTGTGTTTTATACTTCTCCCACCCCCCCCCCCCCCTTCCCACGCCTCCTGCCCCCAAGCCCTCTCCCTCCCACACTTCTCCCTGCTCTCAAATGTTGTGGTTGTGTGCTTCCCCTTCTCTCCCCATCTTGTCTTCCGCTCCCTCTTTTTGTATATTTTGTTTGTCTGGTTGATTTGTTTGTGAAATAAATGTTAGCTCTTTCACGAGCCTCGATTCAGTATACAAAAAAAAAAAAAAAGGTTATTTAGTTTGACAATTTACATGTGGTTTGCCAATTATGAGGAGATCCTCAGCTTTCCATTGATACCTTCCATGCATCATTGCTGTCACACATGACCGAGTACATGTTCATTGAAAATGACAAGTTCAAATCGCATTTTTACAAGTTTGGCTAATTGATGCAAGTCAGGATAATTGGTGCAAAATGAACGTCAGATGTGAACTTTTCTCAGGAATGATTGGCCTTTATGCACCCACACCTTCAACATGTCCACCTCCCCTTTCAACACAAAGCTCACAGCGGCGGAGCATGCCCTGAACTGCTTGTCTCACCATAGCCGGGTCATTGCGCAAAGCATCCACTTCATGTCGAATACGGCCCTGCAATTCGTCAAGATCACGGGGAGGAGTTAAGAACACCTTGTTCTTTAAATGTCCCCAAAGGAAATAATCACATGGTGTGAGGTCCGGTGATCTTGGCGGCCATTTCACTGCATGGTTGAGGGCGATGACTCGGTCTCCAAAGAGTTCCCTCGGTCGATCTCGGACAGCGATAAGACGATGTGCTGGGGCGCCATCTTGGGCCCACCAGAGATATCTGAAGACACCATGAACCTGTCGCTCAAAGTTCTCCTCCAGCTGTGGTAAAACTTCATCATTGATCATCTGCAGATACCTGTTACCATTGACATTCCTTTGAAAGAAAAATGGTCCGATCACCTGACCACTTCCACAAAGTCCCAACCAAACAGTCCACTTTTGTTGATTCATGTTGGTGTCAAAATTAAATTCCAGGGGTTGTCTTGTCGGTGCATATTCAAGAACATTATGGGTATTGACCTTGCCGTCCATGGCGAAAGCAGCTTCGTCGCCGATAACGAGATACCACAGGAAATTGACATCTGCTTCGCAACGTGCTATCAACCATCCGGCAAGCACCAGCCTCCTGGCAAAATCCCCTGGCGTAAGTTGATACCAGATGTGAATCCGATGTGGATGTTGGTGGAGGTCCAGTCTTGTGATTCGGTTGAATGTTGCCGTAGGCAATCCCGTCCCATTTCGTCTTGCGCTGGTATCCCTAGGATGCTCCAAAACTTGCTGCCTTACTGCTGCAATGTTCATTTCTGATCGCCCAGTGCACCTCCTACCAGAATTCCCCTTGTTGCGGTTGAGGCTAGTGCCATGCTCTTGGTATTTTCTAACATTTGCCCAGATGGTTTTGGCTGCTGGAGGCTCCGATTCTGGGAAACATTCCCTGAACCATCACGAGTTCGCTGCAAACTTCCAGTTTGGTGAAAGGTTATAGCCACGAAGGTCCGCTGTTCAGTCGTAAGTTGAACCATCTTTTCAATGACTCAGACTGTCTCTAAACCCATACACTGTAGGCCCATCTTAAATACCCATCTTAAACAAAGGATGACACAACCGACGATTACCAGACCAGCTCAACAATTTTACATAATCAACTTGGCAGTCGACAAGTAATGCGTCCATTTCAAACTGTCTTGCACTGATTAGCCAAACTTGTAAAAATGCGATTTGAACTTGTCATTTTCAATGAACATGTACTCGGTCATGTGTGACAGCAATGATGCATGAAAGGCATCAATGGAAAGCTGAGGATCTCCTCATAATTGGTAAACCACATGTAAATTGTCAAACTAAATAACCTTTGCATATTAACCCCTTGAATTCGGATTACCTTTTTTTTTAAATACACTGTACATGTCCGAGATATGGTTGGGGACACGTTTAAGTAACAAAATGACCGCCAGTCGGCCATCTTTGATTGCATTGTGAATCATAATGATGTGTATGTGTATACCATCTATCGTGTATTGTTTTTATCTGAAGTATGAACAAAATTGGTCCATAAATATCCAAGATATGGTTGCGCATGGACAAACAAACAAACAGACAGACGGACGGATGGACGGACTAACAAGCCCCAATCCAAAAGCCCCCGTTTCAGACCACGTCCAACAGGGGCTAATCATACAGATGATAAATATATATATATATAACTGTGAGAAATAGTAGAAACTCCACAGTACGAGCAGGGCGTCTCATTTGCATTAAATAAATTAATCGGGAGATTAAATCAGACGCGGACGTAGCTTCAGGACGTCGATCTTTAATTTTCGACAAGCTTTCGACCAACAAAGGTCTTCTTCTTAGTCGTCCCCAAGTTCAACGGAAGTGAAGCACAGCAAGTGTGTGTGTGTATGTATATATATATATATATAAGCACTTTATTTTCAGTCAGAGGAAGTGACGTGCTTGCTTTCACCCCATTGGTTAGACAACTACGCCCGCAATCAAAATCGTGCGCCACCATTTTGGGAAGCACCATCGGCCTCGTGGGTCAGTCCAAGGCCCAGTGCAATTGGAATTGTCCCAGGTAAATAACCACGATGTTATTATTTATGCACATAAGCAGTACGCACGTTTTTGCTTCATGAATGTACACCAGGTTATTTCTATTATTTTCGGGACCGATCGTGAAACCGATCTGTGGTATTATACACCTCCCAAATGAAGAGATGAGAAATTGGCTCGATTTATTTAATTTTATTGATATTGCCATTGTATTTGTTGTTGTTTGTTTGAGATTGCTTCAGTTGAGGTCATTTATGTATGTTTAAGTTATTAGGGTCTTGAGTTCGATCCCCGGTCATACTGTTAAAATAACATCAGGTGGGTTGATTCAGGCCTGTCATCCTGCCGAGGTCCGCAAAATGAGTACCTTAGAGTAAAAAGGAGGCACCGCATCAGCAGTAGTCTCACTCCCACCAATTATGCAAACCGCAACCACAGGCTGCAGACGGGATATAACAGTGTGTGAGTGTCTTTACCTTCTCCACACATGAGTGCATTTCAGAAGGTGGAACGGTGCCCGCCCAGGTCTCAAAGTGTGTCCACGCCGATATATTTTCACTTTAAAAATTTTTTTCTCTCCAACCACTTGTCCGATTGATGCGAAACTAATTTAAACACAGGAGACACTCTCCATGGACAATATTTTATTGATAGCTCTGACATCATAGGTCACATGGTATGGCAGCCATATTGAATTCAAGGAAATTGGATTTCTCTTCCTGGAAGGCAATCTCTGTGCATTCCGAAAAATCCACAACAAGCGTTTGTCCACTCAGGTGAGCCAAAAAAACACCTGTGCAACCTCAAAAAATGAACTTCCCAACTTGTTGTCTTCTCCAAAACCTGGTGGCACCTTGTTAATTAACATTTCATCCGATTGACTTGAAATTTGAAGAGGGTTTACATATCGGCAAAATGAATTCGACCACCAACTATTTTTGAGATCAACATAGGCCAAAGGTCAACAACAATTTAAAATTTCTAAAATCCTCAATTTTCATCCGCATGTATCTGCGAAGTGCCAAAACAGGATGCTGAGGACCCTCGACTGAGGAGGACCCGGTCAGTGAGGCACACTTGTGACCGGTTGTGTTTTGAAATAAAAAAAATATGGCCGCAAATACATGCGGATCCGATTTCATCCGAAATATATATATATATATATATATACACAAAGAATTAAGTTAAGCACCCCCCCCGTTTTTTTACAACCTCGCACATTACAAGTTTGTTGTCGTCAAAACAGTGTAATATACCCATGATATTGCTATATTTTCTGGAGAAGTGATATTATGGTCACATAAAAACATAACAATCATGCCGTTTTCAATATTTTATTCTGAATAATTTAAGGTGAAATTTTTGGGAATTTTAGGCATATTTTCACCTCAATTTAAGTATGGAGCTATAGGTCCATCACGGACAGTGTGGATGACGTTTATGTTTTCTAACGTACAGTCATTGTTCTGAGAAGACCTCTAGCGATCTTTGCGTCAATAACGTGTGTAGGACCCACGTGATCGGATCACTGACTCAACCAATCACTTTTTTTCACTTTGATCACTCAATTTCATCAATGGATAATTGCTAATGTCATACCAATCATTATTTGATCTCACATACCTTAGAATATATGCCAATGTATACATATACACAAAGAATATATATTAGGGGGTGCTTACCTTAATTCGTTGTGTAGGGGTGCTTAACTTAATTCTTTGTATATATATATATATATATATATATATATATATATATATATATATATATATATATATATATATATATATATATACAGACTTGGCATTTAATATGGAATTTTTTTAGCCGCGTCGCAAGACGCTGGTCATAGAGTGCCCTCTGCTGTTGTTCTTGTTCTTGTTCTTCTTCTTGTTCTTCTTGTTGTTCTTGCAGAGAAGACAAAACCTCAAAGCTCCACCCATTCTGGGAACCATAGCTCCACCCATTGTGGGAGAGGCTTCATAAAAACAAATATCCACCATTTTATGAACTCGCATAGCTTTGAGGCCTGTTTTGTAGGCCCGTGGTGTCTTCCTCTCTCACACAGTTTTATTTCAAATCAAATTCGATATATCATTTCATTTTTCACAGTCGCTAACATAGTTTTAGACTCGGTTGAAAAAAAACGGGAATAAAATCCGATGAAAGTTGCCCTTTATAGAACGAAATGAATTCTCAAAGGTCTGTAACTTCAAGTCCATTGAGATTTTTTTTTTTTTAATCGCGGCATGGTCAGTCATACACCGCCCGAAATAACAGACGGGAAAATGCCGAGATATATTAAAAATTCGTCCATTTGATGACAATCGTCACGATGAAATATTTATTTTATACGTCGTCACAATAATGTGGAGAGAGGAGCATAGCTTCGTTCACGTGTCACCACATATGGGAAATTGCCGAGATATATTATTTTTAAATCGCGGCATGGTCAGTCATACACCGCCTGAAATAACAGACGGGAAAATGCCGAGATATATTAAAACTTCGTCCATTTGATGACAATCGTCACGATGAAATATTTAATTTATACGTCGTCACAATAATGTGGAGAGAGGAGCATAGCTTCGTTCACGTGTCGCCACACACGGGAAATTGCCGAGATTTTTTTTTTTTAAATCGCGGCATGGTCAGTCATACACCGCCTGAAATAACAGACGGGAAAATGCCGAGATATATTAAAAATTCGTCGCCACACACGGGAAATTGCCGAGATATATTTTCACTTTGCACAAAAATAACATCAAGTAATCGAATCAATAGGAATGTCCTGTGCCTATAACATCAACGTTATAGGCACAGCTGCATCTAGGCATTGTGTAACATCGAAGCGGCTTTTGTTTTAATTAAAACTTTTTGTACTTGTTTTTTCTTGACTTGGGTTTACTTTCTTAACTCAGTATATCAATCTGGTGAGTTTCTTTTACACTTTGGTGATTTATTTGTTAAAAGAACCATGTCACTGATTGTCTGTCGCAGCAAGAAGTCAACAACAGGATTATATGACAGGTGGCGTGGCAAAATGTACGGACAGGTGCATTTGATGATTGGCTTCACAGTCGGGTATACAAGGGTTGTTGCATTCTGTATTAGTGGAAAACAACTGCTGCACGTCTCCAAAAGTTATTGCCGCTTCCTCTGGAGATGGTCCATCAACTCGACAATGCTGTTTGTCATGGAGTGGTGGCTTTACGAAATTACGGCATGAAACAGCGTGCTAGTGCTTGGCAGTATGGCATCACTCAAGGTCAGGTGTCAAAGATCCTGAAATGAAATGTTCAGAGGGGTGTCCCTACTCCAATACCGAGGCCAGGACGTCCCCGCAGAACCACAAGGAGGGATGATCGCCAGCTGCACCGGTTAGTCCGCAATGGCCGTACCAAGTCAGCTAATCGGCTTAGGGCTGAGTGGCAGCAACTGACAAATGTGCCTTTATCCAGAAGGCTAGTCAACCAATGACTGGTTCAAGCAGGCTATCGTGTCAGGCATCCCCTGAGAATGCCACGCCTGACCAGACAACACCGCCAGCGCCGATTGCAGTGGGCCAGAGAGCACCGTCAATGGCAGCCAGGACACTGGAATCACGTCATCTTCAGTGACGAGTCTAGATTTCTGGTCTATCGTCAAGATGGCCACGTCCGAGTGGGCAGACAAATGCATGAAGCCGACAACAAAGATTGTATAGTGCCACGAGTCCAAGCTGGAGGTGGTGGGGTGACCGTTTGGGCTGCTTTTCATGCAGGGGGCAAAACTGACCTGGTTGTTCTGAATGGAAACCTGAACCAGTTCAAGTACAGGGCCATTCTGGAAGAAACATTGCTTCCATTTGCTCGTGCAGACTTTCGAGGAAACATTGTCTTCCAAGATGACAATGCACGGCCTCATCGTGCTCGCATGATCCAACACTTTCTTGCTGACCGTGGTGTAGAGCATATGGAGTGGCCTGCCATGTCCCCGGATATGAATCCGAGAGAGAACTTGTGGGCAGAATTAACGCGTCAAATCGACCACTTGGACCAGCAGCCGACCTCTGTGCGTGAATTGCAGCAGGCTATTGTCACTGCATGGCAAGCGATTCCTGTCCAAACCTTGGCAAATCTCGTGAACAGCATGCCTCGACGTGTACGTGCTCTCCTGAATGCTGGTGGAGGTTACACGAAGTACTGAACTGTAATTTTACTGTCCGTAATTCAAGTCGTAATTTAACTTTTGATTTTGTTTAAAAAAAAATTGGCTAATGTGCAAAATAAAGAGATACTTCTGGAAAACGTACAGAAGTTTAACACAGTACTGTCCATGAATTGAGTTCGATATCAGTTTACATCACTTTCAAGGATCAATTTATTTGTTTCGAAATGTCAAATGTGGTTTTTGTTTCTTTTAAAGGTCACATTAACAAAATCTAGAATAATTTCAACATAATTCCGATGAACTTTGGTTCTAAGACATCTTGAAAAGGAAGTTCACCCCCACAAAAAAAAATATTCCATATTAAATGCCAAGTCTATGTATATATATATATATATATATATATATATATATATATATATATATATATATATATATATATATATATATATATATATATATATATACATACATACATACATACATACATACTTATATACATACATACATACACATACATGGGTGCATGTCGGACCCCACTATTCGCTGCGGGGGATACGTTCCTGGGAAATGCCGCGAATTGCGAAACTGCGAATGGGGTGGGCATTGTTTCAATGGAAAAAGGGGGGATTGGTTCTGGAATCGCGAAAATCCACAAATGGTGAGGCAAATCCCGAGAATGTCGATGATAATCCGCTAATGTCGATGAAAATCCCGCGAATGTCGGCGATAATCCGTGAATGTCGGCGATAATCCGCGAAGGTCGGCGATAATCCGTGAAGGTCGGCGATAATCCGTGAAGGTCGGCGATAATCCGTGAAGGTCGGCGATAATCCGCGAAGGTCGGCGATAAACCGCGTAGGTCGGCGATAATCCGCGAAGGTCGGCGATAATCCGCGAAGGTCGGCGATAATCCGCGAAGGTCGGCGATAATCCGCGAAGGTCGGCGATAATCCGCGAAGGTCGGCGATAATCCGCGAAGGTCGGCGATAATCCGCGAAGGTCGGCGATAATCCACGAAGGTCGGCGATAATCCGCAGTGTGAACTAGAACGGCTCTCAGTAGAGAGCAAACCTCCGCCTGGTTGGCCATATCACTCAATGGTGAAGAATTATGAAAAAATCTACTAGCTGGATCTGGATCTTCACCAAAATTGAATCGATTCTTCCTTGTCACACACACACAACCATTTTCGTCCAAATTCGTCCACAACTTTTTGAGATATCCTGCAATGTATCATTTTTGGCCCAATCTCCCAATGGTGAAGAACCACTTCAAAATTAAATAATTCTCAAATCCGAATCCATATTCAGATCTTCACCAAAAACTAATTGAATTGTCCTTGTCAGACACCCAACCGGTCCAACAAGTTTCGTCCAAATCCGTCCACAACGTTTTGATATATCTTGCTATGTATCGTTTTGGCCCTATCTCACAATGGTGAAGAATCACTTTTAAAATTCTAGTAGCCGGATCCGGATCTTCACCAAAATCTAATCATTTCGTCCTTGTCACAAACGCTACATCTCTGCTAAATTTCGTCCGAATCTGTCTACAACATTTTGAGATATTTTGGTCACAAACAAACAAACGGACAGACAAACAGACAGGGATGAAAACATAACCTCCATTCACCTTTGGTGGCGGAGGTAATAACGTGATATTTCGCAAAACATTGTTTACCTGTGAACAGCGACGATATCACGTGAAGTCGTTCACAGTGTGAATGGCGGGATATATCGCAAAAGGCATGAAAACGCGAAACACGGCAGTGATCACAGGAGCAGGTCATGCTCGTGGCTCATAGATGTTTTTTTGCGTATGTCCAGCTGTGTTATGCATGGATGGTGAAAGATGCGTTTTATAAATGTCAAGCTTGCGGCTCGTGAAAAAAAAAAAATTTTGTGCCCCTGAAAAACCACGAATTCGTGAAACACGGCCGCGAATAGAAAACAAACCGCGAATTCGTGGAACACAGCTGTGAATAGAAAACAAACCGGAAATTTGTGGAACACGGTTGTGAATAGAAAACAAACCGCGAATTTGTTTAACACGGCCGCGAATAGAAAACAAACCGCGAGTTTGTGGAACACGGCCGCAAATAGAAAAAAAAACTGCGAATTTGTGGAACACGGCCGTAAATAGATAACAAACCGTAAATTTGTGGAACACGGCCGCAAATCGAAAACAACCGCAAATTTGTGAAACACGGCCGCGAATCGAAAACAAACCGAGAATTCGCGGAACACGGCCACAAATAGGAAAAAAACTGCGAATTTGTGGAATCCGGCCGTGAATAGAAAACAAACCGCAAATTTGTGGAACACGGCCGCAAATAGAAAACAAACCGCGAATTTGTGGAACACGGCTGCGAATAGAAAACAAACCGCGAATTTGTGGAACACGGCTGCGAATAGAAAACAAACCGTGAATTCGTGGAACACAGCTGCGAATAGAAAACAAACCGCGAATTTGTGGAACACGGCTGCGAATAGAAAACAAACCGCGAATTTGTGGAACACGGCTGCGAATAGAAAACAAACCGCGAATTCGTGAAACACGATCGTGAATAGAAAACAAACCGCAAATTTGTGGAACCCGGCCGTGAATAGAAAACAAACCACGAATTCGTGGAACACGAATCTGGAGACGGAGATTTGGAGATCTGGAGATGACGTCACGGATTTTTGAAGCTCCACACGATCTCCACGTTTTCAAAGTTAAGTCTGTTCACAATTGTATTTTATCGAAACTGTATTTTATCTTTCGGCATGTGAACTTATGTCTCTTGGATGTCTCTCGGTGTTTATCTTTCATGAATTATTCGTTTCTGTTTGCCGCGCGTGTGAGGCCTTGCAGCCTCAGGCTTCCCCTGTCGAAGTTTGTTTCTTCCTTCGCTGGTTTTGCTAGGTTTTTGATGTTCCCTTCTCCCCCAAACTTCACCGAACATCTACTCTTTGTCTAACGTTGTAACCCCCCCCCCCCCCCCCCCCCCCAAAATCAAAAAAATTATTTCCTTTTCTCCTCATGTGCTTTTGTCCCATCGTGTTTTGCCTCTGCCCACGTGCACTGTCTCGCCCCGCCCCCATTATCCCCTTGCCTTGCACCTTTTGCCCTGTTCAAGTGACTCGTGGTCGTCCCTCTAGGCTCCCTCTCCCCATTGGTATTTTTGTGAATATAAGATTGTTCTTCACGGTTCTGTTTGAATATGTTTAAACTTTCCCCTGGAATGTTTTATTCAGTCGTATATTACAACACGCTGTTTTTCTTCCTATTTAAAAGGCTCCTTTCAATTTCCTCTTCAACTCATTCCATTTCAAAAAAATATTCAATCTCTTATAATTCTTTCTCACTACATGCTCTAAATTCTCATTCATTCCACCCCTCCTCCATCGTTCTTAAACGGATCGCTAATTTGAAAATCACAACAAACCCAATTTGTTATAAATGTTCATCTTTCATTAATCATCCACTTTCTAAACTCCCCCCTTGCTCCTCCCCTCCAAATCTCCCCCCTTGCCGCTCCCCTCCTAAACTCCCCCCTTGCCCCTCCCTTCCGAAACTCCCCCCTTGCCCCTCCCCTCCTAAACTCCCCCCTTGCCCCTGCCCTCCTAAACTCCCCCCTTGCCCCTCCCCTCCTAAACTCCCCCCTTGCCCCTCCCCTCCTAAACTCCCCCCTTGCCCCTCCCCTCCTAAACTCCCCCAGTTCCCCTCCCCTACAAATCTCACCCCTTGCGCCTCCCCTTCTAAACTCCCCCCTTGCCCCTCCCCTCCTAAACTCCCCCCTTGCCCCTCCCCTCCTAAACTCCCCCCTTGCCCCTCCCCTCCAAAACTCCCCCCTTGCCCCTCCTCTCCTAAACTCCCCCATAGCCCCTCCCATTCAAAACTCCCCCACAACTCCTCCCCTTCTAATCTCCCCCCAACCATCCCTCCCAAATTCTCCCCCCTCCCACATCCTCCTCAAAGCTGCCTCCTCCCCACTTCGTCTCCCTTCCATCTCATACCTCCACCTCCTCCAACCTTCTACTTTACTCTGCCTCCCCTCAAACAACACCTCACTGTGCCTCATCCCATCACCATCAAACCTTTTGTCCTCCTCATCCTTCCCTTTCTTGTAACTCTTCTGTAATCTCTGACACACTATCAACTGCTCTTCCCACCTCCCCCTCTCACCCTTCATCTGACCCTACCCCTCCCCTCCCCTGTCCTGCACCCGATGCTCCCCCTCTCTCCTCATTAACGGTATGGACCTCAAACATCCAGGGCCTTCGCTCAAACCTGATTGATCTCTCCATTCAGGTTGCTTCTGACAATCCAGACTTGATCTGCTTAACAGAAACTTTCCTCCTTCAAGATGTCTCTGATTCCTTAATATCTCTTCCTGCTTACTCCCTCCTCCGGTACGATAGACCTGAGCCTCGTCCTGGTGGTGGGGTGGCTATCTTTATCAAAAACTCTCTTCCTCACTCTCCCTGCACTGCCCTCTCTCCACCCCACCCCCAGGAGTACCTCTGGCTATGGCTTCCTCTCCGCTCCCACCTTTTGTTCATATGTGTTCTGTGCCGTCCTCCAAACAGTGATGACTCCATTTACATTTCGCTGTCGGACAACATGGACCAACTTCTATCAACTCATCCAAACTCTCTCTTCCTCATATGTGGCGACTTCAACTGTCATCATGCCAGCTGGCTGGGTGTGGTTCATCTCTCACCAGCCATGGCACCTCAGCAAAGGACTTCTGCGACTCATTGGGACTGACGCAATCTGTCAATTTCCCGACCCGGATCTCAGTCAATGGAGTATCTTCTCTTCTGGACTTGGTTATGACTAACTTCCCTGCAAATGTCTGCTGCTCTTCTTCTGCTCCAATCGGTTCTTCTGATCATGTGCTTGTTAAAGTGGACATCTCTCTGGCCATTCTCAGAGAGCCTCCTCAGCGCCGACGATTCTGGCATTTCACTCAGGCCGACTGGCACGGGCTGCAAGCAGCCATCAATCACCTGGACTGGTCTCCCATCTCTACTGCCTCTGACATCAATTCTTCCTGGGAATTCTTCCAAAGCAAACTGCTCTCTCTCATGCACAGATTTATCCCATCTCGTCTTCAGTTGTCTTACCGTTCCTCCCGTCCATGGTACACTGAATCTTGTGGTGAGGCAGTTGCCCTGAAACAACTTGCCTTTGCCTCTTGGAAGGCAAATCCAACTGAAGGCAATCTCAGTTCCTTCCACCAAGCTCGAAACAAGTGTGTGTCTACCCTCAGGAGTGCCAGGAAGCACTATCTCTCCACACTCAAGATTGAACTCTCAAACCTGTCTCCTTCCTCCAAATCCTGGTGGTGTCTGGTCAAATCCGTTTCTGGTGTTTGTTCCCCCTCCTTCCCCTCCCTTACCTCAAATGGCTACACAGTTGACACCGCACGTGACAAAGCCGAATGCCTCAACTCTGTGTTTGCCTCAAAATCTTGTGTCCCAAACCCATCTCTCTCTGTTTCCACCTTTCCCAGTCGAACCCAACTGCTCCTGAACTCTGTGTCCTTCTCTCCTGACAAGGTGGAGAAGTTTTTATCAAACCTCGACTCGGATTCTGCAACTGGACCAGACGGCATCAGCCCACGGGTCCTAAAATCTTGCTCTGCCGCTCTATCTCACCGTCTCTCTGTTCTTTTCACCCTCTCTTTTGGTCAAGGTCATCTGCCAGCATCTTGGAAATCAGCAAACATTACCGCTTTACACAAAAAATGTGCAAAAACAGATCCTTGCAACTACAGACCAATCAGCCTGCTTCCAATTATCAGCAAAGTCATGGAATCCATCATTGCTTCGGATATCAAATCCTTCCTCTTCTCCAATGGCTTGATCTCTGATCATCAATTTGGATTCAGACCAGGTCATTCCACTCTGGACATGTTGCTTCTGCTGTCTCAACAATGGATGGACGTCCTCAATGCCAAACAGGAAATCAGAGCTGTCTCACTTGACATGTCACGTGCCTTCGATACGGTCTGGCACCCAGCTCTGCTCACCAAACTCTCCTCCTATGGTATCCATGGAAATCTCCACTCATGGCTTGCGGACTTCCTCTCTGGTCGTAGGCAACGTGTGGCCCTGAAAGGATTTCTCTCATCTCCCCTTCCTGTTCTGGCTGGAGTTCCCCAAGGTAGTGTTCTGGGCCCTGTGCTTTTTCTGGTCTTCATCAATGATCTCTCTGACTCTCTTGAAAATCCTCTCTATCTCTTTGCTGACGACTCCACTATCTGCCGCTCCATTCCTCATCCCTCAGATCGGCAGTCTGCAGCCTCCTCACTCTCTGCAGACCTGGACAAAATCACAGACTGGTCAAACAAGTGGAACATGTCTTTCAATCCTGACAAATCTCACACTCTTACAATGTCTCTCCGAAAGGACCGACTGGAAAACCCTCCCATCTACTTTCTCAACAATCCTCTCCAAGAAGTTCTGTCGCTCAAGCTTTTGGGTCTCACTATCTGCCATGATCTTTCTTGGGAAAACCACATTTCCAAGCTGTCCTCCAAAGCCAGTCGCCGACTGGGCAGCCTCCGTCGTGCGAAGTCCTTCCTTGGCACACCTGAGCTCCTCACCACATACAAGGCTTTCATCCGCAGCTCAATGGAATACTGTTCCCCCCTCTGGGCTGGTGCTCCTGCCTCACACCTATTTCGGCTTCACGCTGTTGAGGCCAAAGCTTTCAGAATCATTGGAATCTCCTGCGATGAAGTTAACTCCGAGGGCCTTTCACTCACTCACCGCAGGCAGGTTGGTGGTCTTTCTGTCTTCTACCGACTCCTCTCCGGCCTTGCTCCCCCAGCTCTCTCTGTGCTCTGTCCCCCCAATATTCCTTCAGGTCGCACAAGATCTGCCTGCAACCCTCTTATGGTTAAACTGCCAAAATCTAGGCTCTCTGCTCACCTTCACTCTTTCATTCCCCTTTTCTCCCACCTCTGGAACAAACTCCCCCACTCCCTTCAATCCCACTCCTCCCTCCAGGTCTTTAAAACAGCTGTTCACCACCATCTTTTATCTTCCCCCATCCAAAACCTTGATCTTTTCTACCCCCGCTAATTCACCCCAGAGCCCTTGCAGTGTTCATATGTTTTATACCTCTCCCACCTCCCCCCAAGCCCTCCCCCTCCCACATTTCTCCCGATGTCCCTGCTCTCAAATGTTGTGTTTGTGTCCTTCCCCCTCTCTCCCCATCTTGTCTGCCGCTCCCCTTGTTTTTTGTGTTTTGTGTGTCGGTTTGACTTTTTGTGTGATTAATGTTAGCTCTTTCACGAGCCTCGATCTTGTATACAAAACAAAAAAAAAAAAACGGCCGCGAATATAAAACAAACCGAGAATTTGTGGAACACGGCCGTGAATAGAAAACAAACCGTGAATTTGTGGAACATGGCCGCGAATAGGAAAAAAAACTGCAAATTTGTGGGACACTTTGCCGCGAATCGAGAAACGGGTCACATTTTATAAACCGCGAATACGCGGAACCCACGAATACGCGGAACCCACGAATATGCAGAACCCACGAATAGCGGAACCGTGAATAGCTGAACCACGAATACGCGGAACCCACGAATAGCTGAACCGTGAATAGCTGAACCACGAATACGCGGAAACCCACGAATAGCTGACCCGTGAATAGTGGGGTCTGGCGGTATATATGTCTGTGTATATTATATGGACTTATGGGCCGTAATAGTAGCGTATTCAGTTGCTGATGGTATTTTTGGTCAGGATGGGCCCATGCAGTGAGACTATCGGATATGGAATGCTATTATTCTAGTTTTTTTAGTGATTCTTCACAAATTGAGAGACCTGGCCAAAAACGATAAATAGCACGATATTCCAAAAAGTTATGGACGCATTCGGACTAAACTTGGTGGATTAATTGGTGAGATGACGAG
Organism: Myxine glutinosa; assembly: GCF_964187855.1. Lineage (NCBI taxonomy): Eukaryota > Metazoa > Chordata > Myxini > Myxiniformes > Myxinidae > Myxine > Myxine glutinosa. Next base: position 410,549,498 of record NC_136261.1, on the reverse strand, counting down.
AACAAGCCGATTCGATTTTGGTGCAGGTATAGATGTAGTTCCGGTCTATCAGTTGGATACAAAACATAAAACTTTACAGCCTGGTGGGGGTATGCGCTCTATTTCTACGATATCCAGTACCTTGTCTCCTTTCTCCATTCTTTTAAACCCAACACTTCCTGTCACAAAAAACTAGGTTTCAATCTCCTTTATTTTTCACCCAACAGATTCTTTCTTGTAGACTCGTTTCCATCCTCCTAGACATTATCTTACAAACAGCCCTCAGCAAGTTTACCCACATGGCTTTCATGATCTATGGCGCTATGCTTACCAAAGGCGGCAGGTAAATTGTTTTCGGAATTTCTCATGTTCCTGAGTCCCCTAAACGACTTGTATTAGTGATGAAAACTAACAAAGGCCTGAGCTTTATTTCTGGAGAATGCATTTCTCTTAAATGGCCAAGAAGCTGTCATGCGTCATGACTTGCGGCCTCAATAAGTCCCATATAAATACTATAATGCACGTGATCAGTATCTTTTTTTTTTTTATCAGAGCTTGCAGTCTACATATTCTGGATTATCCTTGAGGTCCCATTTGTTGTGCCAATTTATTATGCGTTGTTGACTTGGCAAGGAGTGCTCCCCATCCACTTCACGACGATGACGGTTGTGTACACTGAAACAAACAGGAGGTACATCCAAAACAGAGCCGTGTCCACTGTGTACACGCTCGGTAAGTAGTGGTTGTAGTTCTTGAAAGTTAGCGATTCTGTTTCGGATTTCTTTTCATGGTCATCGCTTCCCAAAGCACCGTCAGCACCTTGGGAAAGTGAAGATGACATTGTTAAACAGACATCATTCTTGCAAACAGGAAGAGGTGCCATTGCTTATTTTCCCTTACTCGATCATCACATCAAATCATTATTTCAGTGTTTACAACACATCCCATCATTCTCTGTTTGCTTTACCTCAAAACATTCTCTCTGTTTACAACACATCAAATCATTATCTCTTTTGTATACAAGATCGAGGCTCGTGAAAGAGCGAACATTAATCACACAGAAAGACAAACAGACACATGAAACAAATAACATCGGGAGCGGTAGACAAGATGGGGAGAGAGGGGGAAGGACACAAACACAACATTTGAGAGCAGGGACCGAGAGACATGGAGACATCGAGAGATCTGTGGGAGGGAGAGGGCTTTGGGGGGGAGGCATGTGAAGGGGGGGAGGCATGTGAAGGGGGGGGGGGGGGTGGGAGAGGTATAAACATATGGACACTGCCAGGATTTCCAGGAAATAAGTTGGAATTTCAAACAAGGTGGATCTGGGGTGAATTAGTGGGGGTAGAAAAGATCAAGGTTATGGATGGGGGAAGATAAGAGATGGTGGTGAACAGCTGTTTTAAAGACCTGGAGGGAGGAGAGGGATTGAAGGGAGTGTGGGAGTTTGTTCCACAGGCGGGAGAAAAGAGGAATGAAAGAGTGAAGGTGAGCAGAGAGCCGAGATTTCGGCAGTTTAACCATCAGAGGGTTGCTGGCAGATCTTGTGCGACCTGTAGGAATATTTGGGGGACAGAGCACAGAGAGAGCTGGGGGAGCAAGGCCGGAGAGGAGTCGGTAGAAGACAGAAAGACCACCTACCTGCCTGCGGTGAGTGAGTGAAAGGCCCTCAGGAAAAGGAAATCTCTTTTTACAATACATCAAAACATGCTCTCTGTTTACAACACATCAAATCATTCTCTGTTTACAATACATCAAATCATTCTCTGTTTACAATACATCAAATCATTCTCTGTTTACAATACATCAAGTCATTCTCTGTTTACAATACATCAAATCATTCACTGTTTACAATACATCAAATCATTCACTGTTTACAATACATCAAATCATTCTCTGTTTACAACACATCAAATCATTCTCTGTTTGCAATACATCGTCATTCTCTGTTTACAATACATCAAATCATTCTCTGTTTACAACACATCAAATCATTATCTCTGTTTACAATACATCAAATCATTCTCTGTTTGCAATACATCAAATCATTCTCTGTTTACAATACATCAAGTCATTCTCTGTTTACAATACATCAAATCATTCTCTGTTTACAACACATCAAATAATTATCTGTTTTCAACACATCAAATCATTCTCTGTTTGCAATACATCGTCATTCTCTGTTTACAACACATCAAATCATTCTCTGTTTACAATACATCAAATCATTCTCTGTTTACAACACATCAAATCATTATCTCTGTTTACAATACATCAAAACATGCTCTCTGTTTACAACACATCAAATCATTCTCTGTTTGCAATTCATCAAGTCATTCTCTGTTTGCAATACATCAAATCATTCTCTGTTTACAATACATCAAGTCATTCTCTGTTTACAATACATCAAATCATTCTCTGTTTACAACACATCAAATCATTCTCTGTTTACAACACATCAAATAATTATCTGTTTTCAACACATCAAATCATTCTCTGTTTGCAATACATCGTCATTCTCTGTTTACAACACATCAAATCATTCTCTGTTTACAATACATCAAATCATTCTCTGTTTACAACACATCAAATCATTATCTCTTTTTACAATACACCAAAACATGCTCTCTGTTTACAACACATCAAATCATTCTCTGTTTACAATACATCAAATCATTCTCTGTTTACAATACATCAAATCATTCTCTGTTTACAATACATCAAATCATTCTCTGTTTACAACACATCAAATCATTCTCTGTTTACAATACATCAAATCATTCTCTGTTTACAACACATCAAATCATTATCTCTGTTTACAACACATCAAAACATGCTCTCTGTTTACAACACATCAAATCATTCTCTGTTTGCAATACATCGTCATTCTCTGTTTGCAACACATCAAATCATTCTCTGTTTGCAATACATCAAATCATTATCTCTGTTTACAATACATCAAAACATGCTCTCTGTTTACAACACATCAAATCATTCTCTGTTTGCAATACATCGTCATTCTCTGTTTGCAATACATCAAATCATTCTCTGTTTACAATACATCAAGTCATTCTCTGTTTACAACACATCAAATCATTATCTCTGTTTACAACACATCAAAACATGCTCTCTGTTTACAACACATCAAATCATTCTCTGTTTGCAATACATCGTCATTCTCTGTTTGCAATACATCAAATCATTCTCTGTTTACAACACATCAAATCATTCTCTGTTTACAACACATCAAATCATTCTCTGTTTACAATACATCAAATCATTCTCTGTTTACAATACATCAAATAATTATCTGTTTTCAACACATCAAATCATTCTCTGTTTGCAATACATCAAATCATTCTCTGTTTACAATACATCAAATCATTCTCCATTTACAATACACCAAATCATTCTCTGTTTACAATACATCAAATCATTCTCTGTTTACAACATATCAAATCATTCTCTGTTTGCAATACATCAAGTCATTCTCTGTTTACAACACATCAAATCATTCTCTGTTTACAATACATCAAATCATTCTCTGTTTACAACACATCAAATCATTATCTCTGTTTACAATACATCAAAACATGCTCTCTGTTTACAACACATCAAATCATTATCTCTGTTTACAATACATCAAATCATTCTCTGTTTGCAATACATCAAGTCATTCTCTGTTTGCAATACATCAAATCATTCTCTGTTTACAATACATCAAATCATTCTCTGTTTACAACACATCAAATAATTATCTGTTTACAACACATCAAATCATTCTCTGTTTACAATACATCAAATAATTCTCTGTTTACAACACATCTAATCATTATCTGTTTTCAACACATCAAATAATTATCTGTTTACAACACATCAAATCATTCTCTGTTTACAATACATCAAATCATTCTCCATTTACAATACATCAAATCATTCTCTGTTTACAATACATCAAATCATTCTCTGTTTACAATACATCAAATCATTCTCTGTTTGCAATACATCAAATAATTATCTGTTTTCAACACATCAAATAATTATCTGTTTACAACACATCAAATCATTCTCTGTTTACAACACATCAAATCATTCTCTGTTTACAACACATCAAATAATTATCTGTTTTCAACACATCAAATAATTATCTGTTTACAACACATCAAATCATTCTCTGTTTACAACACATCAAATCATTCTCTGTTTACAATACATCAAATCATTCTCTGTTTACAATACATCAAATCATTCTCTGTTTACAATACATCAAATAATTATCTGTTTACAATACATCAAATAATTATCTGTTTACAATACATCAAATCATTCTCTGTTTACAATACATCAAATCATTCTCTGTTTACAACACATCAAATAATTATCTGTTTACAATACATCAAATCATTCTCTGTTTACAATACATCAAATCATTCTCTGTTTACAATACATCAAATAATTATCTGTTTACAACACATCAAATCATTCTCTGTTTACAACACATCAAAAATAATTATCTGTTTACAACACATCAAATCATTCTCTGTTTACAACACATCAAATCATTCTGTCTGTTTACAACACATCAAATCATTCTCCGTTTACAACACATCAAATCATTCTCTGTTTACAACACATAAAATCATTCTGTCTGTTTACAACACATCAAATCATTCTCCGTTTACAACACATCAAATCATTCTCTGTTTACAACACATCAAATCATTCTGTCTGTTTACAACACATCAAGTCATTCTCTGTTTACAACACGTCAAATCATTCTGTCTGTTTACAACACGTCAAATCATTCTCCGTTTACAACACATCAAATCATTCTGTCTGTTTACAACACATCAAATCATTCTCTGTTTACAACACATCAAATCATTCTCCGTTTACAACACATCAAATCATTCTCTGTTTACAACACATCAAATCATTCTGTCTGTTTACAACACATCAAGTCATTCTCTGTTTACAACACATCAAATCATTCTGTCTGTTTACAACACATCAAATCATTCTCCGTTTACAACACATCAAATCATTCTCTGTTTACAACACATCAAATCATTCTGTCTGTTTACAACACATCAAGTCATTCTCTGTTTACAATACATCAAATCATTCTGTCTGTTTACAACATGTCAAATCATTCTCCGTTTACAACACATTAAATCATTCTCTGTGTTTACGATACATCAAATCGTTCTCTCTTTTTACAACACATCATCATTGTCATCATCATCATATCATGTTCATTAGCAACGGTACCCGCCCTATGGGCTGGGCTTCAATTGGGAAGCCCAAATGAAAAGGCAAAACATCAGAAATTGAAGGCTTTTTTATTTTAAACGATTCATATAAACATCCGTTGAATCATATCACACGCAAATCATCAAAATCTAAACAGTACATGGCGCCCATTTTGAAAAAAGATTGAATTCTGCAAAACGGAAGCGGCCGCTGCACCTGTTTCTCAGCCGCTTTGCACACGCTGCCATGTTACTTCGGAGCCGCACGTTTATATAGGAATAGTTTGTCAGGAATCGATCTACTCTCTCCTGGTACGTAGAATAAACAGTATTTATAGCATTTCAACAAAAGCCACATCACTGTTCATATCGGTAAATATTATACCATTGTGTTTGGAAAAACTGGAAAATTGGAAAAAATTGGACAAACAATATAGCCTATTTTACTCCCAGGGGTCCCAGGAATACCCACCCAAAATATCGTTGCGATCGGTTGAGCCGTTTTTGTGGTACCTTCGAACGGACGGACGGACATTTGGTGAATTATAGTAAGATGTCTCAATATAATCATAATTAAATTGTATTTTATTATATTAACACTATAGTATTAATTTGTGATTGTAATGATGAATGATGCTGGATGAAATGAAAAGATAGAGATATTGAATTTAAAGCAGAATGAGGAAATGACGTATGGGTTTCCATCCGTGACATTCGTGGATTCACCATTTGCAGATTCGCCATTGACCATGTGTAGAAACATTCAGCTGCAGTAAGGTTTTTTGCTCTCGTCCTTCATGAACTGGCTGTCAATGAGTGACGTTCGACTGAAGGTGGCACAGGCATGTGGAATTTATTTGCTTCATGGTTTAGCATTTGCTGTTTCCCCATTCGCATTGTCTGTTTGCTTTTGGCCTCCCACTCGTGCGTATCACCTATCACAGGTACCTCACTAGTCCAGTAATAAGACATGTTCCTCTGTTTTGATATTTAGGAAAACACCAGCTGTCTATCCACCCTACCGGTAGGTAGAGAATTGCAATTTTAAGGGGAGTAATATCTTTGCTGAAGCTAAATAACTGAATAAATTTATGGAGCCTCAATTTTGAGGTCTAAAGTGGTTTTTCACATAAATGTGGCAAGAGTGTCTGCACAGTAATAGCTACATTGTACTATGTACTTTATAGATGTACTCGTTGCATTATATAATTCATAGACATACTCACGTAGTTGTATGTACTTAACGTAAACCAAAACTAAACTACACACACACACACACACACACACACACACACACACACACACACACACACACACACACACACACACACACGAAACAAAAGGGACTATCTTTTAAATTAATGTGACACTTAGGTGTGGTTACCCTCTACTTTTAACCTCACCCTGAGTGCGACAGATTCAACACTAGATATGTCCCACCTGCTGCGTTGCATCCTACCTAACCAATTCACGCCCACAATTAACCGAATTACGGAATGGTCTTCAAACTAAACATCTAGCCGGTGGGGAGCATTATTTACAATACACTAATTATTTACACTGTCACCAAGGACCTGTCTTTTGTGGGAAAAGAAAAGATGCTTTTGATAAGGGGAAAATGCCATTGCCATGCACTGCACCGATACACCATACCATATGTACCCAATATGCACCACAATAAGAAAAATGCACCAACAAGCACCATAAAGCACCATAATGAAAATGCACACAAAAAAAAAACATTTCAAAGTTATGAATGATGTCTGATGTCTGATGTCTTCTTCTTCTCTGCTGGGCCGATGTATCTTGCTCTGATCTTCTTGCTTGGTGTTATTGTAATAATAAAAGGGCACACACCGCGTCCGCTTTTTATTATTGATATGGTCAGCAGGGCCAACTCAGGTGGTCCACCTGCATGGCATAGGTGCCACTTTAAAACCAGTGGTCCACAAGCCAGATACCACTGGCAACCATGGTCGGTCCCAGCAGAGATGCCAGGCCACAGAACGTGTGGTCCATAAGTGGTGCCAGGCCACAGAACGTGTGGTCCATATGTGGTGCCAGGCCACAGAACGTGTGGTCCATATGGTGCATCAATGCAGGCAGGAGGCAGCAAAGGTGCGGGCGCACAACTGTGGTCACCTGCACACTCCCCTCGGGCACAAAAGAACATGGTCCATGAGTGGGGAAGGAAGGACAAGCAGATTAGCGGGGCAGGGGCACAAGGGTACACATCAAAACAAAGTAATGCGATATGAAGGGCGTGGGAGAGCGAGCTAAGAAAGCTCATCCCTAGCGTTCGTCACCCCTCCCCCCCCCCCCCCCCCCCCCATGTCACCTACCCTACCCTTGCCCTTACCCCATATTTACACAATTTACAATTCGTCGCTACCGTCTTGTCTTTCCCATTCCCTCTAATTCCAAATTCGTCCCCAATCCCTCCCAAGAAGGAAGGGATGGAATCACAAACTGTCTCACCCACGTCAAGATGCGTCTTCCATTCCAAACATTTGCCAAAACATGGTGTGGAGTCTTATCACCCAGGTGAGTGGATGCGGATGGTGCGAAGAGATTTTCTCCTATCTATTCTCGAAATGACATTAACATAATTAAACTACCCGGGGTCTTGCCCTGCCAATCCATTGGCCACTTTACTCGATGCGGTTCTAAAAACCAATTCCCATTGACCAAACTGTGGCGCTCTCCGATTTGGGGTCTCACTCCCCCGATTTTTCTCCCTGTGCCCTCGCATAATTTCGGGGCTGGGTCGTGTGGCTCACCAGCAGGTCCGCTCACCTGCACATCTCCACCACTGAACGTCACCACCCGAGCTTGCCTAGCTCCTTCACACTAACCTACCTGGGGAAGGCCCTCCCTGGCGCTTACCCCCTCGATGCCCTCTCTGGCATTGGGCTACCCGGGTCCTCTTCCTTAGGATCCTCGTGCCCCGCTGAACTCTAACTGAACACTGACTCTACCTGGCTCCCAGAGCCTACCTGCGGCCTCACCTGGCCGACAGACTACCAGTGGCGGAGTGCTCAACTAACCATACGCACTAACAGGCCACACGCCCAGCCAATCCACTTTACTCATGCACTCAATCAAACACTTCTTTCCACTACCTGCACCACAGATGTCAATATCCAACCAAATTTTCCTTCTCCCTCCACCTACTTTTAAACTACCCTCCCCGGGTACTCGTGAAGGGGTCCATCCTTCCCCCATCCACTCCTTCGCACCATACACTCCACTCCACGTATTCCATACTACTCACTCCACACCATTCATTCCACACCTGTACTTCACCTGCACATCATGCAGGTCAATCACTCAACACACACACACATCTTTCACGAGCATTGCCTCATTTCACCAGCACTACCAGGAATATCTCATTCCAATTCCTCATTTCATCACCCTCACCACAAAGATTCTCATGCACACAGCATCATTTAAGCTATCTACTCCCTTCTAATATTTGTGCTCCCCGTCATCCCTTATACTATGCACATCCCCCGTCGTTATCATCCAACTACTCTACTCTACATCCCCACTACCTGTACAATGTCACTACTTAATTCTCAAGTCTCCTAAAGTCATTTCTACGTCCCTATACATTATCCTAACCCTCCCGGGCTAGTTTGTACTGCCACCCCATAATCTATTGCTCCTCTGCCCCAAAGGTGAGTAATGTGAATGGTAAAACTACCATCCATCACAACATCAGATACCATTTGCCATCATCACTATCACTACTAGTCCACTACTCTGAGCCTCTCGGTGCATCAATGCATTTTTATCACAGCTCGGCTTCGAAAAGCCGAGCAATGCATATGGTGGTCTGTCTCCTGTAGGTTGGGTCCGTCCGGCAGTTACGATTCTGGGGACGAGGCATACTTGGTCCAAGACTCCAGGCACCATCCCTACGCAGTACTTTGCGCTCCCAAGCGCGATGGCACAGCCTTCCCCGGCCGGAGCGCCGCCACCACAAGGGGGCGCCGCTCCGAACCTTCCTACCTCCCCTCGAACCGGGCCGGTCGCCTTGCCTGGCAAAACGCGGCACCGACCGTGCAGGGCGGAGCCCGGCCCGAATCGTGCACGGCGCTCCTTGCAGGAGCGATGCAGCAACGATCCCGGCCGGGCCCCGCAGCACACAAAGAACACCACGCCCCGAGAGCTCGCGTCGGCTATACGTCGGCCTAAGCGCTGCCCCGGTCAGCGTCGATGCTCCAGTCGCCTTCTCACACCACGCGTCCCGTTCTACACTCGCCAAACGCGGCGCTCCAACGCCTCTCATACACCCCCTGCATTCTACTACTGCACTCTCTCTCCGCACACGGTCCAGTGTGCACTCGTTTACCGCACACTCCGGTGCACACAACTCAGGCGCACTCATGCCACTCACACACTCCATAACACACCTGGCCATCACACACCCTGGCGCACTCCCCTCCATTAAGTACTCCGTAACACTCGTGGGTGTGCACTCTGTTGCACACCCAATCAGCGCACACGTGTGCTGATTGGGTGTGCAATCTCTCGTCACACACCCAATCACGCGCTCCGGTGTGCATCCCCGCACACGCTCCTCATCCATCTCTGGTGTGCATCCTCGCACACTCTCTCCATCCATCTCACACTCTGTGTCGCAATCACTCTCGCACATACACTCTGTTGTGCATTCTCCCTCGCACTCTGTAATACACTCACTCTTCGGCGCCGTCACGCACACGCATGCCTTTTCCATTCACACAGCACACCACGGACCTCCTACGAGCGCCCGGGTGACGTCTGGGTCCCAAGCGCGCGAAAAATCCTCTCGCGCCAAATCTTTTCACGCCATATACAGCCCGGCTTACCTTCGGGATCCTCTTCTCCACACGCACCTGCAAATCTTTATAAGGATTAGCAAGTACGGCATCATGATGCGAACATGGACTTGGCACAATTTCCATTTCTTCCTTCAACGAGTGCTTTTCTAAGTCCGCCATCTCTTTGAACCCAATTTCCACTATTTGTTTGATTTTAATTTCTTTATTTTCTTTTTCCTTGTTGAGCTCGACGACCGCTTGTGCTAATAAAATAAAATTCTCTACTTCGGCGGTCGCCGACTTCCCCATACCCCGGGTCGCGATCTCTACCCCGGTCCACGTGACTTTGCCCTGCTCAACTTTGCTCAACCCGCGCTCCTCAAGCCGCGCTACCTCGTCGCATACCGATGTGCCTTTCCCACCCGATCTGCGGTCTATGTCTCTCACCATCCGTCTCATCTCATACTGGGCTTCCTCCTTCGCTAACCCCTCGTTTATTTCCTTCACTTAGCCATTCACGTCCTCCAATTGGCCCCCTAATTTGTTCTCTAATCCCCCCAATTTACTTTCTAACCCCCCAATTTGGCTTCCCAATTGCTCACCCTGAGCTTTCATCTCATCTTTTTGGGAGTCTATTTTTTCCATTAACTGAATTAAGTACAATTCAATGTTGCACCCGGGTCGCACAGCGGCCTCAGCTGCCGCGACCGTGTGTGAGGCGCCGCCATTTTGTGCGCCTGCAACCCCCACTACCGCACCTTCTTCATTTTCCTCCTCCATTTCTCCCACCTCTTCCCTGGGGTCCTGGGTTGCCTCTAACCCTTCCTCTACCCCCTCATCTTCCCCCACTGGCATCCGATCGCCTTGGTTATCCATGGCACGATTTAATTTGGATGGTAATAAAAATTTCGGCTGCTCGAAATTTTGACCAACTTTGTTCAGATGATAAAAAATTTGGTTCGGGCTTCAAATCCCATTCCCAGACACCAATCTCGGGGGTCGGCGCTCCCCTTATCAAGGGGGGGTTAATCCCCTTGTCTTTTTATCTGGCCGACCCGAGTCCTTAGAAGTTATAACGCTCCTTCAGGTCGGTATTAGCTAGGGTCATTGGTCAAAGTAGTCCCAAATACCTACTTACTAACCCGACCGTAAAGCAGGGAAATACCTCCCGCTCGAACCACGGATACGATGGAAAACGCCGAGCGGATGGCAATCCGCGATCCGAGCCGTTAACAATGAGACTAAACCCGATTCTGAGCGGTTCCTAATCGTGCCACAGGCACTCAATTGAGAAAGGACGAATGCGATCGGATTAGGGAAAACCAAGAAAGAACAAGGCAATTTATTACAAATATACAGGAGGAAAGAGGAAACGAAAGGGATGTACAAGAGGAAGACGAAGAAGCAGGACACAGGGCAGTCTGAAAACAGTCTTATTCTATACCCCAGACAAACAGACACACACATGGGGATTGTAGCTGGTAGGTGGTCAGGTAGAGCATTCGGCGATGGAGTCCAGGCTCCAGGTGAGGCTCCAGTCCAAGCTCCGGTTCAGTGGGCGAAAACCCGGCAGGCAGCTCCGCGTAGATTGGAACGCAAGCGGACCTTACATATAGCGGGGGGGAAGGCTGGTGTCCCGCAGCGTACGTAATAAGTGCACGCTCATGCCAAACGCACCCTCTCCAAGGTTCTCTTAACAAGCGCGCCCTTCTTCCAATTGTTCTTTCAATGCGAACGCTGCCGTATAAGCCTTTCGCAATGCGAGCGCTGCCGTATCTCTCCTTCGCAAATGTGCGCTCCTGGATCAGTCTTCTCGGTAATGCGCGCGCCTTCAACTCCACGTAAGTCCTCTCGCCTGAGCGCCACAGAATAAGTCCGTGAAAGGGCTTTGCGCTCGCCTTTTTATAACTCTCCGCGCGATCACTACACGGGCCTCAAGGCCACGCCTGTCGGTGATGTTACATCAGCCCTGGTTGGCTGGTGAGGGCTTACCGGCCACGCCTTTGACGGCTGGTTGACAGGCCATACCTTGTTCTTGGCGTTCCGCCCCCTTTTTCCTCGGGCCTGACCGCATGGTTTATGGCGGCGCTTGAACGAACGCTAAGGCACCGACTGTAGGGGCGCGTAATGTCGTCGCTTGGAGAGGGAGGTCGCAAAATGAACGGAATGGGCCTAATTTTATTTGATTGACGCAACGCAGATTCAACTATTGGAAACACGGCCTAATCTAAAACGCATAATAATGAAATAACTAAAGTCCTATGGTGGCCTACATGTTGCTTGTGGACTAACTAGGGGTGCTACCTTTAACCTTTTAATAATGGGATATTTACAAGTAATTATTTGCAGGTGAGGGTTCTAAAAACCACAACAATATATATATATATATATTGTTGCGAATATGGAATTTGGCCTCCATATCCGCTTGTAAATATTCCCCTATTTTCTCCAATACTCCCCAACTTTCCCCAGTCCCCCATTCCCTAGTCCCATTGCATGTAAATAACAATCAGTAGAGCCGACCTTCCCCTTATTCCCCCATTAAATGTCGTGCCCAGGTCCACCGCACCACACGTAGACAACTTTCGGACATCTTCCTAGTTATTCTTAATCTATGTCAGTTAAGGCCTCGTTTCCATTAATTATGACTCTTCGTTGCACCAGAATGTGATTATATGGCATCAGTAGTGAGTTTAGGACCTTTCCCATACCTCCTCCCATCTTCTTCCCCAAACAACAACAATAACAACAACTACAACAACAATTACAACAACAACAGAGGGGATGGCGGCGGAGCGGGGGAGGATGCGTCCTCACACCGGCTCGATTAGCTCCAGACCATGCGCTCCACGGGGTTACCCCGAAGGGGCTGGCTGTCCGCTCCTCGTCGGGGGCGGAGCCAGTAACCCCCCCCGCACGCACCCAATGAGAAGCAACGTGCCGATTCCACGAGGCGGAGCTAACGAGCCGAGGGCGTGTCACTCCCCGCCGGATATACGCAGCCGCTTGCCGGACGTGACGTCAGATGCGCCCCCAGCTTGAGACGACAAGACGCCACCTCGAGCGCTGAGAGACCTCCTGCATCTGTTGGGCCGCGCCATCCTGTCCCTGAGCACAAGGTGCACCTTGTGCTGGCCATCGAATACCCGCTTTCCTTGTCATCAATCCCCGTGTGAGTCAGTTTTTGTCCTGTTTCTCTGTGGTCTGTCGGGAATAATATAAGATTGTGTCTAAGTGCCTGTCTTCCTATGATGTACCTCTCGTCCTTGTAATCTAACCTTCCGCCTTAATATAACCTCCTCCGGAGGTCTTGAGAACTGAACCCCTGGTGTCGTATTGTGTCATTATAACCCAGCCGGGTGTCTTCTCTTTCCTATTGAGCCAGCGTAGCGCGGCTTCGTCGACGTTCGAGTACAATCGGGTAATTTGTGCGGACACGGCGGCCATTCCGCTCGGCCCACCTTAACATCAAAGTCGTGTCTGTAACAATTGGTAGTCAGGAGATGGGATTCGAACCTGGGACTAAATTTATTTAGCCCAAATTTTGGACACCAATTGTGTTAGTACTGTAACAATTGGTGTCGGGAGTGAGATTCGAGGCCCGACCAAATTTTGAAAAAAAAAAACGAATAGAGGAAAAAAAAAAAAATTTGGTCAAAATTTGGAGCGGCCGAAATTTGTATTTGTTTTACGAAACTCGAATTTTGCAAGTCGCGCTATGGCGGATCAAGACAGCTGGGGTCCGGTAGGGGAGAGTGAAGCAGGGTCGATCCAGGACCAAAATGAGGGACAGGAGGAGAGCGAAGCAGTGAGGGCGGCAGGTTCGCAAAATAGCGCCGTCACGCACGAAGAAGCGGGCGCGCAAAATGGCGCCTCGCTGATCACCGCGCCAGCGACCGTGGCAGCGCCCCCGATGGATTGGAACTCGTTTTGTATACAAATGACGGCCCTTGTGGTCCAGTATAATGAAGAAAGGGAAAACAGAATGGGGAATCTGATGGATGCTCATTGTGAGCAAATGAAGGTAATGGGGAACCGGATGGATGCTTGGAGTGAGCGATTGGAGGGCCAACTGGGGGTAATGAGGGACGAAGCGAGGGCTCGGAGTGAGCGATTGGGGGTAATGGGAAGCCAGATGGGGGTAAGGAGGGACGAAGCGAGGGGTACTGGTGAGAAGGTAGACAAAAATTTTGAGGGGTTAGACAACGGGATAAAGGAGGTGAAAAATGGGTTAATGGGGGTAGAAAATAGAATGGCTGCCCAGGAGAATCAGATAGAGGGAGTGAAAAATGGGGTAGAGGGAGAGGAGATTAGAAGAGGTGTGAGTGAGGAGGTCGGAGGAGTGCGCGAGGAGGTGAGGCACTGTAAGGAGCACATGGAGAAGGAGGTGAGAAAGGGGACTGTAAAGTTACAAGGGGGCATAGAGGACCTGACGCAGGAGGTGGAGCAGCTGACGGTGGGACAGACGGAGTTAGTGGAGCAGGTTCAAAGGAACACTGCGGTATTAGGAGGGTTGAAAGCGACACAGAAAGAAGTGGAAGAAGGGATGAGCGAAATTAAAAAGCGACGGAGAGAGGATAACAAAGAGATAAAAGAGGAGATAAAAGAATTGGTCCAAAGTCTGTGTTTGGATCGTGGTGTGCTCATTAACCGGATGAGGGATTCGCAGGTGATGGAGGAGAAGCGAAGAGGAAGAGGACCCGGTGTAAGTGGTGACCAATATGGTCGTGCGTATGATGCGCCAGGGGATTTAAGAAGCTTGGGGGTCGAGATGGACCCGGGTGTTCGTGAGAGGCCGTGGGTGAAGTGTGCGACAGGTCTGGTGTGCGAAAGAGGAGGTGTGCAAGAAAGTCCGACTCTGGGGTGTGTGAGGAAAAAGTGCGTGCCAAGGAGTGAGGGTGCTGGCGAGAGTGAGTCGGTCGTAGCGCGTGTGCGAGGGAGCACGTGGAAGCGCGGTGTGGTGAGTGTTACAGAGGGTGTGACGGGAGAGTGTGCGCAGGAGTGTGCGCGAGAAAGGTGTGTGACGGACAGGTGCATGAGGAAAGAGTGCGCTGTCAGAAGTAAGGAAGAGTGTCCACCTGTGGTGAGTGTTACAGAGGGTGTGACGGGAGAGTGTGCGCAGGAGTGTGCGCGAGAAAGGTGTGTGACGGACAGGTGCATGAGGAAAGAGTGCGCTGTCAGAAGTAAGGAAGAGTGTCCACCTGTGGTGGGTGTTACAGAGGGTGTGACGGGAGAGTGTGCGCGAGAAAGGTGTGTGACGGACAGGTGCATGAGGAAAGAGTGCGCTGTCAGAAGTAAGGAAGAGTGTCCACCTGTGGTGAGTGTTACAGAGGGTGTAACGGGAGAGTGTGCGCGAGAAAGGTGTGTGATGGACAGGTGCATGGGGAAAGAGTGTGCTGTCAAGAGTAAGGGTGAGTGCGTTGTCACGAGTGGAGGTGAGAGTAGTGAGAGTGACAAGGAGAGTGAGCTGGTTGTGACAGGTGAGCGAGGATGTACACCTGGGATGGAAGGATGTACACCTGGAATGGTAGAGCGTGAGTGGGAATGCACGCTGGAGTTGGTGGTGAGGCACGTGGTTGGGTGTGCGAATGAGGGCACACCTGTGATTGTCACAGAGGAGGTGACCGAGGAGGGGGGCGCGAAGCGGTGTATTGGTGAGGTGTGCGAGCAACGAATGTGTGCCAAAGTGTTCGGTGGTCAGGTGTGTGACCAAGTCTGTGAGTGGAATGAGAGTACCTGGGTGTGTAAGGAAAGGTACGACGAGGAGCATGGAGACGGCTGGATGTGTGAGCAAGGAACGGGCTGCGGGGTGTAAGCGTCCAGGTGAAGCATCGACGTTACACGGGTTAGAGGTTAGAGCGACTTTTAGCCGAAGCAGGCCCTCGGTGCGTGCCGGGCCTCGCTTTGAACGGCCGCGTCCAGGCTCCACTAGGCGGAGCTGGCAGCCCGATAGAAAGGGTCGTCATGGCGACCACCTTTTGTTGAGGCATTCCGGCAGGTCGAGATCGGGACATTGGATGGCTCCACGCCGAAGTGGTGCGTGGGATCTCGGCCCGGGTAAGCCCCCGTCCCTGCACCGAGTGCCGGACGCATCCAGCCGCTGGCACAAAACAACCAGCATCCATTGCTTGGCTTTACGAAGCCGGGCTTTGGACAGGGATTGGCGCACCGAGAGGTATTAGTGAGTAGACTGGGTGATGAGGTTAGTGTTTTGGACCCAAAATTAGAGAAAAACAAAATTTGACGATTGGCAAGGGATTGGCAGTAGTGATTGGCAGATGATGGGTAGTGATTGGCAAATTTTTGATTTGTTGAAATTTGATGTGCAAAATTGGTAGTGAGAGACCCCCGATGTGGTGGGATGGCATCCCTGCCACCCTTCCCATGGGGGGCAAAGGAGCAATAGCTTATGGGGTGTATGGCAGTGAAAACTAGCCCGGGTGGGTTAGGTTATATTGATAGGGATCTAGAGAAGATGACATTAGGTAACGTTAAGTTTAGTTAGTGACTGATACCTGTAGTGGGGACGCAGGTAGATTAGTATGGATGATAATGACGTGGGAGCGCAATAGTTTAAAGGGACGACTGGGAAGCGCGAGTTTCAGAAGGGAGTAGTTAGCTGAGATGATGCTGTGTGTGTGAGGATTGAACAAGTGTGATTGCACAGGTGTGCAACTGGACAGGTGTGTGGAGCAGTGTATGAGTAGTGAGTGTGTGGATCAGCGCGAATGCGCTTGGGGAGAGAAGGGTGCAGGTGGCACCAGGTGTGAGAGCACAGGTGTGCAGGTACAGGTGTGTGGAGAGAGTTGGAGTAAGTGGTACGGAGTGGTGTGCATGGTGCGAAGGTGTGGATGGGGGAAGAGTGGACCCCTTTCACGAGCACCCGGGGCGGGTAGTGTAAGTGTTAGGTAGAGGGTGCAGGTAAATTGTGGTTGGATATTGGCATTTGTGGTGCGGTTGCAGAATGGTGTTGTGAATGGGTGCATTAGTGTTGTGGAAATGGCTGGGCGTGTAGCCTGTTAGTGTGTGTAGTTGGTTGGGCACTCCACCACTGTGAGGATGTCGGCCAGGTGAGGCCGCAGGTGGGCTCTGGGAGCCGGTAGTTGTGAGTGGGTGCCTGAGGATCCCGGGTGTGGATCGGGCAGCCCAGTGCCAGAGAGGGCACGGAGTGGGGAGAGAGCCAGAGGGCCTTCCCCTGGTAGTTAGGTTAGGGTAAGGAGCAGGTAAGCTCGGAGGCAACTGCAGTGGTGGAGGTGTGCAGGTGGGTAGACCCACTGGGAGAGGTACACGTCGCAGCCCAGAAATTGTACGAGGGCACCGGGAGATGAATCGGGGGAGTGAGACCCCAAATTGAAGAGCACCACAGTTTGGCCAATGGGAATTGGTTTTTAGAACCCATAGCGTAAGAGGGCCAATGGTTTGGCCGGAGAAAGACCCCGGGTAGTGTAAAGTTGTTAAAGTCATTTAGGAGATAGTTAGGATTGATGAACCTGTCGCACCATACGCAGCCACTTGCCTGTGGTGATGATGATGACTCCACACCTGTGTTTTCTTTGTTTTGTGCAGGAAATGAAATTGCTGTGGATTTGTGAGACGCATCACGACGTGGATGAGACATTGGGGTGATTCCATCTCTCCCTCCCTAGGAGGGACTGATGATGAATTGGTAATGGCAAATTTTGATGTTGAGTTGAAAATGGCAAATTTTGATGAGAGTTGAAAATGGCAAATTTGATTGGTTAGGAGGGAGAGAAGACGAATTTGGTTTATGGGAGGAACGGGGAAGACAGTAGGGATGTTTGTCGATTTGTAAAGTAGATGTTTATGGGTAGTGTTGTGTTTTGTGGATACAGTAAGGGGTAAGGGAGGGGCCATGTAGGTTACCTGGTGGGGGGGGGGCGTACGATAGGAACGTACCTGTCTCACCTGGTTCCCATGTGCCCCCAGTGTGCATCATCTTGTATTGCGTGCACTTTTGCGCCCTTACCACCTTACTCACTTGTTTCTTCTTTTGTCTCCCACCTCCGAGGATCTGGCTTTGGGGTAGAGAGAGAGGAGAGAGAGGTGCTGGCTACGCAGTTGTGGGCCTGCACTTTCGCTGTTGGCTGCCTGGATCGATACACCATATGGACCGCAATGTTTGTGGCCACCCACAATGGACCGCAGCTCTTTTGCGGCCAAGCACCACCCGTGGAAGGACCTATGGGTCAACGTGGCACCTATGCCATAAAGGTGAACCACTGTTAATTAACACCAAGTGCACCACAAGAAGAGCAAGAGACACCTGCAGGGTTAGGGGTTGTCGAATTTATTTTTATTCCAATGAACAATGGTGACTGCACCGATTGGTGGTGGGGTGGTGCTTTTGATGCTGGGAAAGGGTGCTCTGCACGTTATTAAAGGCCGTCGGCCACAGAGCACTCGTGGGTTGGTGTATCGATGCTGGCAAGCGCGCTCTCTCTATGCATAACATCTGCATGTGTTCCTCCAAAAACAGGTCCTGGATCGTAGTGTAAATAGCAGCATAGTCTTGTAAATAATGCTCCCTACCGGCTGTATGTTTAGTTTGAGAATTCTTTCCGGATTCGGTTATCCTGTGGGTGTGTTTCTGTGAGGAGAAGGGTGCAACGTCGCAGGGGGACATATTTACTCATTTGTGAATATCTGTAAAACTGTCGCACTCAGGGTAGAGTTAATAGTAGAGGGAACTACATTGCGTGCCACACTAAAGTAGGTAAAAATTTATCGGGTCGGGACGCCCCGAGGGTAGAGAAGGGTGCAATGTTGCGAATATGGAATTTGGCCTCCATATCCGCTTGTAAATATTCCCCTATTTTCTCCAATACTCCCCAACTTTCCCCAGTCCCCCATTCCCTAGTCCCATTGCATGTAAATAACAATCAGTAGAGCCGACCTTCCCCTTATTCCCCCATTAAATGTCGTGCCCAGGTCCACCGCACCACACGTAGACAACTTTCGGACATCTTCCTAGTTATTCTTAATCTATGTCAGTTAAGGCCTCGTTTCCATTAATTATGACTCTTCGTTGCACCAGAATGTGATTATATGGCATCAGTAGTGAGTTTAGGACCTTTCCCATACCTCCTCCCATCTTCTTCCCCAAACAACAACAATAACAACAACTACAACAACAATTACAACAACAACAGAGGGGATGGCGGCGGAGCGGGGGAGGATGCGTCCTCACACCGGCTCGATTAGCTCCAGACCATGCGCTCCACGGGGTTACCCCGAAGGGGCTGGCTGTCAGCTCCTCGTCGGGGGCGGAGCCAGTAACCCCCCCCGCACGCACCCAATGAGAAGCAACGTGCCGATTCCACGAGGCGGAGCTAACGAGCCGAGGGCGTGTCACTCCCCGCCGGATATACGCAGCCGCTTGCCGGACGTGACGTCAGATGCGCCCCCAGCTTGAGACGACAAGACGCCACCTCGAGCGCTGAGAGACCTCCTGCATCTGTTGGGCCGCGCCATCCTGTCCCTGAGCACAAGGTGCACCTTGTGCTGGCCATCGAATACCCGCTTTCCTTGTCATCAATCCCCGTGTGAGTCAGTTTTTGTCCTGTTTCTCTGTGGTCTGTCGGGAATAATATAAGATTGTGTCTAAGTGCCTGTCTTCCTATGATGTACCTCTCGTCCTTGTAATCTAACCTTCCGCCTTAATATAACCTCCTCCGGAGGTCTTGAGAACTGAACCCCTGGTGTCGTATTGTGTCATTATAACCCAGCCGGGTGTCTTCTCTTTCCTATTGAGCCAGCGTAGCGCGGCTTCGTCGACGTTCGAGTACAATCGGGTAATTTGTGCGGACACGGCGGCCATTCCGCTCGGCCCACCTTAACATCAAAGTCGTGTCTGTAACAATATATATATATATATATACATATATATATGATTTTAAGGTCAGAACTCTATAAATTCAGATCTATAAATTCAGGTCAGAACTTTATAAATTAACAGCAATTATTTTGGGTAAATTACTATAACAGACATTTATTCAGGAAAAGCACAGAAATTCATGATTTATGTCATTCTTCTTTTCGACTTAATGATGTGGAAAATGTGTCGAAATAATGTAATATTGTGAAAATGTGCATCACCTTATTGGAACAAGGTAGTTATAAACATACCTTGGCTTTCACACCGTAACACTCTTTTCAACAGGTGCACCACAATGAATGGTGGATGTGTGCTCCATGAACTGTAGTTGACGACGATCATGGAGTGAATGAGACTCAGCACGAGAAATGAGAGGCTTGAGATGAAGTGCTGCGCTGCATAAGGTTGGGGCACAATTGTGGGTAAAATAAGATAAACATGGCCTGGAATTTGGGACATGTTCCTGATCATGCAAATACCGGACTAACCTCCTTCCCACCTCACCACCCCCCCCCCCCTTTCCCTCCGCCTCTGTTTTTAAAACGACTCAAAACCCTCAAAATGAAGCTTCAATCTCCCATTTCTCAGGACAGAGTCCTCTTGGCTTTTCCAAGTGTTTTCAGGGGAAGTGAGAGTGCGATCAAGGGGAGCGGGAGGACACATATGGGAGAACAAGCTGCACACAAACGGAATGAAACACAGCATGAAGAAGAAGGGGTAGGTGTGGATGAAACAGAAAAACAACAAACCAACCGATGACGAACAAACGATAAGAGATAAGAGATAGAGATAGAGAAAAAAAAAAGAGAAACAAGAAATCTGGAAAAGGAAGTGCTTGGGAATAGGAGTCATTTGAGGGTCGAAGAGACGTATGGATGGGGCATGACTTGGGGTAGTGGTGAACAGCTGTCTTGCTTGAAGCCCTGGAGGGAAGACTGGGACCGAACAGACTTGGGAAGTTGCTTCCACAGATGAGAGAAAGGATGAATAAATTGAGTGGAGGTGAGCAGTGGGTGTGGAATTTGGGAAGTTGAAGAAGAAGAAGAAGAGGGTTACTGGCAGTGTGCACCCTGCTGGGAAGGACAGAGTCAAGAGAGGGCAATGGGTGCAAGAACAAAAGAGAGGTGGTAGATACAGAGCGGCCTCCAACCTGTCATGGTCTCTTAAATGGGACAATTTTTTATTCCATGTTAAATGTGTTAATTTCCATCCTAAAGTTTCCGTCAGTTTTAGTTTACTTTTAGTGGAGGATGTTCCGTGAGATGCAGAACTTTTGGATGGGAAGTTTACCGAATGGGACTGATCATTGGAATTGAAAAAGGGGAATGATTACACATCATGTTCATATACCAGTTCAATCCCACACCCAACCCTGCTACGTAATAAATAGATGCTTCACACCTACATGAGGCAGAGAAAAGCATGCGCTTCATGTCCTCAACCAACTTGGCGATCAAATCACTTGAGGAATCTACGATAAATGGATGAGGAGATGTGTGTGTGTGTGTGTGTGTGTGTGTGTGTGTGTGTGTGTGTGTGTGTGGGGGGGGGGGGGGGAGGGGGGGTGGATATGTATGTATGTGGGTTGGGGGGGGGTGGATATGTATGTATGTGGGTTGGGGGGGGGTTGGGGTGTGCGTGTGGAGGGGGGGGGGGGCGGAAGTGTGTGTGTGTGTGTGTGTGTTTCTGAGAGGCATTTTTTGTGGAGTTCTATTGGAGCTTTCTCATGTGGAATGTGATCCACAGGAATGATTTTTATGATATACTGACTTGATTAGGTTAATTAACTACAAATAATCCGGAAGAATTCCCATGTTTCTAAATGCGCACCATGTTAAGGTGTGTAGAGCAGCTTAATAGGTCCTACCACGACATGGCATTCCAATTACAAAACTAAAACGACACTCAGTAGAGAGCAACCTCTGCCTGGTTGGCCATATCACTCAATGGTGAAGAATCACTTTTAAAAATTCTACTAGCTGGATCTGGATCCAGATCTTCACCAAAATTGAATCGATTCTTCCTTGTCAGACACCCAACCTGTCCAAGAAGTTTTGTACAAATCCGTCCATAACTTTTTCAGATATCCTGCTCTGTATAGTTTTTGGCCCGATCTCCCAATAGTGAAGAACCACTTAAAAATTTAATAATTCTCATATCCGAATCCATATTCAGATCTTCACCAAAATCTATTCGAATCGCCCTTGTCAGACACTCAATCTGTCCACCAAGTTTCGTCCAAATCCGTCCACAACTTTTTGAGATATCCTGCTATGTATCGTTTGTGGCCCGATCTCCCAATGGTGAAGAATCACTTAGAAAATGATAGTAGCCGGATCCGAATCCGGATCTTCACCAAAATCTAATCGTTTCGTCCTTGTCACATACGCTACGTCTCTGCCAAATTTCGTCTGAATCCGTCCACAACTTTTTGAGATATCTTGTTCACAAACGGACAAACAGACAGACAGACAGGGGTGAAAACATAACCTGCATCCAACTTTGGTGGCAGAGTTAGAAACCAAGAAAGAGCAATCAGAGATTGCAGACCCTCGCAAGGACATGTTTTTAGTGGTGTTTAAGGCTTTTGTGTTAAAACAAATATGGCGGCCAAACCACATGACCGATGACGTCATCATGAAAAACATTCTCCACCAATTTATCCCTCGATGACGCTGAAGAAGTTTAATCTTGTTCGGATGAAGTATTGTACTTCTCGAATTATGACGTCATGATGGAGGTCATCATCATTAACATATGTTATTCCCCATGGAGAGTTCTTTAAAATGAGCCGTCTCAATTTTGTCTATGCAGCGATTTCGGAGATAGAGGTGCAAAGTTTTTCCAAGATGGCGCCCGTACCACGTGGCATATGACGTCATAATTGTCAATAAAAATTCTACAGGAGGAGATGCACCGAAGGTGAAAACTTCCTGTCAATCGGACCAAAAGTTGCAGAGAAAAATCATAATTATTGTGTGCGGACAAACAAACAAGCGGACTCAAATGCAAAGTAAGGGTGTACTCAAATGCAAAGGTGTACAGACAGGGGTTATCTCACCTATGAGTGGTGTGCACTGGGCACGCGCAGGTATGTTGTCAGCCAGGATGAGGATAAAGACTGAGAATCCCAGCACCAGACTGACCTGGCACGAAAGACGATCGTTTATTCTGGTGAAAGGCATCAGCTGGGCAAAAAGGTCTGCCACCATGATGAGGATGCTCGGCACCAGGAGGGTCATGATGGTCCACTGCGGAGCGTGTTTTAAATGCAACTGAAAAATGAATGAAATGCCTTGCATGGTAAGTACGTCATTCTCTAATGAAACTCATTCAGTGGTAATTATGTCATTCTTGCAAATATGGCGGAAACTCAACCCTCCTCTTCCCTCCCACACTACTCGCCATGAGCATTCTGCCTCCTCTCTCTTTTCTCTTATTTAATTCGTCAGCGGAGGCCTTGTTACCTGCGCCACCAAAGGTGGATGGAGGTTATGTTTTCACCCCCTGTCCGTCTGTCCGTTTGTCTGTCTGTCCGTTTGTGAACAAAATGTCTCAAAAAGTTGTGGACGGAATTTGGCAGCGATGTAGCGTATGTGACAAGGACGAAATGATTAGATTTTGCTGAAGATCCGGATTCGGATCCGGCTACTAGAATTTTTTAAGTGATTCTTCACCATTTGAAGATTGGGCCAAAAACGATACATAGCAGGATATCTCAAAACGTTATATATGGATTTGGACGAAACTTGGTGGAGAGGTTGTGTGTGACAAGGAAGAATGATTCGATTTTTGTGGAGATCTGAATATGGATTAGGATATGAGAATTATTTAATTTTTAAGTGATTCTTCACCATTGAGAGATCAGGCCAGAAACGTTATATAGCACGATATCTCAAAAGGTTATTGACGGAACTTGTTGGACAGCTTGTGTGTATGACAAAGAAGAATCGATTCGATTTTGGTGAAGATCTGAATATGGATTCGGATATGAGGTTTTTTTTGTCCCCCGTCGCACCGCGGAGCGAAAGGGGGACTATGGTTTTCCCCTCCGTCCGTGTGTCCGTCCGTCCGTGCGTGCGTGCGTAAGCGAAGGACCGCATTCGAATTTGGTGTGTGGGTGCAACCCACGTCAAAATACAAGATGGCCGCCCCCATGTACGTCTGATGCCATGAATGTCTGAACCTTGTGAGCTGAATATCTTGAAAAATAAGCGAAGTACCAACTTCTAATCTGGTGTGTGGGTGTATCTCGGCACAAGGAAGAACGCTGTTTAAAATTGGGTCTCCACGTCAAAATCCAAGATGGCCACCGCCATGTATGTCTGAACCTTGTGAGCTGAATATCTTGAAAAATAAGCGAAGTACCAACTTCTAATTTGGTGTGTGGGTGAATCTAGGCACAAGCAAGAACGCTGTTTAAAATTGGGTCGCCACGTCGTCAAAATCCAGGATGGCCGCCACCATATATATGTCTGAACCTTGTGAGCGAAATGTCTTGGAAAAATAAGCGAAGTACCAACTTGTAATCTGGTGTCTGGGTGTATCTCGGCATAAAGAAGAACCCTTTTGAAAATTGGGTCGCCACGTCAAAATCCAGGATGGCCGCCACCATATATATGTCTGAACCTTGTGAGCGGAATATCTTGAAAAATAAGCGAAGTACCAACTTCTAATCTAGTGTGTGGGTGTATCTCGGCACAAGGAAGAACGCTATTGAAAATTGGGTCGCCACGTCAAAAGCCAAGATGGCAGCCTTGCGTCTTCCACTTTGTCAACTCGCATCACTTCACCGACGGGGGACCCAGGCGTAACGCTTGTTTGTTTTATTCTAAGTGATTCTTCACCATTGAGAGATAGGGCTAAAACCGATACGTAGCAGGACATCTCAAAAGGTTATGGACAGATTTGGACGAAATTTGTCGGACAGGTTGTGTGTGTGACAAGGAAGAATCGATTCCATTTTGGTGAAGATCCGGATCCGGCTAGTATAATTTTTTAAGTGATTCTTCACCATTGAGTGATACGGCCAACCAGGCGGAGGTGTGCTCTCTCCTGCGTGCTGTTCTAGTTTAGAAGTTGTTTTTGATTTGGGCAGCACCCCTCCTCATGGATATGAAATAAGTCCAAGATTAGTTGTGCAGAAGCATGGTCTCGGAATAGTATGGAGCGATGGAGGTTATTATTGTTGTGGATGAGTGATAATTTATACATGAGAAGAGACGAGACTGCAAAAATTTATTTGAGAGGACCTGTGTTGAAGTAGGAGAGACTATAGTTTTTGTTGTTGTTGTATAGCCCCAGACAGTTCTCTGGAACAAGCCAGCGGCACGGAGACAGACGATCGATATCCCAGGAGTGACTCAGTACCTCCCACGTCCTGGATGGTGTACCTCCGCCTTCACAAAATCAGGGCAGAGAGAGAGAGAGAGAGAGAGAGAAAGAAAGAAAGAAAGAAAGACACAAGAGGTACCTCCTCCGGTAGATTTTTTAAAAATACTTATGACGTCATTGGTCACGTGGTACGGGCGCCATTTTGGAAAACAGAAAAAAATTGCACCTCTATATCGCCGAAATCACTGCATAGAAAAAAAATGAGGGCTCATTGTAAATAACTCTCCATGAGGAATAACATATATTAATGATGATGCCATTGGTGCCTCCATTGTGACGTCATAATTCGCCAAGTACAACGTCATCCGATCAAGATGAAATTTATTGAGCATCGTCCATGGATAAATTGGTGGAGGAAAACAAAATAATGATTTCATCGGTCACGTGGTTCGGCCGCCATATTTGTTTGAACACAAAAGCCATTAAAAACACGTGTTGGCGAGGGTCTGTGATCTCTGATTGCTCTTTCTTGTTGTAGACTGTGTCGATAGTTGTGGACTGTGGCGATAGTTGTGGACTGTGGCGATAGTTGTGGACTGTGTCGATAGTTGTGGACTGTGTCGATAGTTGTAGACTGTGTCGATAGTTGTCGACTGTGTCGATAGTTGTAGACTGTGTCGATAGTTGCAGACTATGTCGATAGTTGCAGACTATGTCGATAGTTGTGGACTGTGGCGATAGTTGTGGACTGTGGCGATAGTTGTAGACTGTGTCGACAGTTGTAGACGATGTCGATAGTTGCAGACTGTGTCGATAGTTGTAGACTGTGTCGAGTAACTAAGTGTAATGCATCAGGATAATCACCTTCTTCTCAAGAAAAAATATCGATGCTGCTAAAGGACCACAAATTGTAGTTGGAAAGCAGCCCCATACATGATGTGGAGACTTTAATTTCCTGAAGGTTTACTCTTCCATGAACCTCCATTTTGTATCAAAAAAGAGAAAACTGACAATTGAGTCACGAGATATGATGATAAAATGGAGCAAGATCGGTTGTCAGGTCTTTCTAAATGTCATATTCAAATCTTACACATCACTGAGTAAACGTATTATGGGTAATAAAAAATATTTTTAAAGGTGAATGGAATGAAAGGAACCCCCAATATAAAATCACAATGTAAAAAAAACCAGCAAAAAGGAAGCTTTTTATTCTTGCTCTGGTTGAAAGAGCTCACAATCAGGATGTTATATATTTCTTAGCAGCAAAGAAAAAATTATTTTCAGGAGCGATCGAGGCAGTGGTCTGTAGCCTATACACCACCCAGGTTCAATTTTTTTAAATCTCATTGAAAACAATTATCAATTTCACGTAGGTTTAGATTAATTTGAAGTTATTTCGTCAACTTCTACTTCGTCATTTTTTTCTCTCCGTGGAGCATTTCCGTATTTCAGGGTATGACTGACAGACAGCATTAGCCTATTAGTGTGTAATAGATACAGTGTATATACATATATATGCGACCAAATCTGCAGATGTATTTTGTGAATGTGGCACGTGTGGGCCAAATCGATAATCGGCAGGGTGACTCATTTGTCCTGAGCTCCTGGTTTTCCATCTTCCCTCCCTACTTATTTTGTTATTAAAATTCACTCCCAATTCTGCCCCACTACCTTACCCACGTGGTCACATAGACCAAAGCCCCACTCTCAGGAATTGGTGAGTCCAGCGGAGGAATACGCAGGGATACGACATTCTTGGAGGCGTGAAGCGTATTCCCAAGGTATCAGGTTATTCAACGGCGAGCCTGACAGTGTGGGTAGGTGTGGAGACCCCATTGGTTCACCATCATCATGAGCGAGCCATCACTACACGCTCATCCTCATGAGCAGAATACCAACAACGGGACCACGCCGCCATGTATGACGATGTGCACTTCCTCTCTTTCCCGGTTATCTCCACATTTATTTCTCAATCCCCGGCAAGTTTCTCGAATTTGTTTTAATTTCGCATGTATATATATATATATATACACAGTGCCTATAGGAAGTCTAAACCCCCTTTCAAAATGTTCACCTTTTGTTGCCTTGTAAAACCTGGAATTAAAATACACTAGGGCATGCCCGTACTATATATCTAAAATTATATCCCCCCCCCCTCTATTTACATGAAATGGTTTGGTCCAAAGCGAACGGCCTGCGAGTACGGTGACAATCCCCCCCCTCTATTTACATGAAATGGTTTGGTCCAAAGCGAACGGCTTGCGAGTACGGTGACAATCCCCCCCCTCTATTTACATGAAATGGTTTGGTCCAAAGCGAACGGCTTGCGAGTACGGTGACAATCCCCCCCCTCTATTTACATGCAATGGTTTGGTCCAAAGCGAACGGCTTGCGGAGTTTGGTAAAGAAATCGCCATTCGCCATAGCTCGGTAACTGCTAACTACTTGTCCGATTAATATGAAACCTTGAAAAGGCACATCCTCGGGTCCCCAGCAATATACCTGGCAAGTTTCAAGTATATCGGACCCGTGGTTGTCGAGAAACAGCGGTCACAGACAAACACACACACAGACACACAGACACACAGAGATTGCTGGAATTATAGATAGATGAAATCAGACATTTTATTTTCCACCTTTATTTACACATCGTAACCCGCAACTTCCAAGTGAAAAACAATTCTGTAAATTTCAGAAAATTAATTAAAAATACAAAACAAGAATATCTTGGTTAGATAAGTGTCCAACCCCCTTATAAATAGCAATTGTAAATTAGCTCAGGTGTAACCAATCACCTTCAAAATCACACATCAAGTTAATTGGCCTCCACCTGTGTTAAATTGTAGTGATTCTGATTATTTCAGAATAAAATCAGCTGTTTCTGCAGGTTACCTCTGCTGGGTACTGCATTTCACAGCAAAGACTCAACTACGAGCACCAAGGAACTTTCAAAGAAACCCCAAGTCTGCATAATATTCGTTTCTTGGTGAAGCAAATGGACGAAATGGTAATAATTATACTGTCGTGCGAATCCCTCGGTTAATACCTCAGGATTGCGGATGGCTCAAACGGACTTAAATGGAGGCGACGATCAATTCCGAATTCGGCTATAAAAGCGTGGGCGGAAGAATGAAGAGGAAGAAGCGGCAAACACGTACCTGTAGATCCGACGGCAGCTCTCGATCCTGCAGGGAATTAACTCAAACGAACACAGGATTTTGGAATTGCAAAGAAAATAATACAAGGATTTATTTTAGATATCTCGGGACAGGAAAACGCGGCGATAAATAAATATCCGAATCGGGATGTCCCCACAACTCACTTCAGAAACGAGACAAAGGGAGAGTGAATAAAATAATAATTGTCCCGTCGTGTATTTGATAAGGATGCAAGCTTATCTGGCTGTAGTGCTCAGAGCGAGGCAGTCAAGCTCCGAGCGCATCGTCCGATGCAGCTCCGGTGTTGGCAGGAACCGCCTTGTCTTCAGCTCGAACAACCTTCGCTCCGCACTGCTAGGCCAGCGTAAGCCGTCAGGTAGGCCCCGCTCGCATGATGCCCTCCACCGTCCTTCCGACGTCCAGCGAGCGAGAACAGGTTCAAAACGAAGGGACAGTCAAATGCACGATGCCAAGGGAAGAGACGAGAATGGGAAGAGAGAAAGCCAGGAACGAAAAGGGCCAGGGAAGCACGAGAGGGAGGAGGGAAGAGGGCAAATTGCCGGCGAGCCAGCAGTTTTATCACTCTGACGTCAGCCCTCCTTTCCTCCAACCAGCTGGTGACCCTCGTCTTCTAGAATCTTCTCACCGTGCTGGTGTCCTCCCATTGGCCGAGTGCTTCCTGCCCCCCTCACCCCCCCCACCCCCCCACCCATGTCATGCCATCCTCATGGCCAAGCACAAGTCCTTCTTTTCCCCCAATTACGGGGCAGTTCTCTGTCCCTCCTATGGACCAATCACTCTTCCTCCCCTGCTCTGCGAATCAGCGCCCTGTGGTGTTGCTCGCCCCTCTCCCTGGCCAATTAACAGTCCTCCTGGGCGTGGCTCCCAGCCTTGCTCGATGTTTGGTGCCATGGTGGCGTTGTAAGCAGCCGCTTCCCGCTGGTTTTTCCGGTCAGTCATTGTAAGGGGAGGGAATTTAATTACTGGTGTGCACTAAGGACCTATCTAAGTGTCTAAATGAGTGCGTTGCTATAATGGACACTGGATTGGCGACAGAGGGAGCGACAAACAAAGGAATTTTATCCACAATCCCTGCACTACTTAGCATGCCCCGCCCCCTCGTGGCGGGGACACCAATACAGCTTATACCGATATCCGGGTTAAACATAGAACTTATTACAGGTAGATTCCCTATCATGACAGTCGAGTTACCTACCTATACAGATCTATCTGGCTCGAGATATTCCTCTACCCAAATTCATAACACAGCCCCCCCGCCCACCCCCCCCCCCCCTCCCTGGAACCATAGCTCCTGCTAGGTTCACTGCAGGCGCTACCATTCCAGTCTTAACACTTACTGTCTCACACTTAATTGACCTATGAAATCAATCAGGAGGGCTGTGGGAAGTGAGCCGGACTACCGACCTGTTCTCCTTAACATGCTAATCCCCTTAACAATCATGCAACCAAATATGTACATTTCAAATATTTACAATGATTCTGGTCGTTCCTGTGGTGGAAGGCAACAAACAACACGCAAAAATCCTACCTTAACCACAAACTTAACCTTTTTCAAAACTTCATCAAATTCCAGTTAAACTCTAACATTTGTACAGACCCCAGTCTACAGACCGCGGCCCCTGGTGGATGCCACAAGACGCAACTTTACCCGTAGGGTCATCCCAATGCACCCCAAAATTTCTGCGGGCCCTGTCCAGGTGTTACAGGTGAGTGACATGGCTCGGCGGATTTCGCTCTCATTCATACAACACAAACCCTTAACCACTCATACACATTCCAAAAATCATTACAACACAAAATCATTGCCAAGCACTTATTTCACCCCCCTGCAGGACCATGGCATAGATGTCATATCACAGTGCATGCATTCCTCTCAACTAGGCAGCGGGGAGGTACCGCACAAATAAGATGGTGGGGGCGCTTCAGGCTGTGGTGCCCGCAGTCCCAAAAACAAGTCAACTGACTTACAAGTTCGTTGCCCTCCCCCCCTTTATCTCTTGGCCTCGTGACAGCCGAACAGCCCTTTCCGCCGTTACCCGGCCGGTGAGGGTCTCCACATACCAGGC
The DNA here is from genome assembly GCF_964187855.1 of Myxine glutinosa. Taxonomy (NCBI): domain Eukaryota; kingdom Metazoa; phylum Chordata; class Myxini; order Myxiniformes; family Myxinidae; genus Myxine; species Myxine glutinosa. The sequence goes on along the minus strand of NC_136261.1, from coordinate 410,518,979 downwards.
CCCGTGGCCTCCTGCTTCAGCGCAGCTACACAGGTTACCGGGAGTCTCCCTTACCCCAAGGCGCCCAAACAAACCCTCCACCGACGAGCTCCAATTTCCAGATACCACAGGCTGCCAGGGGTAATTGCCGCAGAGGGGGGCCACAGGCATCGCTCCTCAGAGCTTGATCTGTACCTGCGGACACACACACACACACACACACACACACACGCACACACCTTCCCCACCCACAAAATCCCAAAAACACATTTCCTCCCCTGCTGCCATTCAATTTTCCAACACATTTCCGGAGATGGTGTTACAAAACGTTGCCATGGCCTGCCTCATGTGACATCCCATTTTTTTTATTTTTTATTTTTTTTGTATACTGAATCGAGGCTCTTGAAAGAGCTAACATTTATTTCACAAACAAATCAACCAGACAAACAAAATATACAAAAAGAGGGAGCGGAAGACAAGATGGGGAGAGAAGGGGAAGCACACAACCACAACATTTGAGAGCAGGGAGAAGTGTGGGAGGGAGAGGGCTTGGGGGCAGGAGGCGTGGGAAGGGGGGGGGGGGGTGGGAGAAGTATAAAACACAAGGGGACCGAAATTAGCGGGGATAGAAAAGATCAAGGTTTTGGATGGGGGAGGATAAGAGATGGTGGTGAACAGCTGTTTTAAAGACCTGGAGGGTGCAGTGGGATTGAAGAGAGTGAGGGAGTTTGTTCCAGAGGCGGGAGAAAAGAGGAATGGAGGAGTGAAGGTGTGCAGAGTCTTGATTCACATTTAACCAACACATTTCCAAAAGCACATTTCAAAATTCTCAATAATGACCACTCATCCATAATCTCCACCCTCACGACCACATAAAAACACATAACCACAACACAAAAGCAAACGCCACCCACAAGACTCTGTGGCACACATTCCACCCCCCCTCACCGGCCATGTCATCACTCTCACCTGCCCCCAACTCCAAATTACATGTCCCCAATTTACATAAGCAAATCCTGAAGCCTGGGACAGTACGCATCAAGGCCTTACCTCTACCTTGATTTTTTTTTTTTTTTTTTTTTTTTTTTGTATACTGAATCGAGGCTCGTGAAAGAGCTAACATTTACTTCACAAACAAATCAACCAGACAAACAAAATATATAAAAAGCGGGAGCGGAAAACAAGATGGGGAGAGAAGGTGAAGCACACAAACACAACATTTGAGAGCAGGGAGATGTGTGGAAGGGAGAGGGCTTGGGGGGAGGAGGCATGGGAAGGGGGGGGGGGGTGGAGGGAGAAGTATAAAACACAAGGACACCAATGACTTCCAGGACAGAAGTTGGTATTTCAAAAAAGTGGAATTGGGGTGAAATTAGCGGGGGTAGAAAAGATCAAGGTTTTGGATGGGGGAAGATAAGAGATGGTGGTGAACAGCTGTTTTAAAGACCTGGAGGGTGGAGTGGGATTGAAGAGAGTGAGGGAGTTTGTTCCAGAGGCGGGAGAAAAGAGGAATGAAGGAGTGAAGGTGAGCAGAGAGTCTTGATTTTGGCAGTTTGACCATAAGAGGGTTGCAGGCAGATCTTGTGCGACCGGTAGGAATATTTGCGGGACAGAGCCCAGAGAGAGCTGGGGGGGCAAGGCCAGAGAGGAGTCGGTAGAAGATGGAAAGACCACCAACCTGCCTGCGGTGAGTGAGTGAGAGGCCCTTGGAGTTAGCTTCATCGCGGGAGATTCCAATGATTCTGAATGCTTTGGTTTCAACAGCGTGAAGACGAGCTAGGTGTGAGGCAGGAGCACCGGCCCAGGGGGGAGAGCAGTATTCCATTGAGCTGTGGATGAAAGCTTTGTATGTGGTGAGGAGCTCAGGTGTGCCAAGGAAGGACTTCGCACGACGGAGGATGCCCAGTCGGCGACTGGCTTTGGAGGCCAGATTTGAAATGTGGTTTTCCCAGGAAAGATCATGGCAGATAGTGAGACCCAAAAGCTTGAGTGACAGAACTTCTTGGAGAGGATTATTCAGAAAGTGGATGGGAGGATTGTCCAGTCGGTCTTTTCGGAGAGACATCGTAAGAGTGTGAGATTTGTCAGGATTGAAAGACATGTTCCACTTGTTTGCCCAGTCTGTGATTTTGTCCAGGTCTGCAGAGAGTGAGGAGGCAGCAGACTGCCGATCTGAGGGATGAAGAATGGAGCGGCAGAGAGTAGAGTCATCAGCAAAGAGATACAGAGGATTTTCAAGAGAGTCAGAGAGATCGTTGATGAAGACCAGAAAAAGGACAGGGCCTAGAACACTGCCTTGTGGAACTCCAGCCTGAACAGGAAGAGGAGATGAGAGAAACCCATTCAGGGCCACACGTTGACTACAACTAGAGAGGAAGTACCATTTTAAAGGGAACATTTACATAAAGACCATTAATACATCAAGAAAAGAAAAAAGAAAATTAATAAAGTGTTTTGTTCCCTTTATTAATAAAGAATTAATTAATAAAAGTGACTTGCAGGTAATTACTGGTTGGTCAGGTCCAAAAGTGCCATCCACCCATAAAATCAAAAAATTCTCATTGGACCAATCAAATTCTTCCAAATTTCACTTTTGTCCCCACCAAACTGGCAGGTATGTGGGTCCGCATCCAACGGTGAACTGTTCTAAACAACTACCTGTGGCTACAACAGCGCCGCACCTCTACCGTGTAAGGGTCATCGGGACAAGGTCAGCAGTCAAAACGCCAACATGGCCCATGAGCGTCCATAAAGGTGCGACCCACCATCCATCCTTCGGCCCCCCTGCGAGAAACACGGCTGCACTAGCCCCAGCTGGCCAATGTGGTGAGCACCTGCTGCCAACAACACTCACTCACACAACCTCAGCCCTGGGGGAGACGGTCGCAGTGCGTGGCATTCCCCTCACGTCACCTACGCCGCCCTCATCCCCCAGTCCACACAACTGCAGCCCCCAGTGCCCACCCACACTTGACCACACCAAGGTCCAGTTGACAGCCATGCTCCACCAGGAGACTCACCCATAAGACATAGTCAACACCCCTCGGGCACCCACAGCACCACGTTGACCCTCAGACTACCCAACTACATCCCTACAACCCCGCATCCCAAATATTGGTGCAATCGCCCCCGCAACCAGTTGAAAGCTGTGTCCTGCTGCCCTGTCAATTTTATCACAGCCTCCAACACTTTGGTCTGAACACCTGGATCAATAATGGTGTCACTACTGTCAGTGACCACCATTTCTCTTTACAAAATCCACCCTTAAATTTGCATCTACCCTCAGATTACGCGTGCCAAATATTTTTCACATTTTCATAACCTCACCAAAGAAGGGTGCTTACCCATACACATGCCAGCCGAGCATGGCCCAAATGCTCGGCACATTATAAATTCCCATTCAACACTCCCATGGCTGTCTTCCCAAACCGAGAGTCCACAAATCATAACAGAACATCTGTGGAAGGGCACTCTCACACCATCACGTTCCACAGATGCTCCAATGGTTGTCCAGTAGGCTATAACATTCCCTGTCGATTCGGTTCGACCCACGTCCATAGACCAGCACAGCATGGCAGGTCACCACATGCTGGCTGTCCCAGAGTCTCAGGGAGAGGGTGTCAGGCCACATGCCCGGGTGGTCACCACATCAGGCCCAAGTTGGCCGTCCCCGGTGCCACCACTAAAGCGCGACCCACAACACCTCCCCCTAGTGGTCCTCAATATACGCCATCCCAGGCCTGTGGGGAACCACCTTGGACCCCCTGGAGGTCTTAACCCCCCACCAGGGTCCGGTGACCCTGCCGGGCCGAGCCACCTGCTCGGGCGGCGCCCTGATGGACAAGGGATGCCACACTCCACCAGACCCCCCGTGGGACCCAGGTCATACCACAACACCCATGGCTGGACCCCACGTCCAAATCCTGCCAGCCCAACACCCCCCCCCCCCCAGCTGGCTGGCATCACCAAATTTTGAAAGGGGCAACTTTTCCCCGAGGCCATCCCCAATGACCTCTCCTGGTCCAAATTCCGCAGCCCGGGGACCAACTCCAACCGCGGCTCTGCCAAATCCAACTCCCATTTTAATTTACTTTCAAATTTCCTTTTAAAAAATTTCACCACCTGTGCCAAACCGCAGCTGCAGGTAACAACTTCCTCAGGTTGTTCTGCCCCTCCCTGCAGCTGCTCCACATTCCCTACGGGGACCAAATTTCCCGAGGCTCTATCTCCCGACTCTCCAAGGTCCAAATCCAGCACTGAGCCAACACACTCCTCCAACTGGTTATGTAATTTTGGAGCCTCCAGTACCCAATTGGTATGCATGGTGAGGGTCCCCTCGTTCACCTCAACCGGCTCCTCAGACCGACTCACCTCTTCTCTTAGGCTTTCTTGGACCTGGTCAAACTCTACCTCTATGGGACTGTCCCAGGTCCCCAGCCGCTGGGTCAAATCATTTTCATCATCATCCCCCATCAATTATGGCTCCATCAGGCCTTCCCCAATAAATACCCGGTCCGGCTCCATTACTCAAACCCCCCTATTAATATCCATTCTTGCTCTGCACCACTGCACCTGTGCAGCAAGGACTCTAATCCATCCCCCTGTTGATGTGTTGGGGCGTCCACCCGACCCCGATAACCCTCCAGGCCACCATGTGGGAAACATTTCCCATTTACCTCCAAACATGCAGTCTCCCCATCTACCTGTGGGCACTCCACATTCACCTGTTGACACTCCCCATCCAAATTTCGAAACTCCCCATTCCCTTCCAATTTTAATTTAATTGCCATTCCCGGCTCCTGAGCCCCGTGCACATCTGCATGGGCTGCACACTCTCCCATTCCCAATTTGAATTCCCCCCGATCCGATTGAATTTCTGCCACCCTTGGCTTCTCCTGTGCCCCATAGGCACCATTCTTTAGTTCTTCCTTTGATTCATTCGTCCATTCATTCAATTGTCCAATCTGGGCATCCAGATTGCTATTCATTCATTCATAATGGGCATTCATTTTATTTTCCAATCGCTCTCTCTGCTCACTCTGAGCCTTAATGCTATCATTAATTTGCTTCATAAATTACATTATGGCCTGGTTGTCTATGGGGGCCATCCCTACGGCGGGGAGAGCTCCATCACTATGCTCCACCCCAACTACCTCCGACCCACTTCCAATGCTCCCCACATCTTCCATTCCTTCCTCCATATCGCGTACCTCTTCCATCCATGAAGAAGAGGCAGCTTCCCCGCTCGGAATTTTAAAACCGATTTAAATTTTAACTGACGCGTCATTCGCGTCTCGCGCACCGATCAACTATGCCAATTTATCGCCTCTGACTATAACAAATTTTGCGTCCGAATGCGGGGCACAATGTATGCCCGACCGTGTCGATCTCTCGCCACGGACAAAAAAATTGTCCTCGGGCCCAGATCCCTACTTTCTGAAACCAGTTGTCGTGTGAATCCCTCGGTTAATACCGTAGGATTGCGGATGGCTCAAACTTAAATGGAGGCGACGATCAATTCCGGATACGGCGATAAAAGCGCGGGGGAAGAATGAAGAGGAAGAAGCGGAAAGCGCGGATCTGTAGATCCGACGGCAGCTCTCGATCCTGCAGGGAATTAATTCAAACTAACACAGGATTTTGGAATGGCAAAGAAAATAATACAAGGATTTATTTTAGATATCTCGGGACAGGAAAACGGTGCGATAAATAAATGTCCCAATCGGGACGTCCCCACAACTCACTTCAGAAACGAGACAAAGCGAGAGTGAATAAAATAATAATTGTCCCGTCATGTATTTGATATGGATGCGAAATTATCTGGCTGTAGTGCTCCGAGCGAGTCAGTCAAGCTCTGAGTGCGTCGTCCGACGACAGGAGTGTTGGCAGGAACCGCCTTGTCCTCGGCGCGAACAACCTTCGCTCCTGCTGCTTGGCCAGCGAACGTCGTCAAGTAGGCCACGCTCGCACGATGCCCTCCACCGTCCTTCCGACGTCCAGCGAGCGAAAACAGGTTCAAAACGAAGGGACAGTCAAATGCCTGATGCCAAGGGAAGAGACGAGAACGGGAAGAGAGAAAGCCAGGAACAAAAAGGACCAGGGAAGCACGAGAGGGAGGAGGGAAGAGGGCAAATTGCCGGCGAGCCAGCAGTTTTATCACTCGTGGTCTGACGTCAGCCCTCCTTTCCTCCAAAGAGCTGGTGACCCTCGTCTTCTAGAATCTTCTCACCGTCCTGGTGTCCTCCCATTGTCCGAGTGCTCCCCCCCCCCCCCCCCCCCCAATGTCATGCCATCCTCGTGGCCAACCACAAGTCCTTATTTTCCCCCAATCATGGGGCAGTTCTCTGTCCCTCCTATGGACCAATCACTCTTCCTCCCCTGCGCTGCCAATCAGCGCCCTGTCATGTTGCTCGCCCCTCCCCCTGGCCAATCAACAGTCCTCTTGGGCGTGGATCCCAGCCTTGCTCGATGTTTGGTGCCATGATGGTGTTGTATGCAGCCGCTTCCCGCTGGTTTTTCCGGTCAGTCATTGTAAGGGGAGGGAATTTAATTACTGGTGTGCACTAAGGACCTATCTAAGTGTTTAAATGAGTGCGTTGCCATAATGGACACTGGATTGGCGACAGAGGGAACGACAAACAAAGGAATTTTATCCATAATCCCTGCACTACTTAGCATGGCCCGCCCCCTCGTGGCGGGGACACCAATACAGCTTATACCGACATCCGGGCTAAACATAGAACTTATTACAGGTAGATTCCCTATCACGACAGTCGAGTTACCTACCAATACAGATCTATCTGGCTCTAGATATTCCTCCACCCAAATTCATAACAATGCATTGGACGGAAATAACTGAATGGTTTTCTTACTTTCAGTCGGTGTGCGGACCAGGAATCGGAGCCTCGAAATCTAATCGAACCTCCCATGTTTGCTCAGCACAAAAAAAAGTTCATAACTCGAAATTGTGTGAGTATCGATATTCGTAGACCTCCACATGCACCGTACGGATACAAGAGCTTTTAAATGAGGTATCATTCAACATTATACATGTTGTGGTTACGATGTTTACCCCGTTCAAACACAATCCCCCAACTCACATTTATATAGGTTCCCTATAATAAAGATGTCGATGTATATGACAACTCATATTTATATAGGTACATATAATATAGATGTAGATGTATATGACAAATCGTATTTATATGGGTACACATAATACAGATATAGATGTACATGACAACGCACTTTTATATAGGTACATATAATATAGATTTGGATGTATATGACAACTCGGATTTATATAGGTACATATAATATAGATATAGATGTACATGACAATGCACTTTTATATAGGTACATATAATATAGATGTAGATGTATATGACAACGCACTTTTATATAGGTACACATAATATAGATGTAGATGTATATGACAACTCGGATTTATACAGGTACATATAATATAGATATAGACGTATATGACAAATTGGATTTATATAGGTACATGTAATATAGATATACATGTATATGACAAGTCGTATTTATATAGGTACATATAATATAGATATACATTTATATGACAACTCGTATTTATATGGGTACATATAATACCGATATAGATGTAAATGACAACTCATATTTATGTAGGTACATGTACAGTCACATGAAAAAGTAAGTACACCCCATGTAAAGTTTTGACTTTTTAAACATATTTCAACATACAGCTATTTGATCTTCATTTCAACAATATTGATAGATAAAGGTGATATAATATAACAAATATCATGAAACATTTACATTTTGTAGTCCATTGTATAATTTAAATAAACATAAATGCAAATTTTGCATGTGGAAAAAGTAAGTACACCCCTGCATTTATCACTACTTCAAATACCTAAAATTAGAATCAGGTGCACCAGCTCAGATGGAAATGATTAGAACATCGGTTAGAGAGGATCTCGGAGGAACCTGTCTTATTTAAACCTCAGACATTTAGTTTGGTTTGCTCTTTGTTGTTGAAGCGTGTGGCGTCACCATGCCTAGATCAAAAGAGCTCTCTGGGGCCTTCAGAAAGAAGGTTATAGATGCCTATGAGTCTGGGAAGGGATTTAAAAATATCTCCAAACAATTTGAAATCAATCATTCGACTGTCCAGAAGATCATCCACAAGTGTAGAAGATTCCAAACAACTGCCAACTTGTTCAGGCCAGGCCGCCCCAGCAAGTTCAGCCCGAGAGCAGACCGCAAGATGCTGAAAGAAGTCTCTAAGAACCCCAGAATGTCATCACGGGACATACAGGTAGCTCTCGCCACTGTTGATGTCAAAGTGCACGAGTCTACCATTAGAAAGAGGCTGCACAAATTTGATCTACATGGGAGGTGTGCCAGGAGGAAACCTTTGCTGTCCAGAAAGAACATCAGGGCAAGACTAAAGTTTGCCAATGAACACCGAGGCAAAGACCAACACTTCTGGAACAATGTGCTCTGGACAGATGAGTCAAAGGTAGAGCTATTTGGCCACAGCACCAGAAGACATGTTTGGCGAAAACCAAAGACAGCATTTGACCACAAGAACCTGATACCAACTGTAAAGCATGGTGGTGGAAATATTATGGTTTGGGGCAGCTTTGCTGCATCAGGGCCTGGGCAGCTCACCATCATATAATCCACTATGAATTCTTCATTGTACCAGAGGGTGCTTGAGGATAATGGGAGGCCATCTGTCGGAAAGTTGAAGCTCAACCGAAAGTGGACCTTGCAACATGACAATGACCCTAAACATACCAGTAAATCCATCAAGGAATGGATGAAAAGAAAGAAATGGAGGGTTCTGGAATGGCCAAGTCAAAGCCCGGATCTAAATCTCATCGAGATGTTGTGGGGGGATTTGAAACGAGCTGTGCATGCAAGAAACCCCTCAAACATCGCACAGCTGAAAGAATTCTGCATGGAGGAGTGGGCAAAAATTTCTCCCAGTCGATGTCAGAGACTGGTAGACAGTTTTAAGAAACGCATACTTGAGGTTGTTTCTGCCAAACGGGGCAATACCACCTATGAGAGAGCCAAGGGTGTACTTACTTTTTCCACATGCGAAATTTGCATTTATGTTTATTTAAATTATACAATGGACTACAAAATGTAAATGTTTCATGATATTTGTTATATTATATCACCTTTATCTGTCAATATTGTTGAAATGAAGATCAAATAGCTGTATGTTGAAATATGTTGAAAAAGTCCAAACTTTACATGGGGTGTACTTACTTTTTCACGTGACTGTATAATTTTGCTATGTTTGTCGGGGGTAGGCAATGATTACCTTAGTCCAGGTAGATTTGTATAGGTAGTGCACTCTGCCTGTCGTGAAGAAGAAGAAACCCCGTGTATCATAAGTAGGGATCTGCTAGACCATATGTCGTGTAAGCGCGGATCTTCGTTTCCATCACGAGGGGTGGGGTTATGTTAATTAGTTAGGGATTATGGGTAATTAATCCCCTGTATGTAATGGCCTCTGTTTTTTTTCCTCTGTTCCTTATGACACCAGCAGCACACACACATAGCCAGGCAATCGTGCATTTATAACACTAAATAAAAGAGACCGGAACAAGACATTGAACAATACCGCTGGCATTGCCAGCTGCGACATTGCCACATCAAGCAGGCAGGGCCATAAGGCCATGCCCCAAAGAAGAGTGATTCTTCTGTGATTGATTGGAGCAAGGATTGCTAAGATGGGATTATTGGATTGGTGGAGCAGGCATGGATGACGTCAGAGCCTTGATTATAAAAGAACGCTCTCCCCGACATTTTCCTCTCTTGGCTGTCTCTCGTCTTCTGGCTTTGGTGGTGAGCGGTGACGATTTCGTATCTCGCTCTGCTTCAGGATTTCACGGCGAACGGTCGGAGTTCATAGCGCTCCTGTGCGAGGGGGATTCATTGACGAGTGCGTGAACATTTTGTAGCGCTCTGTGCCGGGGACATTGGAAGTCTGGACGAACAGGAGGACGAGCGCGGCTTAGTGAACGAGGGCGCACTGAGGCCTAATTCCCGCCAGGGCCTGTGCCACGGCCAGATTGCACGCTCAGGGCCTGGACGAATCCTGACGAGGTTCAAGAACAGCTCAGAGCTAAGTGCCACAAAACAAATACACATTTTTACTTTTGTTCTTTTATATTTCCCTTTGTGTGTATACGGGTCTGTGTGGGGACGTCCCTTTAGGAATCATAGTTTTTAATTGTGCATTATTTTGTTGCTGGAATTTCTTTAATAAAGCCGGTATTTTTGTACATTTTAATTCCGTGTCGGGTTTGAGTTGATCATCGCAGGTTTGAAGATGTCGGGTGGAAGCTGTCGGGTGTCGGGTGGATGTACATGACAACTCGTATTTTTATAGGTACATATCACATAGATATAGATGTATATGACAACTCGTATTTATATAGGTACATATAATATAGATATCGATGCATATGACAACTCGTATTTATATAGGTACATATAATATAGATATAGATGTATATGACAACTCATATTTATATAGGTACATATAATATAGATATAGATGTATATGACAACTCGTTTTTATATAGGTACATATAATATAGATATAGATGTATATGACAATGCACTTTTCTATAGGTACATATCACATAGATATAGATGTATATGACAACTCGTATTTATATAGGTACATATAATATAGATATAGATGTATATGACAACTCGTATTTATATAGGTACATATATTATTGATATAGATGTATATGACAACGCACTTTTATATAGGTACATATCATATAGATATCGATGTATATGACAACTCATATTGATATAGGTACATATGATATAGATATAGATGTATATGACAACTCGTATTTATATCGGTACATATAATATAGATATGGATGTATATGACAACTCGTATATGTTCATGTTATAATATGAGTAACTCACCTTGCAGGTGACGATGGGGAAAATTTCATCATTGTTGGCCGAGCAGTTGAGGTCGGTCACCCTCCATTCATCGTCGTTTTTCTTTGACCATGTTGAAGACGTTGCATTCAGATGCACCTCGTCATCTGTACATAAATCAACACATGATTGAATTTTCGTTAAGTACAGAGTCCTGTCTCAAACACGGCTGTACAGGTGTTTCAAAAGTCTGGAATCATTCGGATGTTTATTTATTTTACAGTTTTATTTTAATAATTGATCAAACTGCAAGCCACTGACGTCAATTATTAGCTTCCGATGGACTTAGTCAGAAACGGGGTCTCATGGATTGGGTCTCGTCCATGCGTCCGTCCATCCGTCCGTGTGTGCGTGCGTCTGTCCGTCCTTGCATCCGCAACTATATCTCGGAGATGTGTGGACCGATTTTGTTCATGCTTGACACAAAGACAATGCATGACGGTATACATGAGCACATCATTTTGTTTCGCGATCAGATCCAATATGGCCGACTGGGAGACTGGCGGTCATTTTAGTTGTAAAGCAACCCGATGTTGAACACGTCCTCAACCATTTCTCGGAGATGCATTTACAGATTTTGTTGAATCCTGGCACACAGATAACGAATGATGGCTTACATATGCACATCATTTCCTTTCAAGATATCAGATCCAAGATGGTCGACTGGAGGCCATTTTGTTACTTAAACATGTCCCCAAACATTTATTGAACATGCATGGTCAGATTTTGTTCGAACTTGGCACAAGCAGAGTACATGATCGCATGCATGTGCACCTCACTTTATATTGAGATATGATCAAAGATGGTGGACTGGTAGACTGGCGGCCATTTTATTTGTAAAAAAACCCGTATTGACCACATCATCGACCATTTCTCAGACATGCATTTACCGATCTTGTTCAAACTTGGCACACAGATAATGAATGACAGTTTACATATGCTGTCATTTATTTTCGAGATCAGATTCAAGATGGCTGACTGGCGGCCATTTTGTTACTTAATCGTGTCCCCATCCATTTCTCCGACATGCATGGACCGATTTTGTTCAAACTTGGCACAAAGACCATACATGAGTATACATATTACATATGTAGAAGATTTGGTTTTGTAATCCAACCAAAGATGGCCGACTGGCGGCCGAAACTCTGTACAGCAAAATTACTAAAACCCCGGGGTTTATGACATTTTATGTATTTTTACCCTCGCCAAAAGAGAGGGTATTGCATTTGAGTCCGCCTGTTTGACTGTTTGACTGTTTGTCTGTTTGTCCGCACAGAATAAATCTGATTTTCTCTGCAAGCGTTGGTCCGATTAACAGGAAATTTTCACCATAGGTGCAACTCCACCTGTAGAATTTTAAAATGAGAATTATGACGTCATAGACCACGTGGTTCGGCCGCCATATTGGAAAAACCGAAAACTTTGCATCTCCAAATCTCCGAAAGCGCTGAATAGAAAAAATTGAGACATGGCTCATTGTAAAGAACTCTCCATGGGGAATAAAATATGTTAATGATGATGTCATAGGTGCCTCCATTATTACGACATAATTCGACAAGTACAAAACTTCATCCAATCAAAATGAAATTTATTGAGCGTCATGCAGGCATAAATTGGTAGAGAAAAAAATAATGATGACGTCATCGGTCACGTGGTTCGGCCGCCATCTTGGAAAAACCGAAAACATTTGCACCTCTTATATCTCTTTAAGTCCTGCATAGAAAAAATTGAGACATGGCTCATTGTAAAGAACTCTCCATGGGGAATAAAACATGTTAATGATGATGTCATAGGTGCCTCCATTATGACGTCATAATTGGACAAGTACAAAACTTCATCCGATCAAGATTAAATTTCTTGAGCATAATCTAGGTATTGGCTTAGCGGTTAGGGTGCCGGCTTGGGATCCTCGGATCCTGGGTTCGAATCCCGGCCGATCGCTAAATTAACACCAGGGGGGTTGACTCAGCCTGTCATCCTTCCGAGGTCGGCAAATTTAGTTTTTTTTTTTTTTTTTTTTTTGCTGTACCAGCTTGCTTGCTGGCATGCAAGCATGCAAGTACCAGCTTGCTGGCATGAATGATCCTGGTGTGTACCCCGGTTTAGAATAGGTACACCGTATCCCTGCGCATCGTAAGAGGCGACTAAGGGTTGGCGCCAGGAAGGGCATCCGGCCATAAAAACATTGCCTCAAACAGGGAACCATGATTGTCATGAGGCCCGCAAGGCTAACCCCTGCTCTCACGGGGAAAATGGCCTTAAAACGATCATTCATTCATTCATTCATTCATTCAATCCAGGAATAAATTGGTGGAGAAAAAAAATAATGATGACGTCATCGGTCACGTGGTTCGGCCGCCATATTTGTTTTCACATAAAAGCCTTAAAAACGACTGAAAACACATCCTGGGCAGTGTCTGATTGCTCTTTCTTGTTCTTCTTGTTTTCTTGTGTGTCGGTTTCTTCGAACATTTCTTAACATTGACAAATCGATTTCTAGTGCATTCGTTTCTGATTTAATCATCGAGAACTTTAATTGTGTGTGTGTTCTCGTGGTATAAACTATTGATTTCACGTGATCCCAAATAAAAAAAAATCCAGTGAAATTAAATTTGGACTTCGTGGGGGGCCTCAAAGGTATCCTACCTCAAAGGTATCGTCTCATCTAAAAATAAAGATCTCAAATGTATATATATATATATTGATTGTCTGCCTCCGACATTGTCAAAATTCAGGTGTGACCTTGTAACACTGTTTATCAGCTACCTTTAAGGTACCAAGTGTCTTGTCGTACCACGTTCGGGGATGTGCACAGACCTTCCTTGATATAAGAAAACAAAATGGTTTTATTCATGACAACGACCACCTCGGTTGGAGTCTTGTTTTTTGCTTCCGCTCTGGGTCTGGGAGGCTGGTGGTTCGAGTCACAGATGGGTCATTCGAAACACCTTTAAAATGGTACGTGCTGCTTCCTTGCTTCAGATTCAACATTTAAAAAGATAGAACATGGACAAGCAACGCTGGGAAAGCAATGGCAAACCTCCCAGTATAAACCTTGCCAAGAAATTGCTTTGGCAGCATCAACGCTCTGTCAAAAATGTGGAGCATCAAAAAATAAATAATTACAATGGATTCGTGTTTGTGTTGGTTCCAAAAAGCCTTATTTTGTATTTGTTTTTAAATAATAACTACAGAGGCAAGGTGGGTAAAGAGAGAAACGGCTTTGGGACACAAGATTTTGAGGCAAACGCAGAGTTGAGGCATTCGGCTTTGTCACGTGCGGTGTCAGGTGTGTAGCCGTTTGAGGCAAGGGAGGGGATGGAGGGGGAACAAACACCAGTAACAGATGTGACTCTACCGTAAAGGAATCCGCCCTTTTGCGCACATACACACACACTCACGGAGACATACACACACGCACATACACACACATATACGCAAACACACGCACGTACACACACACACATGCGCACGAACACACACACACTAACGTGCACACACCTATGTACACACATACACACGGAGACACACACACGCACATACACACACATATATACAAACGCACGTACACACACACACACACACGCACACACATACACGTAGACACACACACACACACGTACACACACACACACACACACACACACACACACACACACACACACACACACACACACACACACGTACACACACCTACGGGAGCTCATCCGCCCTTTGCCAGGTGTTATTTTTGGTCCTGGCAGATGTCACATTCACACTCACCACTAGCAAAGCCAGTGGGGGTGTCGGTTTAGTCGCCGACCAACGGACCATGCAGCAGGTAGCACTGGGTTACCTGTTACCAGTGGCAGTCCCAAAATAATGACCTGATCATTTCACAGACAACCTGTGCACCTAAGGTGACGGAGGTAAACATTGAGAGAGTGAAATTATTGAGGATGCTGAATTATCATGAGGTCAAACCTAAAAGGACACTCACATGCACAATCACAAAAGGTACTCACTCGAGTTGGTCCATGAGATGAAGTGAAAAATACACGTGTGCTTGTCGAAGGGGTAGTAGTAGACATCAAAAGTACACTTGCTCACAACTTTAAGCAAGCCATCGTATAGCATCGAGCCGTTAGAGTACAACACCAGGAAGTCCGATGAGGGGATCCTTGACTCCGCAATACTGCAACAGATGGAGAACAGTTGGCATACAAGTTCCGAGTCTTAAAAATGAAAGGGTGAAGTTGTTCATAGTGGGAAAGTGATACTCTGCTCGGGTGTCTGGTGCATGGTCTTGAGTGTCATGTGGGCACGATCAATAGATATCAATGAAAGGAGATACGGGGCTATTCGAAAAGTTATCCAAGCAAGATCCATATTCAAAATGGAGGGCACTACCAATAAGAATAGCTACCCAGAAGGCAAGGCCTATGTCCGACGTCTTCATCGGGGAATGTACAGGCATGGTCTGTCTGGTAGGAATCCTGAGGAGAGCTCTCAGATCCACTTCCCGGCCGACGACCCTGAAGCCGACGGACCGCAGATAACCTAAGCAACTCCAGACGCCATCTGAGGCGCATCGGGTCCAGTGTCTAAATCCCGATTTACCTTCCTGACAAATTAACTGCCCCAGATAAGGACTGTACTTCCCGACATGCCGCCTTGATCAAGATATGGCCGAGCGTCACCATATGTGGACACACCTGCTAATGACTACCCATATCAGAACGGCGGGGCAGACTCTCTGATACTACACGCTCTGCTCAACCAACAGAAGCTTAACCAACAGAAGCAGCGTCACAATGGAGAAATTCTTATCCTGTGCACATAAGTACCTCTTAGTCGGTGATTTGTCATAAACTACAAACAGGTGCCACAGTCATTCCAGGAAAACAGAGAAGAAAGAGGGATAGAGACGGAAGACGAGAAGAGGGAGCGTATTGACGGCCCAATGCTCACCCGCATGCGAGCCGGTGGGCTCATGTAGGTCCAAATAAGGGGAGGGAGGGAATAAGGTGTGATGCAAAGTGTTTTGTGAGGTGCTAGGGTGAATGCGTGTGGCGTAAGATTAAATGGCTTGAGGTGCACAATCACTGAGCCTTGAAAAGGACAGTTGGTGCTTTGCGTTGATTGCTCGTGTGTCCAAAGGGGACAAGGTAGAATAGAGACAGCAAGAGAAAGTTGGTGTGAGTCAGTGTTTTTGGATGACGTTCCCGGGAACTCCTGCTGGATCTGCCTGACACTGGACCTCCTCGCTCACTCTCACATATTTTGCTGAGACTAGCTCGTTCTCCTGATCAGCTCGTTCTCCTGACTCCAGCTCGTTCTCCTGACTCCAGCTCGTTCTCCTGGTCAGCTCGTTCTCCTGACACCAGCTCGTTCTGATCAGCTCGTTCTCCTGATCAGCTCGTTCTCCTGATCAGCTCGTTCTCCTGACTCCAGCTCGTTCTCCTGATCAGCTTGTTCTCCTGATCAGCTCGTTCTCCTGATCAGCTCGTTCTCCTGACTCCAGCTCGTTCTCCTGATGAGCTCGTTCTCCTGACACCAGCTCGTTCTCCTGACCAGCTCGTTCTCCTGACCAGCTCGTTCTCCTGATCAGCTCTTTCTCCTGATCAGCTTATTCTCCTGATCAACTTATTCTCCTGACTCCAGCTCGTTCTCCCGACCAGCTCGTTC
This sequence comes from Myxine glutinosa, assembly GCF_964187855.1. Classification (NCBI taxonomy): domain Eukaryota; kingdom Metazoa; phylum Chordata; class Myxini; order Myxiniformes; family Myxinidae; genus Myxine; species Myxine glutinosa. Next base: position 410,502,359 of record NC_136261.1, on the reverse strand, counting down.
TCCCGACCAGCTCGTTCTCCTGACTCCAGATCGTTCTCCTGATCAGATCGTTCTCCTGACACCAGCTTGTTCTCCTGACACCAGCTTGTTCTCCTGACACCAGCTCGTTCTCCTGACACCAGCTCGTTCTCCTGACACCAGCTCGTTCTCCTGACACCAGCTCGTTCTCCTGACACCAGCTCGTTCTCCTGCCACCAGCTCGTTCTCCTGATCAGCTCGTTCTCTTGATCAGCTCGTTCTCCTGATCAGCTCGTTCTCCTGACCAGCTCGTTCACCTGATCAGCTCATTCTCCTGACCAGCTCGCTCTCCTGACCAGCTCGCTCTCCTTACTCCAGCTCGTTCTCCTGATCAACTCATTCTCCTGATCAGCTCATTCTCCTGATCAGCTCAATCTCCTGATCAGCTCATTCTCCTGATCAGCTCATTCTCCTGATCAGCTCGTTCTCCTGATCAGCTTGTTCTCATGATCAGCTCGTTCTCCTGATCAGCTCGTTCTCCTGATCAGCTTCGTTCTCCTGACTCCAGCTTCGTTCTCCTGATCAGTTCGTTCTCCAGACACAAGCTCGTTCTCCTGATCAGCTCGTTCTCCTGATAAGCTCGTTCTCCAGACACAAGCTCGTTCTCCTGATCAGCTTCGTTCTCCTGATCAGCTCGTTCTCCAGACACAAGCTCGTTCTCCTGATCAGCTCGTTGTCCTGATCAGTTCGTTCTCCAAACACCAGCTCGTTTTCCAAACACCAGTTCATCGATCATAAATTGACGTTTGTGGTCAGACAGACAGAAAGACAGACAAACTCAACCAATGGCTTAACCCCGCTTTTCGCGTCGCACACGCCGGGTAATAATTAGTCATTAGATAACAAGAGACGGCGTTCGATTGACTATCAGCAAAAGGACTCACGTTTCAAAGAGATGCAAGTTCGGTTTCCAAATTTTGTGGATTGGAAAAGAGATCTTCTCCATGGGAAACTGGTTCTTGTTCCAGGAAAGTCTTGGATCTGCCCATTTCTTCAGTTGCAGGAACAAAGTGGGCAAGGAATGAGGTGAAAGCATCCGTATGATGTTCGTACTGTATACACACATAGATCAATAAACTCGACTGGTTCTGGCTTGTGGACACAACCTGCCACTGCTGATTGAAAAATAATCCTAAACGAGAACCGCACTCAGTAGAGAGCATACCTCCACCAGGTGAACAGTTTACGTTTTGTATCCTAGATTAGACCAGTAAATCACAATACAGATTCACATTTTATCAAAATCATCCATCCACAACTTTTTGAGATATCCTACTATGTATCGTTTTTGGCGCTATCTCCCAATGGTGAAGAATAACTTTTAAAATTCTACAAGCTGGATCCGGATCTTCACCAAAATCGAATTGATTCTTCCTGGTGACACACGCAACAGGTCCAAGGTTCGTCCAAATCCGTCCATAACTTTTTGAGATATCCTGCTATATGTTGGTTTTAGCCCTATCTCTCAATGGTGAAGAATCACTTAAAAAATTAAATAATTCTCATATCCGATTCCATTTTCAGATCTTCACCAAAATCGAATCGATTCTTCCTGGTAACACACACAACCTGTCCACAACGTTTCGTCCAAATCCGTCCTCAACTTTTTGAGATATCCTGCTACGTATCGTTTTTGGCCAGATTTCCCAATGGTGAACAAATCACTTTAAAATTCTAGTAGCCGGATCCGAATCAGGCTCTTCAGCAAAATCTAATAATTTCGTCCTTGTCACATACGCTACATCTTTGACAAATTAAGAATCCGTCCACAACTTTTTGAGATATTTTGTTCACGGACAAACGGACAAAACAGGGGTAAAACATAGCCTCCATCCATCTTTGGTGACGGAGGTAACTAGAACAACGAAACATCACTGAGGCCTTACTCAGGGCTAGGAGGACTAAACCAAGCTCATACATTCATAGGTCGACGAGCACATCTACAAAGGTCGATGAATCATCAAATCGTCCCTTATTTAGTGTTGTACCGGTAACTGATACATAACATAATTTTTGAGTATGTATCGTCCCTCACTTCTCCCACCTTCTGTAGAACCACCTTAATAATACTGTTCAATACAAAGTTTCTGTTGAAGGCTTCAATCAGGAAGTGCCCCACCATCTTGTTCCAGAAAACATACACTCGATGACCAAAAGTATGTTCCACCCGAACATCAAACATCTCATTCCAAAATCATGGCCATTAATTTGGAGTTGGTTCCCCATTTGCTGCTATAACAGCCTCCACTCTTCCGGGAAGGCTTTCCACTAGAATCTAGTAAGGCTGCACTCTTCCGTGGTTCTTAACCTGGGTTCGACCGAACCCCAGGGGTTCAGTGAGCCAGTCTCAGGGGTTCGGCGGAGGTCCTCCGAAACGCGTTGCAATTTGTTTTTTGTTTTTTAAAAGTTTTGTATCAATTTTGAATCTTTGTGTAATTACGCTTATTATTAATATTATTATTATTTTGCTATGTATGTTACGAACGAATGGAAATGTTATTTGTAAGAATTGTATTCCCATCCCATTCATGGTTTCTCTGGTCTGTGTTAAAGATAAGTTGTTTCACACTGACTGTAGTAAGTTGAATCAATGAGCACCTGGCTAATTATTATGTTGATGGCGCTTACTTGCTTACTTACTTACTGGATTTTGGACTTTGCAGGTGTTCGGAAATTCCAGTGAATAGCCTCAATTAGCTTGCCGTGTGCCGTGCGTCATTGGTCGCGCCTTACTTTGGAGTTACTGATTAATTGAAAAGTAAGTTGGAAATGTTTGTGGATATGCAGGGCAGGATCAGAGTTATATTAAAGCCAAAAGTGGATGGTGATTATAAAATATGGTTGAATTACTCAGAAAATTGTTTGTCTGGTTGATTTGTTTGTGAAGTAAATGTTAGCTCTTTCACGAGCCTCGATTCAGTATACAAAAAAAACAAAAAAAAATTAGGGGGAGGTGATATAACTCCTTTGGTCGCAATTCAAAACTAACAATTCGCAGTTTTCTATGTAATATTATAATGGCATTTGAGGTGACATAGAGTTGAGTAGATAATAAATCCCGTCATCGTAACTATAAGTTATGTTTTCTTCGTTAAAATTTCTCAGTGTTCAGAGGGGTACTGATTATATTTAAGCATGTTCCTTTTTTAATTTTTGTCATATAATTATTTGCCCGAACTCAACTAAGATCAGTTTGTTACTTTTTTTCCTTTTTTTTTGCAGTATGTCGAGCAAAAAAAAGGAAGTGGTCGGAGGATTACGTGCGGTACGGGTTCGGTTCACGTGTTTGACGGAATGGGACGGAAGTCAGTGTCCTCAATGCATGCTTTGCAATGTCAACTTGAGCAACTCCAGCCTAGCACCAGCAAAACTACGGGAACACTTCAAAAAAACTGCACGGCGAGGGGCAGTACAAGGACGCAACGCTGGATGAATTCAAATTGAAGAGAGTCCGATTCGACGCAAGTGCTACCTTGCCCACTCTCGGCTTCGTTCCAATTGACAAACTGATCCTCACCGCATCGTATGAAGTTGCGTACCTGATCGCAAAGCAGCGCAAACCGCACATCATTGGCGAGACACTCATCAAACCGGCCGCGTTGAAGATGGCCAACATCATGCTGGGAAAAGCTGCTGAAAACAAGTTGTCTCTCGTTCCACTCTCAAATGACACCATCAGATGCAGAATCGACAACATGAGCAACGACATCCTCGCCCAGGTAGTTGCAGATTTAGTCGCGAGCCCGACGAAATTCAGCCTTCAACTCGACGAGACCACCGACGTTTCGAATTTGAGCCAGCTCATCTTATTTGTGCATTATGTCAAAGGAGACGAGATCAAGGAAGTCTTTCTGTTCTGCAGGCCTCTCACAACAACGACGATGGCAGCTGACGTGAAGAAGCTTGTGGATGACTTCTTCAGAAGCAACGGCCTCTCGTGGAACATGGTGTCTGCAGTTTCCTCGGACGGAGCTCCAGCCATGCTGGGATGCAACTCCGGTTTTGGAGCGCTGGTGAAGGCCGATGCACCACACATCATCGTCCCGCACTGCGTCCTGCACAGACACGCGCTGGCATCAAAAACCCTGCCTCCAAAACTGGCCAATGTTCTGAAAATCGTCGTTGAAACTGTGAATTACATGCGAAGCCGTGCTCTGAATCATCGCATCTTCAAAGAGCTGTGCAATGAAATCGGCTCTGAATTCGAAGTCCTTCTCTACCACTCTAACGTTTGACGGTTATCACGAGGGAAGGTAGTGAGCCGTGTTTTTGCCTTGCGTGTAGAATTAGCCCTGTTTTTGCGAGAACACCAGCATTGCCATGCAATGCACTTCGAAGAGTCAGAGTTCATCCTCGCCTTGGCGTAATTGGCTGACATCTCCGACGCACTCAATCATCTCAATTGCCAGATGCAGGGCGGTGGAGTGAATGTCATCGAATCTGAAGAAAAGCTGAGCGCTTTCCGAAAGAAGTTTCCGTTGTGGAGGCGGCGAGCAGAGAACGACAACTTCGCGAACTTTTCGCTACTGGACGAGTGCGTGAGCGGGATCGAAGATGAGTTTGAAGTTGGATGCACTGCTGTACCGGGGGAGCTGAAGCAAGCGATTGCCACGCACTTGGATGAGCTGGGAAAGTCATTTGACGGATACTTCCCCGACCAAGAGCAATACCCAGCATGGGTGCGGCAGCCGGTTACTTTCGATGTTGCAACGGCAGATGTCAATGACCAATACCTCGACGACCTCATCGAACTTCAGCAGAGTCAGACTCAACAACAACTCTTCGGCACAACAACACTCTCAACGTTTTGGTGCCGCCAAATGGAAGGGTATCCTCACATCGCTAAAATTGCCCTTGAGATCCTCACGCCGTTCGTTACAACGTATCTCTGCGAGCATGCGTTTTCGAAACTGGTGGGGAACATTAAAACAAAGAAAAGGAGCAGGCTTGCATGCGAAAATGATTTGAGGGTGGCCCTTGCCAAAACAAAACCACGCATTTCCCAGATCGCCTCCCGAAAAGAAGAACAGAAAACGCATTAAGATGCAATTCTTCTTTATTTTTTTTGTCAAATTTGAGGGGTTCCGTGAGTGTTCGGTGGGTTTCGTTAGGGTTCGGCGCCTTTAAAAAGGTTAAGAACCACTGCACTAGATGTTGGAACATTGCTGCGGAGATTTGCTTCCATTCAGCCACAGGAGTATTCGTGAGGTCGGGCACTGATGTTTGACGATTAGGCCTGGCTCGCAGTCAGCGTTCCAATTCATCCCAAAGGTGTTTGATGGGGTTGAGGTCAGGGCTCTGTGTAGGCCAGTCACGTTATTCCACACCGATCTCGCCAAACCATTTCTGTATGGACCTCACTTTGTGCACGGGGGCATTGTCATGCTGAAACAGGAAAGGGCCTTCCCCAAACTGTCGCCACAAAGTTGAAAGCACACAATCGTCTAGTGACTAGTCATTGTATGCTGTAGCGTTAAGATTTCCTTTCACTGGAACTAAGGGGCCTAGCCCGAACCATGAAAAACAGCCCCAGACCATTATTCCTCCTCCATCAAACTTTACAGTTCGCACTATGCATTCAGGCAGGTAGTGTTCTCCTCGCATCCGCCAAACCCAGATTCGTCCATCGGACTGCCAGATGGTGAAGCATGATTCATCACTCCAGAGAACGCGTTTCCACTGCTCCAGAGTCCAATGGCGGCGAGCTTTACAGCACTCCAGCCGATGCTTGGCATTGTGCATGATGATCTTAGGCTAGTGTGCGGCTGCTCAGCCATGGAAACCCATTTCATTAAGCTCTCGAAGAACAGTTATTGCACTGACATTGCTTCCAGGGACAGTTTGGAACTTGGTAGTGAGTGCTGCAACCGAGGACAGATTATTTTTACGCGCTACGTGCTTCAGCACTCGGCAGTCCCGTTCTGTGAGCTTGTGTGGCCTTCCATTATGAGGCTGAGCTGTTGTTGTTCCAAGACGTTTCCACTTCACAATAACAGCACTTACAGTTGACTGGGGCAGCTCTAGCAGGGCAGAAATTTTACGAACTCGCTTGTTGGAAAGGTGGCATCCTATGACGGTGCCACGTTGAAAGTCATTTAGATCTTCAGTTTGGCCAATTCTACTTCCAATGTTTGTCTATGGAGATTGCATGGCTGTGTGCTTGATTATATATACCTGTCAGCAATGGGTGTGGCTGAAAAAGCTGAATCCACTCATTGGAAGGGGGTGTCCACATACTTTTGGTCATATAGTGTATCTCGAGCATTTGACACAGTCTGACATCCGACATCGCTCTCCAAGGTCTCCGTCTATGGCTCTATAGCCCCCGCTCATGGTTTGTTGACTTCCGCCACTCTCATATTCAGATCGTGGGTCTTAATATGATCTCATCTCTCCCGGTCCAGAAATGAGTGCCCCAAGGCAGTCTTGGACCTAGCCCTGTTCCCCATCTTCATGAGCAATTTGATCTTCTCTAGAAAACCCTCCATCTCTTTGCTGATGACGCCCCCTCTCTGCTTCTTCACATGGACAGGCAGCAGCCTCTTCCCTCTACGGAATGTACACCATGATAGAATCAAGAGACGGTCCAACAATTGGGATATGTCTCTCAATCCTGACAAATCATACTCTCACTCTGCCTATCCAGACGGGCCGTGTGATGAAGTCTCCAATCTACGTTCTTAACAATCTTCCTGAAGAAGTTCAGTCACTCGTTGGGCCTCACCATCAGGCAGGATCTTTCTTGGGCAAACCACATTTTAAAGTTGGTCCCCTGTCAAGCCCAGGTGGTGACTGGCATCCTATGTCATGCCAAGTCGTTCCTTGGCAATTCCGAACTTATAACCACCTGCAAGATTGATGGACTATTGCCTTCATCCACAACTCAATAAAGCACTGCTCGCTCTCCTCTTTTTTTGGCCAAGCACTGCTAAATGAAGGTTTATGGAAATGCCAAAAAGGCGATTTGTGTTCGCCTTGTGTTTGTGTTCAATTCAATTGAAATATAATTTTAATGAATGAATTAATTGAATGAATGACTGAAAGAATGAATGATCAATGAATGAATAAATAAATGAATAAATAAACATAAATAAATAAATTAATCGAAAAAAAAAAGAAATAAATAAAAATAAATATATAAATAAATATAAATAAATAAATATAAATAGATAAATAGAAATAAATCAACAGAAATAAATAAATTATGGAATAGAAAAAAATATATAAATAAATTAATAAATAAAAATAAATAAATAAAAATATATATATATAAATAAATTAATATAAATAAATACAATACAATGAAATAAAATACAAGTTTGAAAGGCTTTTTTAAAAGCTTTTTTTCGGGCAGTTTACCGCCGCTGATGCACCGTCTTATACGCCACCTTATTTAACACGTTAAATTAGTTATTCGTGCTTGTTGGTTGTGTCCTTTATGACATCCCTAAAAAAAGTAAATTTCCTGTTTGGAATGATTTTCAATTTTGCTTAACTGCCGGACAGGTAAACGGATGCATATAAATTTACTTTACTCCTTTCTGCGCTCAATTAGGATGAGATTCCGTACAATTTGCCAAATTCAGAGCCAAAGTGCTGCTGAAATATGGGCGGGGTTCGTGTTCCAATTCGTGTTATTTGGTGTTCAAAATGTATAATTCAATTGAGATTAAGTATTTCTGACGTCATCATAAACTGACGTCTGTAGACAGAGACAAAGTGAACCAATTATTGCTTCCCTCCACTTTTAACTTCGCACACGCGGGGTAACGACAACTTATCTGAGGGTATAAATGATTATATGCATTATCTTTTTTCATTCTTACCAGTTCCCAATAAAAGACAACTGCAAGTTGCTGCTCTCTCAGGTCCTAGAGGAACACACAACAAACATCTACAATGTAAATTGTTTCAGGTAAAACAAAAAGAACAGTTCAAGATGAGGAAGAACAGCACTTCCTTTTGAAATGATCTAGCACAATAATGCTACATCATTGGCCTGTTACCCAATCTCAAATGGCCTGTTACCCCATCTCAAATGGCCTGTTACCCCATCTCAGATGGCCTGTTACCCGATCTCAAATGGCCTGTTACCCCATCTCAGATGGCCTGTTACCCTATCTCAAAAAGGCATCTTACTCGATCTGATATGGCACGTTACCAAATCTCAAATGGCCTGTTACCCCATCTCAAATGGACTGGTACTCTATCTCAAATGGACTGTTACCCTATCTCAAAAAGGCATCTTACTCGATCTCAAATGACATGTTACCAAATCTCAAATGGCCTGTTATCCCATCTCAAATGCCCTGTTAACCTATTTCAAATGGCCTGTTAGCCTATCTCAAAAAAGCATCTTACTCGATCTCAAATGGCATGTTACCAAATCTTAAACAGTCTGTTACCCTTTCTCAAAGGCCTGTTACCCCATCTCAAATGGCCTGTTACCCTATCTCAAAAAGGCATCTTACTCGATCTGATATGGCATGTTACCAAATCTCAAATGGCTTGTTATCCCATCTCAAATGGCCTGTTAACCTGTCTTAAATGGCCTGTTACCCCATCTCAAATGGCCTGTTACCCCCATCTCAAATGGCCTGTTACCCCATCTCAAATGGCCTGTTTCCCCATCTCAAATGGCCTGTTACCCAACTCAAATGGCCTGTTACCCTATCTCAAAAAGGCATCTTACTCGATCTCAAATGGCAGGTTACCAAATCTCAAATGGCGTGTTATCCCTTCTCGAATGGCATGTTAACCTATCTCAAATAGCCTGTTACCCTTTCTCAAAGGCCTGTTACTCGATCTCAAATGGCATGTTACCAAATCTCAAATGGCCTGTTAACCTATCTCAAATGGCCTGTTAACCTATCTCAAATGGCCTGTTATCCCATCTCAAATGGCCTGTTATCCCATCTCAAATGGCCTGTTAACCTATCTCAAATGGCCTGTTATGCCATCTCAAATGGCCTGTTAATCTATCTCAAATGGCCTGTTATTCTGTTTCAAATGGCATGTTACCAAATCTCAAATGGCATGTTACCCAATCTCAAATGGCATGTTACCCAATCTCAAATGGCATGTTACCCAATCTCAAATTGCATGTCACCCTATCTCAAATAGCCTGTTATCCTGTTTCAAATGGCCTGTTAACCAATCTCAAATGGCATGTTACCCTATCGCAAATAGCCTGTTAACCTATCTCAAATGGCCTGTTATCCTGTTTTAAATGGCATGTTACCCTATCTCAAATAGCCTGTCAACCTATCTCAAAAACAAGTTGTTCCACCGACGAGTCAACCTGACCCTGACGGATATCGTTCATGTTTACACTGAAAATGAACGATTTCATTTACAGGGAAAAAATATCAAAATCGAAGAATAGAAACCACCTGGGGGTGAATCATTCCAACCTAAACGTATCATGCTCACCTGGGGTGAATCATACCAATGTTGTCTTTGATTCCACCTTTTTATTTACAATGTCGAGACTCATGGAGGAGCTAGAACACAGAATGGATCAGGATGTAACACGGAATGGATCAGGATGTAACAAGGAATGGTTCAGGATGTAACACAGAATGGATCAGGATGTAACACGGAATGGATCAGGATGTAACACGGAATGGATCAGGATGTAACACGGAATGGATCAGGATGTAACACGGAATGGATCAGGATGTAACACGGAATTTATCAGGATGTAACACGGAATGGATCAGGATGTAACACGGAATGGATCAGGATGTAACACGTAATGGATCAGGATGTAACACGGAATGGATCAGGATGTAACACGGAATGGATCAGGATGTAACACGGAATGGATCAGGATGTAACACTTCAGGATGCTTCAGATATGAAATCTTTCCTCTTCTCCAATGGCTTGATCTCTGATCATCAATTTGGTTTCAGACCTGGTCACTCTACTCTGGACATGCTGCTTCTGCTTTCTCAACAATGGATGGAGGTCCTCATCGCCAAACAGGAAATTAGAGCAGTCTCCCTTGACATACCACGTGCCTTCGATACAGTCTGGCACCCCGCTCTGCTCACCAAACACTCCTCCTTTGGTATCCATGGAAATCTCCACGCATGGCTGGCGGACTTCCTCTCTGGTCGTAGTCAACGTGTGGCCCTGAATGGGTTTCTCTCATCTCCTCTTCCTGTTCAGGCTGGAGTTCCCCAAGGTAGTGTTCTGGGCCCTGTGCTTTTTCTGGTCTTCATCAATGATCTCTCTGACTCTCTTGAAAATCCTCTCTATCTCTTTGCTGATGACTCCACTCTCTGCCGCTCCATTCCTCATCCCTCAGATCGGCAGTCTGCAGCCTCCTCACTCTCTGCAGACCTGGACAAAATCACAGACTGGGCAAACAAATGGAACATGTCTTTCAATCCTGATAAATCTCACACTCTTACGATGTCTCTCCGAAAAGACCGACTGGAAAACCCTCCCATCCACTTTCTGAATAATCCTCTCCAAGAAGTTCTGTCACTCAAGCTTTTGGGTCTCACTATTTGCCATGATCTTTCCTGGGAAAACCACATTTCAAATCTGGCCTCCAAAGCCAGTCGCCGACTGGGCATCCTCCGTCGTGCGAAGTCCTTCCTTGGCACACCTGAGCTCCTCACCACATACAAGGCTTTCATCCGCAGCTCTATGGAATACTGCTCTCCCCTCTGGTCTGGTGCTCCTGCCTCACACCTAGCTCGTCTTCACGCTGTTGAAACCAAAGCGTTCAGAATCATTGGAATCTCCCGCGATGAAGCTAACTCCAAGGGCCTTTCACTCACTCACCGCAGGCAGGTTGGTGGTCTTTCCGTCTTCTACCGACTCCTCTCTGGCCTTGCCCCCCCCAGCTCTCTCTGGGCTCTGTCCCCCAAATATTCCTACAGGTCGCACAAGATCTGCCTGCAACCCTCTTATGGTTGAACTGCCAAAATCAAGACTTTCTGCTCACCTTCACTGCTTCATTCCTCTTTTCTCCCACCTCTGGAACAAACTCCCTCACTCTCTTCAATCCCACTCCACCCTCCAGGTCTTTAAATCAGCTGTTCACCACCATCTCTTAGCCTCCCCCATCGAAAACCTTGATCTTTTCTACCCCCGCTAATTTCGGTCCCCTTGTGTTTTATACCTCTCCCCCCCCCCCCCCCTCCCCTTCCCATGCCTCCTGCCCCCAAGCCCTCTCCCTCCCACACTTCTCCCTGCTCTCAAATGTTGTGGTTGTGTGCTTCCCCTTCTCTCCCCATCTTGTCTTCCGCTCCCTCTTTTTGTATATTTTGTTTGTCTGGTTGATTTGTTTGTGAATTAAATGTTAGCTCTTTCACGAGCCTCGATTCAGTGTACAAAAAAAAAAAAAAAAAAAAAAAAACTGAATGGATCAGGATGTAACACAGAATGGATCAGGATGTAACATGGAATGGATCAAGATGTAACACAGAATGGATCAGGATGTAACAGAATGGATCAGGATGTAACATGGAATGGATCCGGATGTAACACGGAATGGAAGAGGATGTAACACGGAATGGATCAGGATGTAACACGGATTGGATCAGGATGTAACACAGAATGGAACAGGATGTAACACAGAACAGAATGGATCAGGATGTAACACAGAATGGATCAGGATGTAATATGGAATGGATCAGGATGTAACACGGAATGGATCAGGGTGTAACATGGAATGGATCAAGATGTAACACGGAATGGATCAGGATGTAACACGGAATGGATCAGGATGTAACACGGAATGGATCAGGATGTAACACAGAATGGTCAGGATGTAACACGGAATGGATCAGGATGTAACAGGGAATGGATCAGGATGTAACACAGAATGGATCAGGATGTAACAGAATGGATCAGGATGTGATATGCAATAGAAGAGGATGTAACACAGAATGGATCAGGATATAACATGTAATTGATCAGGATGTCACACGGAATGGATCAGGATGTAACACGGAATGGATCAGGATGTAACACGGAATGGATCAGGATGTAACACAGAATGGATCAAGATGTATCAGAATGGATCAGGATGTAACACGGAATGGATCAGGATGTAACACGGAATGGATCAGGATGTAATACAGAATGAATCAGGATGTAACACAGAATGGATCAGGATGTAACACAGAATGGATCAGGGTGTAACACGGAATGAATCAGGATGTAACACGGAATGAATCAGGATGTAACACAGAATCGATCAGGATGTAACACAGAATGGATCAGGATGTAACACAGAATGGATCAGGATGTAACACAGAATGGATCAGGATGTAATGCAGAATGGATCAGGATGTAACACGGAATGGATCAGGATGTAACACAGAATGGATCAGGATGTAACACAGAATGGATCAGGATGTAACACAGAATGGCTCAGGATGTAACACAGAATGGATCAGGATGTAACACAGAATGGATCAGGATGTAACACGGAATGGATCAGGATGTAACACGGAATGGATCAGGATGTAACAGATTGGATCAGGATGTAACACGGAATGGATCAGGATGTAACAGAATGGATCAGGATGTAACACGGAATGGATCAGGATGTAGCAGCCCCCTTATTCCCAAGGTGGACGGAGTGGTACCCAACCATCTTACCTTTGCTTTTTTGAGTCCTTAATAGTTTCACCGGAGGGGACTGTCGGTGTGCTCTCTGTCCGTCCGTCCGTCCCACCTGTGGTTTTTCAGACTTTCTTTTCCGCATCCTTCAACATGTTGAACTGGAACTTGCTACCTGGACTCAATTATGATAAGTCACTGAACAATTTCCATGGGCCTCAATCTTGTAAAGAAATAAAGAAAAAAACATCATTGGTTTACCTGACATCCCTCGAGACCGAATGATGGAGCTCTATGCGTCAAATAACAAAATTATATGACGTCATACCCAAGGTTAACTGAACAAGAGGAGCTGTCTCAGGCCTTTTTAGGATCTTTATTCAGTTTCCGAACTGAAAAAATGGATTTGATTGAACACAATGGGGCACCAAATATGGCACACCTGTTATTTATGGCACAACCATATTTATGGCACACAACCATATTTATGGCACACAACCAGATTTATGGCACACAACCATATTTATGACGCACAACCATATTTATGGCACAACCATATTTATGGCACACAACCATATTTATGGCACACAACCATATTTATGGCACACAACCATATTTATGGCACACCTGTTATTTATGGCACCACCATATTTATGGCACACCTGTTATTTATGGCACAACCATATTTATGGCACACAACCATATTTATGGCACACAACCATATTTATGGCACATATTATTATTTATGGCACAACTATATTTATGGCACACAACCATATTTACGGCACACCTGTTATTTATGGCAGATTATTATTTATGGCACAACCATATTGATGGCACATATTATTATTTATGGCACAACCATATTTATGGCACACAACCATATTTATAGCACACAACCATATTTATGGCACACCTGTTATTTATGGCACATATTATTATTTATGGCACAACCATCTTTATAGCACAAATATGGCACACCTGTTCATTTAACTTTCCAAGCAGGTAAGCACATCTTGTCGATATTGCAATGGTTTATAACTACCCGAATCAATCCGTTTTCTAATTTTGATTCGGGTTCAGTAGTTACCAGATCGACGATGGTAGACAGTCGGACGTGAAGTTTGATGTCCATGTATTCGTCGTCATCGGCCAGGGGAATGACGAATGGATTGTATCCTTCAGTGAGTTCTTCAATCAGTCGTTCATGCCGAGAGTTCATCTTGCGTGCGTTTCCTGAGGGAGAAGCTGGGAGCACGTGTAATACCAACACCAGGATTATCATCCTAATGATCCCTACCTGAACCTGTGTCTAATTTACCAATCCCACACTTGGACCAAGTAGTCAGGGCAGAAATGTATAATTCCTTCATTGTTAGGGTAGTTGGGGTTGTCCGAGGGACGACGCTGCCACCTGGATGGCAGTTTATAGCTGCGTCGGGATTCAAACCCAGGTTAGACAGCTTTGTGCGAGTGTAGGCCCTCAATTCTCCCCCTTCGCTCCTCCCCTCCCAAACTCCCCCCCTTCCCCATCACCCCTCCCCTCCCAAACTCCTTCCTCACCCCTCCCTTTCAATTCTCTCCCTTCGCTCCTCCCCTCCTAAACTCCCCCCTTCCCCATCACCCCTCCCCTCCCAAACTCCTTCCTCACCCCTCCCTTTCAATTCTCCCCCTTCGCGCCTCCCCTCCCAAACTCCCCCCTTCCCCATAACCCCTCCCTTTCAATTCTCTCCCTTCGCTCCTCCCCTCCTAAACTCCACCCTTCCCCATCACCCCTCCCCTCCCAAACTCCTTCCTCACCCCTCCTTTTCAATTCTCCCTCCTCGCCCCTTTACCATGATTACTGCAAATTTCACAAATTCACATCCTGAGTGCTGCTGGGGAAAGAAATGGCAAACTTCTCCACCTGGCACATGTAAATTATCTTTGGGTAAAGAATTTGAATGAAAATGGGAACGAGTGAATGAATGAATGTCTGTTTGCAAGAAGCGATCATCCCTACCCATCAGGAAGGCGAGGCAGGTCAACATTGAAGTGGTTGGCAGCATGTCTGATGGTGAAGGTAATCTGCTGATTCCTAACTGGACAAACAGAGAGACATCAAAATAGATTTTCTTTACTGAGACAAACAATACAGAATCCATCATCTTGTGTCGTTATTAAAGGAAGAAAAATAAATAATCATTTATATTAGAATTACAATTCTGAAATACTTGTGGTGAATGCTCATGTACACACACCACCTATTTCTCCTTTTCTTCGATCTCTACTTTATACACACACACACACACACACACACACACACACACACACACACACACACACACACACACACACACACACACAAACATACATAAACACATGCATACATACACATGCATGCATACATACACAAACATACATACACACATGCATACATACATACACACACACACACATACATACACAAACACACACACATACACAAACACACATACACATGCATACATACAGACACAAACATACATACACACATGCATACATACATACACAAACATACATACACATACACACATACATACACAAACATACATACACAAACATACATACACAAACATATATACACACATGCATACATACATACACAAACATACATACACAAACATACATACCCACATGCATGCATACAAACACAAACACACATACACATACACATGCATACATACATACACAAACATACATACACACATGCATACATACAAACACAAACACACATACACATGCATACATACATACACAAACATACATACACACATGCATACATACATACACAAACACACACACACACATGCATACATACATACACAAACATACATACACACATGCATACATACAAACACAAACACACATACACATACACATGCATACATACATACACAAACATACATACACACATGCATACATACAAACACAAACACACATACACATACACATGCATACATACATACACAAACATACATACACACATGCATACATACAAACACAAACACACATACACATACACATGCATACATACATACACAAACATACATACACACATGCATACATACATACACAAACAAACACACACACATGCATACATACATACACAAACATACATACACACATGCATACATACATACACAAACATACATACACACATGCATACATACATACACAAACATACATACACACATGCATACTTACATACACAAACATACATACACACATGCATGCATACATACACACATACATACATACATACATACACAAACATACATACACACGTGCATACATACATACACAAACATACATACACACATGCATACTTACATACACAAACATACATACACACATGCATACATACATACACACATACATACATACATACACAAACATACATACACATACATACATACATACGCATACATACATACACATGCATACACACATGCATGCATACATA
This sequence comes from Myxine glutinosa, assembly GCF_964187855.1. Classification (NCBI taxonomy): domain Eukaryota; kingdom Metazoa; phylum Chordata; class Myxini; order Myxiniformes; family Myxinidae; genus Myxine; species Myxine glutinosa. The sequence continues at coordinate 410,486,271 of NC_136261.1, read as the reverse complement.
CACAAACATACATACACACATGCAAACATACATACACAAACATACATACACAAACATACATACACACATGCATACATACATACACAAACATACATACACACATGCATACATACATACACAAACATACATACACATACACAAACATACATACACAAACATACACACATACAAAAACATACGTACACATGCATACATACATACACAAACATACATACATACACAAGGAGTGTATGTCTATAATACATCTGTAATAGTCTGTAATAAATGTTCGTTTGTCATTAATCATCCACTTTGTAAACTCCCCGCACTCCTCTCCTCCTAAACTCCCCCCTAGTGTAGCAGCATAGCAAACCTGTTGTGCATTTTGTGATACAAGCACCAAATTTGGCACAAATGTACATTAATATGTTGCGAACATTTTCAGATATTGGGCCACTTGAAATTCCGTAATTTTTTTTTTCAAATTTTTTCAAATTTCGTAATTTCAAATTTTTCGGGTGACACCGTCACAATTTCGGTCTTCGAGGCCGGCCGATATAGTGGGGCGGCTTAGCCCAAATATTCAAAAGAATTGTGCATTTTGTGATACAAGCACCAAATTTGGCACAAATGTACATTAATATGTTGCGAACATTGTGTGGTCAGCAATGAAGACGAGAGTCTGAATTACATGTATGCAAAAGACCTTGTGAACCAGTGAAGCAAATACACGGGTAAGCATGAATTAAATCTAGGGCATGATATAATTTCCATGATGTTTACCTCTACACTCAATGGTGGAAGGAGGTAATGTTTTGATCCCAGCTTGTCTGTACTAGGGCATGCCCGTACTATATATAAGCTAGGACGTGCCCGTACGTGGGTGCCCGTTCCTTGCCAAAAAAAAAAAAAAAAAAAAATTTGTGTAGGGGTGTGTGTGTGTAAACATCCTAGGGCGTGCCCGTACGTGGGTGCAAAAAAACATGCGTGCAAACAACAACAAAAAAAAACTTTGAAACCACGTGGCAGTAACGACCACAGAACCCCCCCCCCCCCCTCTATTTACATGAATGGTTTGGTCCATTCGCAACGACCACAGAACCCCCCCCTCTATTTACATGCAATGGTTTGGTCCAAAGCGAACGGCTTGCAGTGTTTGGTAAAGAAATCGCCATAGCTCGGTAAGTACTTGTCCGATTAATATGAAACCTTGAAAAGGCACATCCTCGGGTCCCCAGCAATATACCTGGCAAGTTTAAAGTATATCGGACCCGTGGTTGTCGAGAAACAGCGGTCACAGACAAACATACACACATACACACATACACACATACACACATACACACATACACACAGAGATTAATGGAATTATAGATAGATGTCTGTTTGTCTGTTAGTCCACAAAATTCCAGACAAAGCTTGTAGTAGTGGTAGTTGTAGTGGTAGTGGTGATAACAGAAATTGTTATATAGAACTGAACTTATATTATTATTATATGCAGAAAATAACTTCATTTCTATATGCCCTGCAGTGGACAGGTTAATTGGTTTATGCACTGAAGGGGTCACCCTGGTGTGCACTGCTGTGTTCTGCCTCACTGAGTTGTTCAGGTATGATGTACTCAGCACAAGCTTCCGGTCGGCCCGGAGGTGGGGGTGCGGGGCCTGTCACGGAACGTCAAAACAAACGGCCTGCCGGGGCCGCCCAAAAGTCGGGCGTGAGGGGCGCGTCCACTAATGGAACGCCTCTCGCTTCCCAGATCGAGGGCCACGTGGTCAGGAGAACCTCGTCCCTTCCGGTCACACTTTGCCTATCGGCCGGCCTCGAAGACCGAAATTGTGACGGTGTCACCCGAAAAATTTGAAATTACGAAATTTGAAAAAATTTGAAAGAAAAAATTACGGAATTTCAAGTGGCCCAATATCTGAAAATGTTCGCAACATATTAATGTACATTTGTGCCAAATTTGGTGCTTGTTTCACAAAATGCACAATTCTTTTGAATATTTGGGCTAAGCCGCCCCACTACCCTCCCTCCTCACTCCTCCCCTCCTAAACTCCCCCCTTCCCCATCACCCCTCTCCTCCCAAACTCCTCCTCACCCCTCCCTTTCAATTCTCCCCCTCACTCCTCCCCTCCTAAACTCCATCCTCACCCTTCCCTCCTAAACTCCCTCCTCACCACTCCCCTTCAAATTTCCTCATTAACTCCTCCCCTTCAAAACTCCCCCCTCACTCTTCGCCTTCAAATCTCCTCCCTCACCCCTCCCTTTCAAATCTCCTCCCACACTCCTCCCCTTCAAAACTCCCCCCTCACTCCTCCCCTTCAAATCTCCTTCGTCACTCCTCCCCTTCAAAACTCCCTCCTCACTCCTTCCCTTCAAATCAACAAGTGGAACATGTCTTTCAATCCTGACAAATCTCACACTCTTACGATGTCTCTCCGAAAAGATCGACTGGACAACCCTCCCATCTACTTAATGAACAATCCTCTCCAAGAAGTTCTGTCACTCAAGCTTTTGGGTCTCACTATCTGCCATGAACTTTCCTGGGAAAACCACATATCCAAGCTGGCCTCCAAAGCCAGTAGACGACTGGGCATCCTCCGTCGTGCGAAATCCTCCCTTGGCACACCTGAGCTCCTCACCACATACAAGGCTTTCATCCGCAGCTCAATGGCATACTGCTCTCCCCTCTGGGCTGGTGCTCCTTCCTCACACCTAGCTCGGCTTCACGCTGTTGAAACCAAAGCCTTCAGAATTATTGGAATCTTCCACGATGAAGTTAACTCCGAGGGCCTTTCACTCACTCAACATGGTGGCAGGTTGGTGGTCTTTCTGTCTTCTACTGACTCCTCTCCGGCCTTGCTCCACCAACTCTGTCTGTGCTCTGTCCCCCAAATATTCCTGCAGGTCGCAAAATATCTGCCAGTAACCCTCTTCTGTTGAATTTGCCAAAATCAAGACTCTCTGCTCACTTTCATTTTTTCATTCCTCTTTACTCCCGCCTCTGGAACAAACTCCCTCACTCTCTTCCATCCCACTCCTCCCTTCAGGTCTTTAAAACAGCTGTTCACCACCATCTCTTATCTTCCCCCATCCAAAACATTGATCTTTTCTACCCCCGTTAAAACACCCCAAATCTAACTCTTTCAATCCCCAACTTCTTTCCTGAAATTCCTAGAAGTGTTCATTTGCTTTATACCATGTACCCCTCCATCCTCCCCCAGCCCTCCACCTTCCACAGATCTACCGACGTCGCTGTTCTCTACTGTTGTTGTGCTTGTGTGCTTCCCTCTCCCTCGCCCTCTTGTCTCCCGCTCCCTTCATTGTATGTTTTATGTGTCTGTGCATGTTTTCATGTTCGGTGTGTTCACTCTTACATGAGCTTGACTCTGTATCCCCAAAAAAAAAAAAGTGAATACCCACAATCCTCATTTTCATTTTTTGATTTCATTTATTACATCGAGTTTTATAAATCCAAGGTTACGTTTTTTTCGAAGCTGTCCACGCTCTCCATGCTATCGAATTTAAGTAATTGTTCCCATTTGTATTTTCGTCAAAACTGTATTTATTGTATGGTGTGTGTACCTACAGTGGGTCCCTAGGAAAATTCTCGGTGTAAATCTTTCATACCTGTATAGAAAATCGTGTTAATTCGTGTCGTGTCTTTTGAGGCCTTGTAGGCCTACCGTATCCGACCTTGAGGCTTTGTTTTTCTCTCAGCGGTCCGTCAATTGTGCTCCAATAACTTTCGTTCTCTGTTCTTCCCAGTCCTTTCACCCCATAGCCTACTTCCTTGTTTAAAATCTCAACTCCAAAAAAAAAAAACCCCAAAAAACATTTCCTCCTCTGTTCTTATTCGTTGTTCTTATTCGTTCGTTCGTTCTTCGACCACGTGTTTCACCCCCATTTACGCAGATAGTTTTCACTGTTAAACGTTAAAATGTCTAAACTTTCCCCTAAAGTACTGTACTCTGTCGTATATTATAACACCTTCTTCTTCTTCTTCTTCTTCTTTAAAAGGTTGTTTTCGACTTGCTCACAAATCTATTCATTCCAAAAAAAATTCCATCTCTTACAGTTCCTCTTTCCTACATTCCCTAAACTCTCCTGCACTCCACCACCCCCCCCCCCCCCCCCCTCCAGCGTCTTTAAATGTATTTTTGACTAGAAGGTCACAAGAAACTCATTTTGCAATAAATGTTCGTTTCCCATTAATCGTACACTTTCTAAAATCCAATCTCACCCCTCCCATCCAAATCTTCCCCATCACCCCTCCCCTCCAAAACTTCCCCATCACCCATCCCTTTCAAATCTTCCTCCTTGCCCCTCCCCTCCAAATCCTCCCCATCACCCATCCCTTTCAAATATCCCCCCTTGCCCCTTCCCTCCTAAACTCCCCCCACACCCCTCCCCTCCTAGACTCCCCCTCGCCCCTCCCCTCCTAGACTCCCCCCTCACACCTCCCCTCTAAATCTCCCCCATCTCCCATCCCTTTCAAATCCCTCCCATTGTCCCTTCCCTCCTAAACTCCTCCCTAACCCCTCCCCTCATAAACTCCCCCCTCACCCCTCCCCTTCAAATCTCCCCACCCTCATTTCTTCTCCATTTCCCCCCTCTCACCCCTCCTCCTCAAAGCATCCTCCCCGCTTCTTCCCCCTTTCAACTTTCACCTCCATCTCCCCCAACCTTCTGCCTCGCTCTTCCTCCTCCTCAAATAACACCTCACTGTGCCTCACTCAATCACCATCAAACCTTTTGGCCGCCCTATCCTTCCCTTTCTCCGAGCTATTCTGAAATCTCTGACACACCTTCAACAGCTCTCCCTACCTCTTCCTCCTCTCCCACATCTTATCCCACTCCTCCCTCCCCCTGTTCTGTATCCGATGCTCCCCCTTCCTCTTCATTAACGGTATGGACCTCAAACATCCGGGGCCTTCGTTCAAACTTAACTGATCTATCCATGCAGGTTGCTTCTGACAAACCAGACGTGATCTGCTTAACAGAAACTTTCCGCCTTCATGATGTCTCTGATTCCTTAGTATCTCTCCCGGGTTACTCCCTCCTCCGGTATGATAGACCTGAGCCTCGTCCTGGAGGTGGGGTTGCTATCTTTATCAAAAACTCTCTTTCTCACTCGCCCTGCACTGCCCTCTCTCCACCTCACCCCCAGGAATACCTCTGGCTACGGCTTCCCCTTCGCTCCCACCTTTTGTTCATTTGTGTGTTGTACCGTCCACCAAACAGTGATGACTCCATCTACATCTCGCTGTCTGATAATATGGACCAACTTCTATCTCCTCATCCCAACTCTCTCTTCCTCATATGTGGTGATTTCAATTGTCACCATGCCAGTTGGCTGGGTGTGGGTACCTCTCTCACCAGCCATGGCTCCTCAGCAAAGACTTCTGCGACTCACTGGGACTCACACAATCTGTCAATTTCCCGACCCAGATCTCAGTCAACGGAGCATCTTCTCTTCTGGACTTGGTTATGATGAACTTCCCTGAAAATGTCTGCTGCTCTTCTTCTGCTCCGATCGACTCATCTGATCATGTGCTTGTTAAAGTGGACATCTCTCTGACCATTCTCAGGGAGCCTCCTCAGCGTCGACGAGTCTGGCATTTCACTCAGGCCAACTGGCAATGTCTTCAAGCAGCCATCAATCATCTGGACTGGTCTCCCATCTCTACCGCCTCTGACATCAACTCATCCTGGGAATACATCCAAAGTAAATTGCTCTCTCTCATGCACAGATTTATCCCATCTCGTCTTCAGTTTTCATACCCTTCCTCCCGTCCATGGTACACGGAATCTTGTGGTGAGGCTGTTGTCCAGAAACAACTTGCCTTCGTCTCCTGGAAAGCAAATCCAACAGAAGGAAATCTCATTTCCTTTCACAAAGCCTGAAACAAGTGTGTGTCCACCCTCAGGAGAGCCCGGAAACAATATCTCTCCGTTCTGAAGACCGAACTCTCAAATATGTCTCCCTCTTCCAAATCCTGGTGGCGTCTGGTCAAATCTGTTTCTGGTGTTTGTTCCCCCTCCATACCCTCCCTTACCTCAAACAGCTACACAGCTGACTCCGCACGTGAAAAAGCTGAATGCCTCAACTCTGTGTTTGCCTCTAAATCTTGTGTCCCAAACCCATCCCTCTCTGTACCCACCGTATCCAGTCATACCCAGTTGCTCCTGGACTCTGTGTCCTTTCCTCCTGACAAGGTGGAAAAGTTTCTGTCAACCCTCGACTCTGATTCTGCAACTGGATCTGACGGCATTAGCCCACGGGTCCTAAAATCCTGTTCTTCCGCTCTTTCACTCCCTCTCTCTGTTCTCTTCACCCTCTCTTTTGCTCAAGGTCATCTGCCATCTGCTTGGAAATCAGCCAACATCACCGCTTTACACAAAAAAGGTGCAAAAACAGATCCTAGCAACTACAGACCAATCAGCCTTCTCCCAATTATCAGCAAAATCATGGAATCCATCATTGCTTCGGATATGTAATCTTTCCTCTTCTCCAATGGCTTGATCTTTGATCATCAATTTGGTTTCAGACCAGGTCACTCAACTCTGGACATGCTGCTTCTGCTGTCTCAACAATGGATGGAGGTCCTCAATGCTAAACAGGAAATTAGAGCTGTCTCCCTGGACATATCACGTGCCTTCGATACGGTCTGACACCCCGCTCTGCTCACCAAACTCTCCTCCTTTAGTATCCATGGAAATCTCCACGCATGGCTGGTGGACTTCCTCTCTAGTCGTAGTCAACGTGTGGCCCTGAATGGTTTCTCTCATCTCCTCTTCCTGTTCAGGCTGGAGTTCCCCAAGGCAGTGTTCTGGGCCCTGTGCTTTTTCTGGTCTTCATCAATGACCTCTCCGACTCTCTTGAAAATCCTCTCTATCTCTTTGCTGATGACTCCACTCTCTGCCGCTCCATTCCTCATCCCTCAGATTGGCAGTCTGCAGCCTCCTCACTCTCTGCAGACCTGGACAAAATCAGACTGGGCAAACAATTGGAACATGTCTTTCGATCCTGACAAATCTCACACTCTTACGATGTCTCTCCGAAAAGACCGACTGGACAACCCTCCCATCCACTTTCTGAATAATCCTCTCCAAGAAGTTCTGTCACTCAAGCTTTTGGGTCTCACTATCTGCCATGATCTTTCCTGGGAAAACCACATTTCAAATCTGGCCTCCAAAGCCAGTCGCCGACTGGGCATCCTCCGTCGTGCGAATTCCTTCCTTGGCACACCTGAGCTCCTCGCCACATACAAGGCTTTCATCCGCAGCTCAATGGAATACTGCTCTCCCCTCTGGGCTGGTGCTCCTGCCTCACACCTAGCTCGTCTTCACGCTGTTGAAACCAAAGCGTTCAGAATCATTGGAATCTCCCGCGATGAAGCTACCTCCGAGGGCCTTTCACTTACTCACCGTAGGCAGGTTGGTGGTATTTCTGTCTTCTACCGACTCCTCTCTGGCCGTGCTCCCCCAGCTCTCTCTGTGCTTTGTCCCCCAAATATTCCTGCAGGTCACACAAGATCTGCCTGCAACCCTCTTGTGGTTAAACAGCCAAAATCAAGACTCTCTGCTCACCTTCACTCCTTCATTCCTCTTTTCTCCCGCCTCTGGAACAAACTCCCTCACTCTCTTCAATCCCTCTCCTCCCTCCAGGTCTTTAAAACAGCTGTTCACCACCATCTCTTATCTTCCCCCATCCAAAACCTTGATATTTTCTACCCCCACTAATTTCACCCCAAATCCACTTTTTTGAAATGCCAACTTCTTTCCTGGAAGTCCTTGGTGTACTGTGCTTATACTTCTCCCACTCCCCCCCCCCCCCTTCCCACGCCGCCTCCCCCCAAGCCCACTCCCTCCCACACATTTCCCGATGTCCCTGCTCACAAATGTTGTGTTTGTGCTTCCCCTTCTCTCCCCATCTTGTCTACCGCACCCCTTTTTCTCCACTTTGTTTGTTTGTCCGTTTGATTTGTTTGTGTGATAAATGTTAGCTCTTTCACGAGCCTCGATTCTGTATAGAAAAAAAAAAAAAAAATGGATGGAATCAGTAGATGCTCACAGAGTAGGAAATGTACGTTTTCAGGCCAAGGTAATCCTCTACTTGTCTACTTGAAAGGTCGTTGTGTTCATTTACGTACATTGTAAATGCTTGCCCGAATACAGGTACACGGTGCAGGTATTGTGGAATTTTTATATTAGACAAGATGGTGAAACGATTTCCCATCGAGATGAAGAATGAATAAACAAATGGTTTACATTTTATACTTTTGTGCTCATATACAGGTAGAGTACCTGACAAACGTATGGGTGCTTTGTAAGTACACCTTCAAAACTTTATTTCCTCCATTTGAATTCAACATTGACCTCACTACCCTTTAATGTGTTCAAACGCAATGCATACCTGTTAAACCGGTCCGTACATTCACCTACCTGGTTAAAGGTGAAATGGAAGGTACACGAGCCCAAGATCATTCAAAGTGATGAGAGCGTGTCCGTGAAGTGAGGATTATTCAAATAAAAATCTCATCCTCATCGTGGAAACCACACCCTTGCCAATGGAAACCACACCCTCTCCAATGGAAACCACATCCTCTCCAATGGAAACCACACCCTCTCCAATGGAAACCACATCCTCTCAAATGCAAACCACACCCCCTCCAATGAAAATCACACCCTCCTCCAATAGAAACCACACCCCCTCCAACGAAAATCCCACCCCTCCAAAGAAAACCACACCTCCTCCAATGAAAACCACACCCCCTGCAATGGAAACCACACCCCCTCCAATGGAAACCACACCCTCTCCAATGGAAACCACACCCTCTCCAATGGAAACCACATCCTCTCAAATGTAAACCACACCTCCTCCAATGAAAACCACACCCCCTGCAATGGAAACCACACCCCCTCCAATGGAAACCACACCCCTTGCAATGGAAACCACACCCCCTCCAATGGAAACTACACCACTTCCAATGGAAACCATACCCCTTCCAATGGAAACCACACCCCCTCCAATAGAAACCACACCCTCTCCAATGAAAACCACACCCCCTCAACCCCATCCCAATCTCTTCAATTACCAACTAGCCTCCCTCGTGCATGTCACCTCATTATATTTAACAATGCACATCATTCATTCACAAATAGCCCCACCTCCTCGTGAATTCATGCACATTTAGCCCCACCTCCTCATACATTCATTCACAAATAGCCCCACCTCCTCGTGAATTCATGCACATTTAGCCCCACCTCCTCATACATTCATTCACATTTAGCCCCACCTCCTCGTGCATTGATTCACACATTTACAGCCTCACCTACTCATTCCCCTCCTCCAATTCCCTGAAAGGTGCGTCACTTATGATATATTCACTACTTTGCTTAAATTGCCATGTATGATTCAGCATTTGTGATTGGCTCAGATTATCCTGTCATTGTGATTAGTGGTGGCTCTCTTCCCGTATTGTTGTTGTCAAATGTTTCACTCATGAAATCTGTTTTAACAGCAGTTACATTGACATTCACTTCTTTATGAGGTAAATCATGTCCCATAAATCAAACAACACTCTTTCTGCAACACATCCTCAATTTTAAATGATTCCCATTTCAGTGCAGGACGAAGACCTCCCTGAACTCATATCCTCGATTTAGAGAGAGTGGTGGCAATCGATAATACACTCTAATCGGGAGAGAAAGATACCTTTAACCACTCGGTCAGGTGTTCCCTGTGGGCTTTCATTTCCCATAAAGATAAAGTGCAGGGACTTTAAAGACGTTTTATTAATTTATTTATTTTTAATGGATATCGCCCCAAACAAGGCATACAGCCACTCTCGGTAAGGTAAATAAACAAATAAATATAAATAAGGTAAACAAAAATAAATAAACATATAAATAAATAAATACATACGTAAATAAATAAATAAAATGATCTTAATAGATTTTGGATCTTAATAGATGAAGATCTTTCCGCTAATTGCACAACTAAGTGTAAATAACCCTTGGTGGTTCTCTCTGGTGTCACGTTTCGTGAAGTTTACTCCACACCCCCCCGTTTTATTGTCGTTAAGTATTTTCTCTGTGTTCATCATTTTTTCATGCTGTTCCGGAAATGGCTCCTCGAGGTTAAGATTGCATAGCTTAGCAATAGTTATTTCCATCGTGCATGCTTAGCGTAAGTGTGAGGCAATTTAATTGAGGTAAAGGTGGGGTTTTTTGGTGGAGTTTTTTTTTTTTTTTTCCTCACGACGCAACTCAGGTCGAGGCTCGTGTTGGAGGTAACACATCGAAAATATAATAAAGTGAGCGGGAGACAGGATGGGGAGAGGGTGAGGGAAGTACGACAGTAGAGAACAGGGACATTGGGAGATCTGTGGAAGAGAGAGGGCTGGGGCGTGGTACCCTGGATAAATAAGATGCACACTACAGGGACTTTCACTTTGGGGTGTATTAGTGGGGATAGAAAAGATCAAGATTTTGGATGGGGGAATATAATAAAGTGAGCGGGAGAGTGGTGGTGAAAATGGTGGTGAACAGCTGTTTTGAAGACCTGTAGGGAGGAGTGGGATTGAAGAGAGTGAGGGAGTTTGTTCCAGAGGTTGGAGAAAAGAGGAATGAAGGAGTGAAGGTGAGCAGAGAGTCTTGATTTTGGCAGTTTCACCATAAGAGGGTTGCAGGCAGATATTGTGCGACCTGTAGGAATATTTGCGGGACAGAGCCCAGAGAGAGCTGCGGGAGCAAGGCCGGAGAGGAGTCGGTAGAAGACAGAAAGACCACCAACCTGCCTGCGGTGAGAGAGTGAAAGACCCTCAGAATCAGCGTCACATCGATATTTAAAATGAAAGCTCTTGTTTCCAAGTTCTCCCTAATCTGTTTGTGTCTAAAACAGCTTCTTCATTGAAACCCTTTTTTAATGTTCTTCCTTTGTAATCTCTCTTATATTTGCTCTTGGCGAATAGCGGCCTCACAGCGCAGAGAAGGCGCTAGTTTTCGCGCGAATCCACTAGCCTGGAACATTTGAGTCGAATCCAGAGGCTATGGTGAGGGATAGGTTTCCCTTCGATTTATGACCGAATCATCAATGGGCGTAGGGCAGTCAAGGCCGAGTAATGCCACAAGGGCAGGACATCCTGCAAGCCCATAAAAAGCTCATGCGCATGACTGGTCGGAGTACAGTCGGGGCCGAGAGGAGTGCCCAGACAGTGTGCCCAGTTTCACTTCTAGTTCCAGGGTTGTGTCACCTTTCCAATTTGCAACGCCCGGGAGAAATCATGTGTTCTCGCTTGCAAAGGAGCGGCAATGTCCTGCCCCCCACTCCGCCCCAAGCCGGGTTGTGGAGCCACTGTCTCCAAACGGAACAGAGGCAAAGTACGGCTAAACTAAAGCTTCGTTTTCCAATTCACGTTTCGATTTGTGTTCAAAACATAACATTCAGTTGAAATTAAGTTGTCCCTTGATCATAACTGATGTCTGCAGACAGACAGACAGACAGACAAAGTGAACCAATTGCTTAACCCCGCTTTTTGCTTCGCTCACATGGGTAAAACCATTCATACAAGGTTATGGATCTTATTGAGTTATTGTGCGTTGTATGGCACCTTCAGAAAAGAGCAGGCCATTGTTTGCCAGTATTTTGATTAAATTCTAAATGTGTGTTTCTTGATTCTCCATCTGGTATTATTGGTGCCAGAAAAATGGACACTTTTGGCATAAAGAAAAGCAATATGTGGCGTTGGACTCCTTACTATGATTAGCGTCATGGAAACTTCTCTGTGGAGACAATCTCTTGTGAAGACTGGAGAGAGAGACTTTTTAAACAAAACACTTACATACTTCTGATCTGACTTTGGGAATTTTTGTAGTGATCTACCAGTGAACTATAAGGGATATACATGGAGAATTACATGGGAATTTGGAGAAATACATGGGAATTTGGAGAAAAAAATTGGGAAATCCCATAGTGACCTACCAATGAATTATGAGGAATATACATGGAGAATGATAAGGGAATTCGGGAACACTTTGGGACTTCCCGATCGTGACCTACCAATGAAATATGATGGATATACATGGAAAATTATATGGGAATTCGGGAACACTTTGGGAATTCCTGAAGTGATCTACCAGTGAACTATGAGGGATCATCATAGTGAATAATAAGGAAATTTAGGTAATTTTCCATAGTATTCTAACAGTTAACTATAAAAGATCAGAATTGAGAACAACAAGGGAATTTGGGAACATTTTGAGAATTTCCTTCGTGTTCTATCAGTGAACTATAAGAGATCTACATAGTGAACAATAAGGGAATTTGGGAACATTTTGAGAATTTCCATAGTGTTCTATCAGTGAACTATAAGAGATCTACATAGTGAACAATAAGGGAATTTGGGAACATTTTGAGAATTTCCTTAGTGTTCTATCAGTGAATGATAAGGGATCTACAAAGTGAACAATAAGGGAATTTGGGAACATTTTGAGGATTTTCATAGTGTTCTATCAGTGAATGATAAGAGATCTACAAAGTGAACAATAAGGGAATTTGGGAACATTTTGAGGATTTTCATAGTGTTCTATCAGTGAACTATAAGAGATCTACAAAGTGAACAATAAGGGTCTTCGCTGCTCCACCACATTGTACGCAGTGCCGGATCAGGCCTTGCCAGGGCCGAGGGCAAATAATATTTTGGGCCGGTCTCAACATGAGTGCCACCCCCGGAGCAAAGGTTGTCTCTGTCTGAGGGTGTCTGTTTCGTCTCTCCCTCTGGCTTATTTAGAATTGAAGGAGTTAAATTAATAAACTACGCTTTTTATTGCATATATATATATATGACTAGCTGAGGTACCCGGCTTCGCCCGGGTTGAATAAGAATAATACAAATATATGATGAAAAGAACATGTATATTTTAGAGCAATATCACAGTACATTTCCTACATGACGTTTTGTCAATTGTCAATTTCTCAAAACCTCTTGGCATACAACATTTCTGGTTTTCTTACTTGGTGCCAAGACATAAAGATTGCTTGGTTTTCCAACCCTTGAGCAGCCCACGTACAGCTGGCCATGGGAAGTACCCGGCATTGCCGGACGGGGGAAGGGAGGGGAGGGGAGGGGAACGGTGGGGAGGGGAGGGGAACGGGGGGGAGGGGAGGAGAGGGTGGGGAGGGGAGAAGAGGGGGAGAGGGGGGAGGGGAGGGGAGGAGGGAGGGGGAGGAGGAGGAGTGGGAGGGGGGAGGGGAGGAGAGGGGAACGGGGGGGGAGGGGAGGAGAGGGTGGGGAGGGGAAGAGAGGGTGGGGAGGGGAGAGAGGAGGGAGGAGGAGGAGAGGAGAGGAGGGAGGGGGAGGAGGAGATGGGAGGGGGGAGGGGGAAGGGTGAGGGGAGGTGAGGTGAGGGGGGAGGGGGAGGTGAGGGGGGAGGGGGAGGAGGGGGAGGGGGAGGGGGGAGGGGAGGGGAGGGGGAGGTGAGGGGGGAGGGGTGCGGGGGAGTGGAGGGGGGAGAGGAGGGGGGAGGGGAGGGGGGAAGGGAGGGGGGAGTGGAGGGGGGAGGGGAGGGGGAGTGGAGGGGGGAGGGGAGGGGGGAGTGGAGGGGGAGGGGAGGGGGGAGGGGAGGGGGAGGGGGGAGGGGGAGGGGAGGGGGGAGGGGAGGAGGGAGGGGTGTGGGAGGGGGAGGGGAGGGGGTGTGGGAGGGGGAGGGGAGGAAGAGGGGGAGGGGGAGGAAGAGGGGGGAGGGGAAGGGGCGAGGGGGGGCTTCGCCCGGGTTGAATAAGAATAATACAAATATATGATGAAAAGAACATGTATATTTTAGAGCAATATCACAGTACATTTCCTACATGGCGTTTTGTCAATTTTCAATTTCTCAAAACCTCTTGGTATACAACATTTTCTGGTTTTCTTACTTGGTGCCAAGACATAAAGATTGCTTGGTTTTCCAACCCTCGAGCAGCCCACGTACAGCTGGCCCATGGGAAGTACCCGGCATTGCCGGGCGGGGGAAGGGGGGGAGGAGGAAGGGGAGGGGAGGGGAACGGGGGGAGAGGGGAGGGGGACGGGGGGGAGGGGAGGGGAACGGGGGGGGGGAGGGGAATGGGGGGGAGGGGAGGGGTGGGGAGGGGAGAAGAGGGGGGGGAGAGGGGAGAAGAGGAGGGAGGGGGAGGAGGGAGGGGGAGGAGGAGAGGGGAGAAGAGGAGGAAGGGGGACGGGAGGAGGAAGGGGGGGGGAGGGGGGGAACGGCTAGCTTGGCAAGCGATAGCAGGATTTTTAATTTTATTTTTACCTCAATGAGGGCTATATATATAGTCCGTGCTTGGAGCCTTCAAGTTCAACATAGTTTTTTTTATGAAAAATAATGCAGATGTATAACAATCCACCAATGCAAGTTCAGAAATGAATGCAGATCCTTTACTTTGCGATACAAACGCAATTGCCCGCCATTTCCACTCACTATCGAGGCCCTCCACAGAGGCCGCGCCTCTTCTTCCTCCTACAACTTCGTCTCACTTCTTTCACTCAAAATGTACGAAATTCTGCCGCATGAAATTATGTAGAGGCCTCGTCTGGGGGATATAAGGTACATAAGGAAGGCGTTGTAACAGAAGAATCAAAATAAAAGTGGAAGAACATGAGGAAATGGGAGCTATTCTGGACCCACAGCAAAACCCGACAAACCATTGCAATACACCCCGAACGTCTAGCGCCGCCACAAACCACCATGGAATTGCAGGTGGCGCGGTTTTTTTAAACCATTGATATTAAAATAAAACGTAGCCTATAACCACCAGGATTTTATGCTGATTCCGAATCTGTGTCTAAAACTTTTCTCCGATGTGTAGTTCTTGAGTTATAAGCGGACATCCAGACAGACACACATATACACACACACACACACACACAGACACTCCTCCTTTATATATATATATATATATATATATATACATACTGTGTACGTATCTATATATATAAAACACAGTTTGTGTGTGTGTGCGTGTGTGTGTGTGTGTGTGTGTGTGTGTGTGTGTGTGTGTGTGTGTGTGTGTGTGTGTGTGTGTGTGTAATGTTACCGATAGACTCCTAAACGGAGAGGCTTACGTGCTTGATATTTGGCATAGACATGGCCATTGAGCCTGGGACGAACATGGCCGAACTCAAAATATTTGACGATCCATATTTTTTATTCATATTTACCTCAGCGCATTTCAGCACACGGAATCAACGGAATCAGAGCAGGTGGGCGCTGATTCGCTCAGAGCGATCACGTGATGACGCTATGACGCTATGAACGCTATGACGCTATGACGCTATGACGCTATGACGCTATGAAAAAAAAAATCGCTATGACGCTATGAAACGCTATAACGCAATGACGCTATGACGCTATGAAACGCTATGAAGCTATGAACGCTATGAACGATATGTCGCTATGACACTATGACGCTATGGGAAAAAAAAATCGCTATGACGCTATGAAACGCTATGAACGCGATGACGCTATGAACGCTATGAACGATATGACGCTATGACGCTATGAAACGCTATGAAGCTATGAACGCTATGAACGATATGACGCTATGACGTATGACGCTATGAAAAAAAAAATCGCGATGACGCGATGAAACGCTATGAACGCTATGACGCTATGAACGATATGAACGCTATGACGCTATGAACGCTATGAACGCTATGACGCTATGAAAAAAAAATCACTCGCTTTACCAAGGGGCTCGCTCTCCCCCCATTCCCAGGCCCCTCCCCTTCCCCCTCCCCCTCCCCTCCCCCGCCCGGCAATGCCGGGTACTTCTGCTAGTATATATATAAATATATATATGTGTGTGTATATATATATATATACTAGCTTGGCTCGGCTCGCTGCGCTCGCCGCACCAAGCGTCGATACTGAGGAACGGGCTTATTTGAAGTTGAAAAAAAAAAATTCCCCAAAAAATTCCAAAATAAAAACAAAAAAAATTGGAAAATTTTTCAATAAAATACCCTTAGGGCATACCGACGGGAGAGATATGTGCATTCCAGAAGTTTGGTACGATTTCACAAAAGTTTGAGAAAGTCGTTCAGTGACAACACAGGACAGGACAGACGCTGCACAAATACATATATATATATATATTGTTGTGGATATGAGGACTGCATATATTTTTTTTTTATTGTGTGCTGTATGATTATTATTATTGTTGTTGTGCTGTGCCTCCTGCCTCCGGAGCTGTGTAAGATCAAAAGGGCGTCCCATAGTCCACAAGCATACACGTCAGCCAATCATAGGATATTCATGTTCGATAGTTATATCTTATTCTGTGTTTTAAGATAAGGCTGTGTCTCCCATTAATTGAAATACTCCATTGCACCAGTGAAAGAGAATAGATCCCCTTCCATTCCCATCCCCAAAAATCCCCATTTCCTTCACATCCCCCCTTTCGTGATTGCCGACCCTCGATTGCCATATTACATCCCCTCTCGTCATTGCTGAGCCTCGATTCCCAATCACCTCCCCTCCAATAACCACCATTGACCACGAGGCTCGGGTCGGAGAAGAAAGGCGTGTCGCACCTCGTCAGAGGGGAGGAGGGGCGCGCCGCCCGTCGTCATCCAGGGCGGAGCCCGAGGGTCGCGCGACCAACCAGGGCCGCGGTGAGTGACCCGGTAGGCGTGCCCTCGGAGTCGGCGGCTTGATTTCGCTGGAGGTGATAAAAGCGACTGTAAGGGACTGCTTTATCAGAGAGGCCTTGGAGATGAGCATGAGATGAGAAGAGAAGAGAAGAAGAAAGAGAGTTGCAAGGAGTTGGTCACAGTCGGTTGCCAGAGAGAGAAGTCGGTGGTGAGGAGTGAGAGAAGCAAGAAAGAGTTGAGGGTTGAGGGACCAGACGAGTGAGACAAGTCCTGGGAACGCAGCGGACGGAGGCCGCCGCAGCCGCGACACCCGACCCGCCAAAGGGGGCCTGAACGGCGGTTCGGAGCAGGGCCGAGACGGAACGGCGGCTGCTGAACGCGCCGGTTGTGCTGCAAGACCCCCCCCCCCCCCTTGGACCTTTCCTCTCCCGCCAGCCCATCCACCTTCTGCCATCCCTGGCATTCCCCGTGTGAGTCGTCTTTGTTTGTTCTGTCCTGGGTAATAAGTTAAGTCTGTAGATAAGCTAAATTTGCACTGTGTCACATGCGTCTTGTACTTGTAAATAAACTGAATTGCTTTTTGTTGCTTGTGTGTAAATAGTAGGAATAAATTTAGTAGTATTTCCAACCTGTTTGTCTTCATTTTCCTCTTTGCATTGCGTCGTTTTCGTCTTTTCCCTCATTGAGCAGCTGGGGTGCGATACGGCCAAAGTCTGGGTGAATCGGGTGAGTTTTGTTAGGTCGCGGTTCTAAACCACCGCTCGGTCTATAACATCTAACCGCGATCTATAACAATATATATATATATATATATAGTTGTGGATTTGAGAATTGTGTTTTTTTTGTATTGTAAGTGCAATGAATTGTTGTAAATATCACCCTCCGTGTGTAAAGGTCAAAGGTCGTCCCCCTAGTTACTCCATATACATACACGTAGCCAATCATATACCCCCTTAAGTAGTTATCTCCTTATTCTATGTAGTTTAAGGCTGTGTCTTCCATTAATTGACACTGCATTGCACCGAATTCAAATAAGGTAGATCCCCTTGCAAATCCCCTGTCAAGTGCAAAGCCTCGATTGCCAACTGCATTCGCCTCCATTACGCACGCGGTCGGTTCGGGGAAGAAAGGCATGGCCCCCACCTCATCATCAATGGTGGAGCCCCGAACGACCAACCACAGGCTCGGTGGGTATGGCTTGGTAAGGCGTTGCATAAAACCCGCGGCGGGACGCCCCCACCTCAGATGAGATGAGACGGGACGAGCTGCGAGAGACGATTTTGAGAGGAGTCCTTGGAGAGCACGCGACGCACCAGCACGCAGGAGCTTTGGAACCATCGCAGCTTTGAATGATCGCAGCTTGAACCACCGCAGCTTCGGGGCGTGGACGGCAGTTTCGACCGTGGCCGCGAAGGAACGGCGGCTGCTGAACGCGCCGATCGAGAAAGGGCGGCGGCTGCTCATTCCCGGCCCGACCGTGCTCCGGTTCCAGCTGAACCTTCCTCTCCCTCCAGCCATCCACCTCCTGCCATTCCTGTCATCATCCCCCGTGTAAGTGTGCTTGCAGTCTGTCTTTTGTCTTGTCCCTGGGTTTAAGTAAGACTGCAATAGGTAAGCTAATATTTGCACTGTGTCTCCTTGCTTCTTTCTGTCTTTATTTTCTTATCCTTCCTCCTCCTTGGTTCTTTTGATGGTGTAAATAATAGTTGGTAATAAATTATATTTGTATTTCCTACCTTCGTTCTTCTTCATGCTCGTCCGGTCGCTTTCGTGATTTCCCCATTGAAAACCTGTGGCGCGATTTTGGCCAACGTTTCAGGATCGGGTTTAGTCTTTGGTAATTCTCGAACATCGTGTTGCTAACACCGCTCGGCAATTATAACATCTAAAACCGTGGTTTGAGCGGGAGTCCCTCCCCTGCTCGCGGTCAGGAGTGGCACTCAGGTCCTTGGGACTTTTTGTAGACCAAATACCCTGGCTGCTCCCGACCGGGAGGAGCGTTTGGATCCCCAGGACTCATGTCAGTCAGTCGCAAACAAGGGGATTGATCCCCCCTTCTTAAGGGGAAAAGGGCCGACGGAGAGATCCATAACAATATATATATATATATATATATATATATATATATATATATATATATATATATATATATGTATATATATATATACGTATATCTATATACGTATATCTATATACGTATATATATATATATATATATATATATATATATATATATTGTTGCGGATCCGGGGGTCGGCGCTCCCCTTACCAACGGGGGGGTTAATCCCCTTGTCTTTTACACTGGCCGATTTCCCCCAGTCATGGAAATTACACGTTCCGTTCCTGGGTGAGATTGGCCAGGGTGATTAGTCAATGGGTTCCCAGATACCTCTGCCAATTCCTCCGCAAAGCAGGGATATAATTCCCTGCTCGGACCCGGACAAGATGGAGTTTGCCGAGCGGTTAGCAGTCCGAGATCCGAGCCGTTAGCAAACACTAACCCGATCCTGAGCGTTGGCCAAATCGTGCCACGTATATCAATTGGGGACAGGACGAAAGCGATCGGATGAGAAGAAACCAAAAGGGGTAAAGAAAGAACAAATATGGTTTATTTATACAGTACTAGAAGAGGAAACGAAAGGTAATGTACAGTTGAAGAGGAAGAAGCAGTAACACAGGGCAGCCTTATACAGTCTTAAATTAACACGCCCAGGACAGAACAAACACACTTACACGAAAGGATGGGATGGCAGAGATGGTTGGGCGTTGAGGTCCGGCTCCGGTCCAGTCGAGTCCGGCTCTGGGTGTTGACTCATGCCGTAGCAAGAACCCGGACAGCAGCAAGCACTTACCGTTGGCGCACGATCGGACCTTATATGTGGCGGGGGGGGGGGGGGGGGTGGGGGTAGTCCTTCGCACGGCCATATGCGCAATTCTATATAATTGATGGTGCAATCTCTCCCACCTCCGCGCAGTCCGTGCCCTCTCTTTCTTCTCTCTGTGCAACGACCTCTCACTCCCAACTCCCAACTTCCAACTGTCGAAGTAGTCCCAAGGGAGCGCTTTTATCACGCGCTCGCGTATCAAGCCGCGGTTCATGGAGACACGCCCCTCGGCGGGCTCACCTCAGCCCTGGTTGGTTGATGAGGGCTCCCTGGCTCCACCTTTGATGGTGCATTGATGGGCCACGCCTTGCTCCTGGAGCTCCTCCCCCTCCTTCTCCAACTCGGCCATGTGGCTTATGGCGGCTTGCGGGATAGAAAACCATCGCACCGCTGTTGAAAGGAACTTTTGGGCCTACTCTTATTTAATTAATACAACGCAGGTTCAACTATTGGAAACAGATCCTTAACTGAAACATAGACTAATGAAATAACTAGAGAGGTTTCTAAGGTGTCCTACGTGTTGTACATGTCCTAAATAGGGTGCAACCTTTACAAAGGTGGATATTTACAAGAATTATTATTTTACAAAGTGAAGGTTCTAAAAACCGTAACAATATATATATATATATATATATATATATATATATATATATATATATATATATATATATATATACAGTATATATATATATATATATTGTTGCGGATCTCGAGCCCGTCGATGTACAGAGGGGGGTCAAACCCTTTCCCCCCTCAGGCCTTCGAGTCCACGAGGCCGCTACCCACTTTACACTCGTGGGGCGGATTGCGGAGCAATTCCAGTCGCCACCCCCCGTAGTGAGCGTGCGCAAGGGTATCTGGTCGAATCCCTAAGTACCTTTTATGCACACGCCGCCACGAGAACGGGGACTGGACCTCGCACGAGTCACGCTGGTCTGATACGCCCGAGCGGTTTGCGTGTCACGTGACTCGTGCCGTTAATTCTTATTGAACCCGATTGAGTGGTTTTACTTCGTACAATGCTAGGCCAATGGTGGAAAAAGACGGGAACGGCCAAATGGATGCAAAAGAACACAGGTTTATTATTACAATGTACAAATGATCAGGGCAAAGAGACACAGAGCAGAAACTAAACATCCTTAACTTAATTCCCGGGCAAGGGCCCTCTCACTCACGCAGGGAAAGGAAGGAAGAGAAGGGAACGCGCTCAAGCACGGTCGTTGGTGCCGTTCGCCCCGGTCAGCTCGTCGGGCGGGTCCCTTGGGATGTTCGCGGCACGTGCAGGGAGCCCAGGCAGGGAGATCGTTGGAGCCTGTGGCCCCGGGAGAGATCGTCCTCGAAAGCGCTTATAACAGGCAGAACGCAGACTACAAAGAGTTCATGCTTTCGCTCACACACACAGTCCTTCAGAATCCCGGGACAGAGAGCTCAGAGACAGACAGCGCGCTGGGAGCTTGGCCACGGAGGAGATACTCGATCACAGAGGCGTTCCAGCCACAACTCTCTTAGACTCAACCACACCTCTCACCTCTTTTGTCTCGACTCTCGTTCGGGGGGCCCTTCGTGTGGATGGTGCGTTCCCTTCGTGAGCAGGAGTGCCGCCGTGAGCAGGAGTGCGGCAGGAGTGCCGCCGATGTCCAAGGTGAATTACACTGGCACAGAGGAAGTCCGCGCCGAGCAGTGCCATAGGCACGTCGGCAGTCACGAACGACCATCGGAAAACCTGCCCTCCGATGGTTCGATGTCATCACGCCAGTGAGCTTTCGTGTCCGCCACACACGCCCCCCCCCCCCCCCCCCCCCCAGAATTCCCTCGCACCTGGAGGGCCAGTTTGCGGGTTGTGAGGATCAACCTCTGGGGCAGGGTTTTATAGCCCATTAGAATGTTCCAAGCCCCTCCCCTGGCAATCGTTGTTAGCCACTCCCCTTGAGCTTCCATTGGCTGCCTGCCGCTTACTGGCCACTCCACTGTAGCTCCTCCCTCCGGCCTCCCAGACTTGTTCCAGGCCCACGCACATGGAATTCCACCCCAAAGAGCACATGGTATTCCAGCCCAACGAGCAACGAAGCCTACACTTACTTGCCTGCTCCAACGCATACTAACACAGGAAAGGAGACTATGCTTACATTTAATAAGAAATAACTGAACTAAGCGAGGCAACATGTTGTGGTGCAACTAACTAAGAGGGGGGGGGGGGGGGGGTTATCTTAATTCTCAAAACTGCAACAATATTTTTCTGTGCAGTGTCTGTCCTGTGTTGTGTTGTGTTGTCTTGTGTTGTCACTGAACTACTTTCTCAAACTTTTGTGAAATCGTACCAAACTTCTGGTATGCACATATCTCTCCCGTCGGTATGTCCTGAGGGTGTTTTGTTTTGAAAAAATTTCGAATTTCCTTTTTTTGGGGGGAAAATATTTTTTTCATCTTAGGTTTTCAACTTCAATTCTTTATAAAATATGATATCACGTATATTACAAATACATTTGGATATTGAATATTTTGAATTATTGTTTGAATTATGATTGGTTTAAACCATGACAAAACGGCAACTCAGGTACAGTCATTTATCTATATATCTACACATCTGGGCAGTGTCTGTGTTGTCACTTAACGACTCCCTCAAACTTTTGTTTCCATGTTTGTGAAGTGTTTTTAATAACGTTGTGGTGGTTTTGAATCACGTGGTGGTGAGGTATTTTGAATTATGTGGTGGTGAGGTGTTTTTAAATCACATGGTTGTGAGGTGTTTTTAAATCACATGGTGGTGAGGTGTTTGAATTACGTGGTGGTGAGGTATTTATAATTACGTGGTGGTGAGGTGTTTTTAATTATGTGGTGATGAGGTGCTTTGAATTACGTGGTGGTGAGGTATTTTGAATTACTTGGTGGTGAGGTGTTTTTGAATGACGTGGTGGTGAGGTGTTTTTAAATGACGTGGTGGTGAGGTGTTTTTATTACGTGTTTTATGGCTGTGATGCGTTTTTAATTTCGTGGTGGTGAGGTGTTTTAATTTTGTGGTAGTGAGGTGTTTTTATTACGTGTTTTATGGCTGTGAGGTGTTTTCAATTTCGTGGTGATGAGGTGTTTTGAATTACGTGGTGGTGAGGTGTTTTAAATTACTTGGTGGTGAGGTGTTTTAAATTACTTGGTGGTGAGGTGTTTTTAATTATGTGGTGGTGAGGTGTTTTGAATTACGTGGTGGTGAGGTGTAATCGTCCCAAACTTCAAGTCTGCACCTACCCCTCCCCTATGTATGTGCGGAGGGGTTCTTTCTTGAAAAAAAAACATTCAACCTAAATCTTCAACCTAAATTGCCCATAAAAATGTAATATCACAAACACAACAAATACATTTGTGCAAAATAATTGTTTGTATTGAAGCGCGGTGTTACGCGCGCTGCTTGTAAGCAAGGAGGAAGCGGACAACGCGGTAAGTTGTGTAAGAGTCTTTATTCAAGAGCTCCACTGCAACACTGGAGCGTTCCGGGCTGCGCGCCCGGTGTATATCCCGCGGCCACGCCTACCCCTAGGGCGTGGCCGCCGCCCACTTGGCGCGCAGAATGATGTCCATCATGCCAGTGAGCTTTCGTGTCAGCCACACGCGCCCCCCCCCCCCCCCCCCCAGAATTCCCGCGCACCTGGAGGGCCAGTTTGCGAGGCAAACGGATGACCCGGCCGAAGCGCCCTCTGGCGACTGGCGGCGTCCGGGGTGCAGGGATGCCAGCTGGGATGCCTCCGGCTGCACCCGGGATGGGTGCAGGCTCGGGGGGCGGCGTGCCGGCGGGGCCGGGCGGTGCCGGGGGTCCACCCGCCGGGGCGCAGCCCCGACGCGGGGGCCAAGCCACCGGCGGTGGGTGGTCCACGTCGAGGTGGGCCGGCTTGAGGCGGTCTATGGAGACACGGTCAGGAGTGCCGCCGATGTCCAAGGTAAAATGTTTCACCCCGGTCTCCAGCACGCGGAAAGGCCCGTCGTACGGAGGCCGCAGTGGTGTCCGGTGGGCATTGTGCCAGACGAAGACGTACTCCGCGGTGCGAAGCTCCGGGGTGACGTGTATAGGTGGGTGCCCGTGGTGCGCCGTGGGCACGGGGGCGAACCTCTGGGCGGTCTCCTGCATCGCGGAGCGCTCCTGCGCCGCGGACCATGGTGCCGTGGAGTCGGGGAGGAACTCGCCCGGCACCCGCAGCGGTTGCCCAAAGACCAACTCCGCCGCGGATGCGTGCATGTCGTCCTTGGGCGCCGTCCGGAGGCCCAGCAGCACCCAGGGGAGCCTGTCGACCCAGCCGCCGTCTCGGAGGGTCGCCCGGAGCGCGGCCTTCAACGAGCAGTGAAACCGCTCACACAGGCCGTTAGCCTGGGGGTGGTAGGCCGTGGTGCGGTGCAGCTGGACCCCGAGCCCCCGCGGCACCGCCCCCCAGAGCTCCGAGGTGAACTGGGGGCCGCGGTCGGACGCGAACCGGGCGACCCAGGTGGCGATGAACGCCTGCGCGACGTCCGCCGCCGTCGTTGACGCCAAAGGCACGGCCTCCGGCCACCGGGTGGTGTGGTCCATCATGGTCAGGACGTGGGTGAAACCCCGCGAGGGGGGCAGAGGTCCCACCAGGTCCACGTGAACGTGGTCAAACCGACGTTCCAGCACCGCATACGGGGCCAATGGGGCCTGGGTGTGTCGGGGCTCCTTCGCGCGCTGGCACGCGAGGCACGTCCTGGCCCAGCCGCGGACGGCCTTCCGGAGGCCATGCCAGACAAACTTCTCAGCGATCAACCTCTGGGAGGCCCTCATGCCCGGGTGGGACAGGCCGTGGATGGCGTCGAAAATCTGGCGCGGCCAGCCCGCGGGCACGATGGGGCGAGGCCGCCCGAGGGAGACGTCGCACCAGAGGGCCATGCCCGCACCGTCGAACGGCACCTCGGTGACGCGGAGGCCCATAACGGCGGTCCGCAAGGCCTGGACGTCGGGGTCGGCGGCCTGGTCCGCCGCCATCTGGGCATAGTCGATGCCGAGGTGGGCCGCGTGGGCAACGGACCGGGAAAGGCAATCCGCCACCGGGTTGTCCTTTCCCGCGACGTGCCGGATGTCCGTCGTGTATTCGGACACGGCCGAGAGGTGACGCTGCTGCCGGGCCGACCACGGCTCGGCGACCTTGCCCATCGCGAACACCAGTGGTTTGTGGTCGACGAAGGCCATGAATGCACGGCCCTCGAGCAGATGGCGGAAGTGCCTGACCGCCAGGTGGAGTCCGAGCAACTCGCGGTCGAAGGTACTGTACTGGCGTTCGGGCGGGCTAAGCTGCCGGCTGAAGAACGCCTGCGGTTGCCAAGCACCACGCACCCATTGCTCGTGCACCGTGCCCACCGCGTAGTCCGAGGCGTCGGTGGTGAGGGCGATCGGTGCATCGGGCGCCGGGTGCGCGAGCATGGTGGCGTTAGCCAAGGCGAGCTTCGCGCCCACGAACGCCGCGTCCATCTGCTCGGTCCAGGTAACGTCACCTTTGCCCGGCTTCCCTCGGAGGGCCTCGTGCAGGGGGTGAAGGAGCTGGGCGATGCGGGGCAGGAACCGATGGTAAAAGTTTACCATGCCCAGGAACTCCTGGAGCCCCCTGATCGTGCGGGGGCGCGGAAACCCATTCACCGCCTCCACCTTGACCGGTAGGGGGACGGCCCCGTGCCTGGTGACGCGGTGCCCCAAAAAGTCGATTTCAGTGACACTGAACCGGCACTTGGCGGGGTTCACGATCAGGCCATGCTGGCCCAGACGTTCGAAGAGCGTGCGGAGATGGTGTAGGTGCTCTTCGCGGGACGCGCTTGCGACGAGGATATCATCCAGATAGACGTAGACGAAATCCAAGTCGCGCAAGACGCTGTCCATGAGGCGCTGGCATGCCTGAGCCGCATTCTTCAAACCGAAGGGCATCCGAAGAAATTTGAAAAGACCGAACGGCGTGATGACAGCCGTCTTCGGGATGTCCTCCGGCCTGACGGGGACCTGGTGGTAACCGCGTATGAGGTCCACCTTCGAAAAGAAGGACATGCCCGCCAAGCGGGCGGAAAAGTCCTGAATATGGGGGACGGGGTAGCGGTCGGGGGTGGTGGCATTGTTGAGACGGCGGTAGTCCCCGCACGGTCGCCATCCCCCGCCGGGCTTGGGCACGATGTGGAGCGGCAACGCCCAAGCACTCTCGGAGCACCGCACTATGCCGAGCCGCTCCTGCGTTGCAAACTTGGCTTTAGCTACCGCGAGCTTCGTCGGCTCGATACGGAGTGCCCGGGCGTAGACCGTTGGCCCGGCGGTGGGGATGTGATGTTCCACCCCGTGATTGACGGCCCCCGCCGAGAAGGTGGGCCGCGTGAGGGCCGGGAAACCCGCGAGGAGGCGGGTGAATTCGTCCGCTGCCGGAAGCGTACAGATGAACCTGGCCGGAACCGAACCGCTCAGGAAGCCGCTCGGCGAGCCGCTCGATGAGCCGCTCCGTGAGCTGCTCAACGAGGCGGGCAGCACGCACGCGAGCGAGCTGAACGTCTCAGCCTGGACAAGCCTTCTGTGCTTTACGTCGACCAACAGGCCATTGGCACAGAGGAAGTCTGCGCCGAGCAGTGCCATAGGCACGTCGGCAGTCACGAACGACCATCGGAAAACCTGCCCTCCGAACCGCAGAGAAAGGCAGCGTTTTCCGTACGTGCGAATGGACGTACCGTTGGCAGCAAGCAGAGCGGGGCCCCGGCCCGCGGACTGCTTGTCGGACGTACCGGCGGGAACGACACTCACCTGCGCTCGCGTGTCGCACAGGTAACGGTGCCCGGATAAGGTGTCCGTTATGTACAAGGGGCTGTTTAATTGGCCGGCGCTCAGTGCCACTACCGAGGGCCGGCCCGGGCGTTTCCCGACCTGCCGAATGAGCACGGCAGGCGACATTGCCGAGCCTCGTGGCCGAACCTAGCGTGGAAATGGCACCAGGTTTGCGGCGAAGCCGGAGGCCGCGGTTTCCACGGTGGTGGTGGGCGAGGCGTGGCAGCCGCCACGACGCGCCCCTCGGAGTAGGGGTGGGCACCCGCAGGAGGTTCAGCGGCTACGCGGTGCGTCGCGTAGTTGGGGTGGGCACCCGCAGCAGTTTCGGGCTCGGGAGCCGCTACGGCCGCACCAAAACTCGCCTGCGTGTCCAAAGCCGCGTAGAACTTGTCGGCCTCGGCCGCGAGCGCCCGGGGTTCCGTTGTCGCAGAACCGGCCAACGCGAGGCGTACTCGTGCCAGCAGCTGGCGTCGAAATCACGCCCGGAATAGAGCGTTCGGTGTTTCGTCGCCCATGAGCGACAGCATATGGTCCATTCGGACTGACGGTCGCATGTCACCGAGCTCGGGGAGGTCCAAGAGGCGATCGGCCCATGCGTCCACTGTGAGGCCGAACGTGGCGAGGAGGAGATGCTTGATCGCCTCGTACCTGTCGTCGGCCGGTGGGTTCCTCAGGACCGACACGGCGCGGGCGGCCGTGCCGGCCCCGAGGGAGGCGACCGCAGTAGCGTGTCTCATCCGCCGTGATGCCTCGAAGCCTGAACTGGGCTTCGGCCTGCAGGAACCAGATCTCTGCCTGAGCTTCCCAGAACTCGGGGAGCTTTATCGCTACCGCGTTGGTTGCCATGGCTGTGGTGGGTTCGGGTGGTCAGTGACGACTGACCAGAACGTCGGAGGTCACCAATGAAGCGCGGTGTTACGCGCGCTGCTTGTAAGCAAGGAGGAAGCGGACAACGCGGTAAGTTGTAAGAGTCTTTATTCAAGAGCTCCACTGTAACACTGGAGCGTACCGGGCTGTGCGCCCGGTGTATATCCCATGGCCATGCCTACCCCTCGGGCGTGGCCGCCGCCCACTTGGCACGCGGAATGATGTCATCACGCCAGTGAGCTTTCGTGTCCGCCACAGTATCATGATTTGTGTATATACATGGAACTCACGACCCTCCTTATACACCATTCACTCACTTGACTCGGAACAACTCACAGCCCTCCTTACAGCATTCACTCACATGGAACAACTCACAGCCCTCCTTACACCATTCACTAACTCGGAACAAGTCACAGCCCTGCTTACATCATTCACTCACTCGGAACAACTTACGGCCCTCCTTACACCATTCACTTACTCGGAACAACTCACGGCCCTCCTTACACCATTCACTCACACAGAACAACTCACAGCCCTCCTTACACCATTCACTTACTCGGAACAACTCACGGCCCTCCTTACACCATTCACTCACTCGGAACAACTTACGGCCCTCCTTACACCATTCACTCACTCGGAACAACTCACAGCCCTCCTTACAGCATTCACTCACATGGAACAACTCACGGCCCTCCTTACACCATTCACTCACTCGGAACAACTCACGGCCCTCCTTACACAATTCACTCACATGGAACAACTCACGGCCCTCCTTACACCATTCACTCACTCGGAACAACTCACGGCCCTCCTTACGTCATTAACTCACTCGGAACAACTCACGGCCCTCCTTACACCATTCACTCACTCGGAACAACTCACGGCCCTCCTTACACCATTCACTCACTCGGAACAACTCCCGGCCTTCTTTACACTGTAAACGCTCATGGAAGCTCACTCCACTCACACACCATCACACACCACACGCTCGCACGATTCACTCCACAGTTTTCCTCGATCACTCCGTCATACCACGCTATTTTAGTAAGAATACAACACATTACCAAGTTTCCATCATGTCCAGACAGATATTTTCGTTTGTAAAAAGAGAAACTGCATAAAAACTTGAATTATTCACTCAATTGTTTTTGGGGCCTGGATGAAATTCCCCGATTGTCCCCGTTATAATCCGCCATTGATTGTACTGTACTGTACTGTACCGTTAATGAATACCGGTACGTGTTTTATTAATCCTTTTGTCACTTCATCACATCGTATGGAGAAATCTCATGGTTTGGAGAATAATGTGGGAGATTTTAGACGAATCTGAAGTAAGGAATTGGCGGCTCATGTGAGAGCGGGCTGGGCTGTGCTCATTCCATTCACCGCATCGTTCGTACCTGGTACCTGTTACCTGGGAGAAGCTCGTCTACCTTTGGACCTTCACGGTCCTCGTCATCGCAAATGGGATGTGAGCTTGAGTTTTTAACCAAACGTGGGGGTTTGTAACCTCCGGGTAGGGGTTACTGAGGGGCCATGGACACGAAGAGAGCTCGGCGCGGCCTCGGTCCGGTGCCGCCATGGCTGAAGATCCCGGGTTTATCAGAGGAGTCTCTCCGAGCAACGGTTACGGGTCTCGGGGTCGAGATCCTCGGGGGTCTCTGTGCCCGCGCCGATCCCGCCCCGGTGAGGGTTCGATTCCGTGCTTTGTCCGCACGAAAGTTTACCTGCACCATGTACGCCGAGCTCTGTCGGTACATGGAGGCGTGCCGTGCGGGGCAAGGATCGAAACGGGCCTTCATACCGGGACGTGGAAGAGACGTCGAGGATAGGGGATACCTGGATGAGGATAGGGGAGACCCGGATGAGGAGAGGGGAGACCCGGATGAAGAGAGGGGAGACCCGGATGACGAGAGGGGAGACCCGGATGACGAGAGGGGAGACCCGGATAACGACAGGGGAGACCCGGATGACGAGAGCGGAGACCCGGATGACGAGAGGGGAGACCCGGATGACGAGAGGGGAGACCCGGATGACGAGAGGGGAGACCCGGATGACGAGAGGGGAGACCCGGGTGACGAGAGGGGAGACCCGGATGACGAGAGGAGAGACCCGGATGACGAGAGGAGAGACCCGGATGACGAGAGGGGCGACCCGGATGACGAGAGGGGAGACCCGGATGACGAGAGGGGAGACCCGGATGACGAGAGGGGAGACCCGGATGACGAGAGGGGAGACCCGGATGACGAGAGGGGAGACCCGGGTGACGAGAGGGGAGACCCGGATGACGAGAGTGGAGACCCGGATGACGAGAGGGGAGACCCGGATGACGAGAGGGGAGACCCGGATGACGAGAGGGGAGACCCGGATGACGAGAGGGGAGCCCCGTATGACGAGAGGAGAGACCCCGATGGGGTTCTGGGGATCGACTTTGAAAATGAGGAAATGGACCCGGTGGAAGGTGAGTCCAGGTAACTGTGAGTGAGTAGTTACTGATGAAATGTTTTATCATTCCCTCACGACGCCCAGACGACGCACTCTTAAACATGCCCTCACAACACACTCTTCAACATGCCCTCACGACGCACTCTTCAACATGCCATCACGACGCACTCTTAAACATGCCCTCACGACGCACTCTTAAACATGCCCTCACGATGCACTCTTAAACATGCCCTCACGACACACTCTTAAACATGCCCTCATGGCGCACTCTTATACATGTCCTCACGACACACTCTTAAACATGCCCTCACGACGCACTCTTAAACATGCCCTCATGACGCACTCTTAAACATACCCTCACGACACACTCTTAAACATGTCCTCACGACGCACTCTTAAACATGTCCTCACGACACACTCTCAAACATGTCCTCACAACGCACTCTTAAACATGTCCTCACGAAGCACTCTTCAACATTCTCTCATGACACACTCTTAAACATGTCCTCACTTTGCACTCTTAAACATGCCGTCATGATGCACTCTTAAGCATGACCTCACTATGCACTCTTCAACCTGCCCTCGCGACGCACTCTTCAACATGCCCTCATGACGCACTCTTCGACATGCCCCCACTACGCACTCTTCAAAATGCCCCCACTACGCACTCTTCAAAATGCCCCCACTCCGCACTCTTCAACATGCCCTCACGACACACTCTTCAACATTCCCTCATGATGCACTCATCAACAAGTCCTCACTACGCACTCTTATGCATGCCCTCACGACGCACTCTTCAAAATGCCCCCACTCCGCACTCTTCAACATGCCCTCACGACACACTCTTCAACATTCCCTCATGATGCACTCTTCAACATGCCCTCACGACGCACTCTTCAACATGCCCTCATGACGCACTCTTCAGCAGGCCCTCATGACGCACTCTTCAGCAGGCCCTCATGACGCACTCTTCAACATATCCTCTCTACGCCCTCTTAAACATGCCCTCACGACACACTCTTCAACATGCCCTCATGATGCACTCATCAACATGCCCTCACTACGCACTCTTCAACCTGCCCTCACGTCGCACTCTTCAACATGCCCTCATGACGCACTCTTAAACATATCCTCACGATGCACTCTTCGACATGCCCCCACTATGCACTCTTAAACATGCCCTCACGACGCACTCTTCAACATGCCCCCACTCCGCACTCTTCAACATGCCCCCACTCCGCACTCTTCAACATGCCCCCACTCCGCACTCTTCAACATGCCCTCAAGACACACTCTTCAACATTCCCTCATGATGCACTCATCAACATGTCCTCACTATGCACTCTTATGCATGCCCTCATGATGCACTCTTCAACATTCCCTCATGATGCACTCTTCAACATGGCCTCACAACGCACTCTTAAACATGCCCTCACGACACACTCTTCAACATTCTCTCACGATGCTCTCTTCAACATGCCCTCACGACGCACTCTTCAACATGCCCTCATGACGTACTCTTCAACAGGCCCTCATGACGCACTCTTCAACATATCCTCTCTACGCACACTTAAACATGCCCTCACGACACACTCTTCAACGTGCCCTCACTATGCACTTTTCAACATGCCCTCATGACGCACTCTTCAACATGCCCTCATGACGCACTCTTCAACATGCCCTCACTACGGACTCTTCAACTTGCCCTCACCTCGCACTCTTCAACATGCCCTATCAATGCAATATTCAACATGCCTTCACTACGCACTCTTCAACATGCCCTCACGACGCACTTGTCAACATGCCCTCACTACACACTCTTCAACATGCCCTCACGCCGCACTCATCAACATGCCCTCACAACGCACTCTTAAACATGTCCTCATGACGCACTCTTAAACATGCCCTCACGACGCAATCTTAAACATGCCCTCATGACACACTCTTCAACATGCCTTCACGACGCACTCTTAAACATGCCCTCATGACACACTCTTCAACATGCCGTCATGACGCCCTCTTCAACATGCCCTCACGACGCACTCTTCAACATGCCCTTATGACGCACTCTTCAACAGGTCCTTGTGACGCAATCTTCAACATGCCTTCACTACGCACTCTTCAACATGCCCTCACGACGCACTCTTCAACATGCCTTCATGATGCACTCTTCAACATGCCCTCACTACACACTCTTCAACATGCCCTCACGATGCACTCCAACATGCCCTCACTACGCACTCTTCAACATGCCCTCACGACGCACTCTTCAACATTCCCTCACGACGCACTCTTTAACATGCCCTCACTACGCAATCTTAAGCATGCCCTCACGGCGCACAATTCAACATGCCGTCATGACCCACTCTTAAGCATGTCCTCACGACGCACTCTTAAACATGACCTCACTATGCACTCTCCAACATGCCCTCACTATGCACTCTTCAACATGTCCTCACTATGCACTCTTCAACATGCCCTCACTACGCACTCTTCAACATACCCTCACTACACATTCTTCAACATGCCCTCATGGCGCACTCTTAAACATGCCCTCATGACGCACTCTTAAACATGCCCTCATGACACACTCTTAAACATGCCCTGATGACACACTCTTAAACATGCCCTCACGCCGCACTCTCAAACATGCCGTCAAGATGCACTCTTAAACATGCCCTGAGGATGCACTCTTAAACATGCCCTGAGGACGCACTCTTAAACATGCCCTCACGACGCACTCTTAAACATGCCCTCACGACACACTCTTAAACCTGTCCTCATGACGCACTCTTAAACATGCCCTCACGATGCACTCTAAAACATGTCCTCATGACGCACTCTTAAACATGCCCTCACAACACACTCTTAAACATGTCCTCATGATGCACTCTTAAACATGTCCTCACTGTGCACTCTGAAACATATCCCCACGACGCACTCTTAAACATGCCCCCATGACACACTCTTCAACATGCCCTCACTACGCACTCTTCAGCATGCCCTCACTACGTACTCTTCAACATGCCCTCACTATGCACTCTTCAACATGCTCTCATGATGCACTCTGAAACATATCCTCACGACGCACTCTTCAACATGCCCTCACTACGCACTCTTCAACATGCCATCATGACGCACTCTTCCACATGCCGTCACGATGCACTCTTCAACATGCCCTCACTGCACATTCTTCAACTTGCCCTCACGACGCACTCTTCAACATGCCCTCATGACGCACTCTTCAACATGCCCTCATGACGCACTCTTAAACATGCCCTCACGATGCACTCTTAAACATGCCATCACGATGCACTCTTAAACATGCCCTCACGACACACTCTTAAACATGCCCTTATGACACACTCTTAAACATGCCCTCACGACACACTCTTAAACATGCCCTCATGACACACTCTTAAACATGCCCTCACGACGCACTCTTAAACATGCCCTCACGACGCACTCTTAAACATGCCCTCACGACACACTCTTAAACATGCCCTCACGACGCACTCTTAAACATGCCCTCACGACGCACTCTTAAACATGCCCTCAGGACGCACTCTTAAACATGCCCTCAGGACGCACTCTTAAACATGCCCTCATGACGCACTCTTAAACATGCCCTCACGACGCACTCTTAAACATGCCCTCACGATGCACTCTTAAACATGCCCTCATGATGCACTCTTAAAAATGCCCTGACGACGAACTCTTAAACATGCCCTCAGGACGCACTCTTAAACATGCCCTCAGGATGCACTCTTAAACATGCCCTCACGATGCACTCTTAAACATGCCTTCACAACACACTCTTAAACATGCCCTCACGACGCACTCTTAAACATGCCCTCACGACGCACTCTTAAACATGCCCTCATGACGCACTCTTAAACATGCCCTCACGACGCACTCTTAAACATGCCCTCACGACGCACTATTAAACATGCCCTCACAACGCACTCTTAAACATGCCCTCACGACGCACTCTTAAACATGCCCTCACGACGCACTCTTAAACATGCCCTCACGACGCACTATTAAACATGCCCTCATGACGCACTCTTAAACATGCCTCCACGACGCACTCGTAAACATGTCCTCACGACGCACACTTAAACATGCCCTCATGGCGCACTCTTATACATGTCCTCACGACGCACTCTTAAACATGCCCTCACGACACACTCTTAAACATGTCCTCACTTTGCACTCTGAAACAAATCCTCACACCGCACTCTTCAACATGCCCTCACTACGCACTCTTCAACATGCCCTCACTATGCACTCTTCAACATGCCCTCATGACGCACTCTTAAACATGGCTTCACTATGCACTCTTAAGCATATCCTTACGACGCACTCTTAAACATGCCATCATGATGCACTCTTCGACATGACCTCACTATGCACTCTTCAACATGCCCTCACGACACATTCTTCAACATGCCCTCACGACGCACTCTTCAACATGCTCTCATGACACACTCTTCAACATGCCCTCACGACGCACTCTTCAACATGCCCTCACGACGTACTCTTAAACATATCCTCACGACGCACTCTTAGACATGCCGTCATGACGCACTCTTAAGCATGACCTCACTACGCATTCTTCAACATGCCCTCACGACGCAATCTTCAACATGTCCTCACGACACACTCTTCTACATGCCCTCAGGATGCACTCTTCACCATGCCCTCACTACGCACTCTTCAACATGCCCTCACAATGCACTCTTCAACATGCCCTCATGACGCACTCTTCAACATTCTCTCACGACGCACTCTTTAACATGCCCTCACTACGCAATCTTAAGCATGCCCTCACGGCGCACAATTCAACATGCCGTTACGACCCACTCTTAAGCATGTCCTCATGATGCACTCTTCAACATGCCCTCATGACGCACTCTTCAACATGCCCTCATGACGCACTCTTCAACATGCCCTCACGACGCACTCTTAAACATGCCATCACAATGCACTCTTAAACATGTCCTCACGACACACTCTTAAACATGCCCTCACGACACACTCTTGAACATGCCCTCACGACGCACTCTTAAACATGCCCTCACGACGCACTCTTAAACATGTCCTCACGACGCACTCTTAAACATTCCCTCACGACGCACTCTTAGACATGCCCTCAGGATGCACTCTTAAACATGCCCTCACGATGCACTCTTAAACATGCCCTCATGACGCACTCTTAAACATGCCCTCACGACGCACTCTTAAACATGCCCTCACGACGCACTCTTAAACATGCCCTCACGACGCACTGTTAAACATGCCCTCATGATGCACTCTTAAACATTCCCTGATGACGCACTCATAAACATGTCCTCACAACGCACTCTTAAACATGCCGTCATGATGCACTCTTAAACATGCCCTGACGACGCACTCTTAAACATGCCCTCACGATGCACACTTAAACATGCCCTCACTACGCACTCTTCAACATGTCCTCACGACGCACTCTTCAACATGCCCTCACGACGCACTCTTAAACATGCCCTCATGACGCACTCTTAAACATGCCCTAACGACGCACTTTTAAACATGCCCTCACGACGCACTCTTAAACATGCCCTCATGACGCACTCTTAAACATGCCCTCACGACGCACTCTTTAAAATGCCCTCACGACGCACTCTTAAACATGCCCTCACGACGCACTCTTAAACATGCCCTCACGACCGACGCACGATTAAACATGCTCTCACGACGCACTATTAAACATGCCCTCATGACGCACTCTTAAACATGCCTCCACGACGCACTCATAAACATGTCCTCACGACGCACTCATAAACATGCCCTCACGGCGCACTCTTATACATGTCCTCACGACGCACTCTTAAACATGCCCTCATGATGCACTCTTAAACATGCCCTCACTTTGCACTCTGAAACATATCCTCATACCACACTCTTCAACATGCCCTCACTACGCACTCTTCAACATGCCCTCACTACGCACTCTTCAACATGCCCTCACTATGCACTCTTCAAAATGCGCTCATGACGCACTCTGAAACATATCCTCACGACGCACTCTTCAACATGCCCTCACTACGCACTCTTCAACATGCCCTCACTATGCACTCTTCAACATTCCCTCATGACGCACTCTTAAACATGGCCTCACTATGCACTCTTAAACATATCCTCACGACGCACTCTTAAACATGCCATCATGACGCACTCTTCCACATGCCGTCACGACGCACTCTTCAACATGCCCTCACGACACACTCTTAAACATGCCCTCACGACGCACTCTTAAACATGCCCTCACGACGCACTCTTAAACATGCCCTCAGGACGCACTCTTAAACATGCCCTCACGATACACTCTTAAACATGCCCTCACGATGCACTCTTAAAACGTGCCCTCATGACGCACTCTTAAACATGCCCTCATGACGCACTCTTAAACATGCCCTCACGACGCACTCTTATACATGTCCCTCACGACGCACTCTTAAACATGCCCTCATGACACACTCTTAAACATGTCCTCACTTTGCACTCTGAAACATATCCTCACACCGCACTCTTCAACATGCCCTCATGACGCACTCTTAAACGATGGCTTCACTATGCACTCTTCAACATATCCTCACGACGCACTCTTCAACATGCTCTCATGACACACTCTTCAACATGCCCTCACGACGCACTCTTCAACATGCCCTCACGACGCACTCTTAACATATCCTCACGATGCACCCTTAAACATGCGTCATGACGCACTCTTAAGCATGACCCTCACTACGCATTCTTCAACATGTCCTCATGACGCACTAATGTAGTGACCCAAAGGGTCTTGAAGACCCCATTTTGTGGAATGAGAACTAACGATCTTCTTTATGTGAATCATCTTCACAGGGAGGCCGCTGGAGCGCATTGAGGAGTTCCTCTGTAGAAGGTATTCTTGTAACTTTGTCCGTTTGTAACTTCATGTAACTTTGTATCGTGTCGTTGGAGTGTGTAAATGACGTGTCCTTCAACCATCAGAGTACTTCCAGGTGCACTCTTTTCACCATCATGGTGTACTATGAACAGGAGGGGGAATTGAAGCATCTTCACTATGCCGTAGTGAGCGGTTGGGGTGCCGGCTTGGGATCCTAGGATCCTGGGTTCGAATCCCGATCGATCGCTGAATTAACGCCAGGGGGTTGACTCAGCCTGTCATCCTTCCGAGGTCGGCTAATTGAGTACCAGCTTGCTGGGATGAATGATCCCGGTAGTGTACCCCGATTTAGAATAGGTACACCGTATCCCTGTGCATCGTAAGAGGCGACTAAGGGTTGGCGTCAGGAAGGGCATCCGGCCATAAAAACATTGCTTCAAAAAAAGGGGACCATGGTGCCCGAAAAAGGCCAACCCCTGCTCTGCGGGGAAAAATGGCCTCTAAATGTGGTTCTTTGGGCACCATTGACTGATATGTCCAACCAGGTAGAGGTATGCTCTCTACTGAGATATTATATTGAATTATATACTTGAACACAAATCACCTTTTAGCGCTTTCAAAACACTTTAGTTTAGCGGAACTTTGACAAAATATTACGCCATTTTACATCATCTCGGCCAATCAAATTTACCGCTCGTGAACCCCGCCCATGTCCTTCCTTCTCAAGATAGCGCGGGGTAAGATGTTCTATATACTCTCGTTTCGTTGTGCTGATTTCCTTTTCATTGTTTTTACTATTTGGTGTTTGTGTCCACACAAAGATTGTATTGAATGATCAAACAAGTAAAACCACTCGCTGAATGATTGTTTTAACCGATGAATTACTTTATTTACAAATGTACATCCGACATTGCCATGACAGATTTGCACGTTTTGTCCGACACCATCGAAATGTTCGTCCGACCCAAATCGAAATTCCTCGTAGTCCTAAGTTTTTTTTGGTTTTTTTTTTGGTTTTTTTTAAATAAAGGTAATTATTTTCTTCTGGATGACGTGATTTAGTATCTGTATTCAGTGCTAATGGGTAAATTATTCCCCATAAGTCCAAATAATTGTTTTTTAAAATTGAATTTCAAATGGTTGAAAAAAAAAACTCCATGTCTCTGAGTATGTCCGACACTGGGATATTTTTGGACTGTTTTGGGATCATTAAGGAAGAGATGCCAATTTCTGCTACGTTATCCTTTTCTCGTGTTTGATTGTTATACTTTCATGAAATAAAAAGTTTTAAAACATTCACGGTTTGCATAAGTTTATTCATTAAACTGTTGGGAATGTACGTCCGACATTACGGAATTGCACCGTGCGGAGTGTCTCGTGCGGGGTGACTCCTGCGGGGTGTCTCGTGCGGAGTGACTCTGCGTGGTGTCTCGTGCGGAGTGTCTCGTGCGGTGTGTCTCGCATGGAGTATCTCGTTCCAAGGACACTTTTAGTGACCCCTCTTACTTGTATCCATTTTCATTGATCAGGTTCTCCTGGCTAATGGAGTTGTTTTTCCTTCTGTGTAATGTCTGTAACAAAATTAGTATTACTCTCTGTCTCTCCGTCTCTCTCTCTCTCTCTCTCCTCTCTCTCTCTCTCTCTCTCTCTCTCTGTCTCTGTCTCTGTGTCTCTCTCTGTCTCTGTGTCTCTCTCTGTCTCTGTCTCTCTCTCTGTCTCTGTCTCTCTCTCTGTCTCTGTCTCTCTCTATGTATCCTCCGTCTCTCTCTCTCTCTCTCTCTCTCTCTCTCTCTCTCTCTTTCTCTCTCTCTCTCTCTCTCTCTCTCTCTCTCTCTCTCTCTCTCTTCTCTCTCTTTCTCTCTCTTTCTCTCTCTTTTCTCTCTCTTTCTCTCTCTTTCTCTCTCTTTCTCTCTCTTTCTCTCTCCTTTCTCTCTCTGTCTCTCTCTCTTTCTCTCTCTTTCTCTTTCTGTCTCTCTCTTTTCTTCCTCTCTTTCTCTCTCTTTCTCTCTCTTTCTCTCTCTTTCTCTCTCATCTTTCTCTCTCTCTTCTCTCTCTGTCTCTCTCTCTTTCTCTCTC